>NW_023595962.1:724393-775631 GCF_011947565.3 Pollicipes pollicipes
GGATCTGAACGCGGAGACCAGACTAGGAACTTGATGCGCTGAACAGTAGTGCATAACCAGAAGCAGTTTTGTAGCATTATATTGACGTGATCTTTATGGTAGAATGTTGTCAGTGCTAATGCTTGGCACTGACAAATTTCCTTTTTTATCTAACTCTTGAGTTGTTTTTGTGTGCGTCATTACAGCCCACTCCTAGCCTGCAAAATACTAATGTGAAATACCAATCCATCTGCGTTCTTATGCCTAGCAGGCTTGTATTCTATTTTCTAGCTGGGTCTTTAAAATGTTCTGTTCCTAATTTGGATGCCTATGTACCCCCTATGTGTTTGGAAAAGAGACGGGGGCATTCGATAGGGATGGACCCTCGATAGGGATGAACACGCGATAGGGACAGACATTCCATATGGATGGATACTCAGTTGGAACGGACACTCGATAGAGACGGACACTCGTTAGGGATGGACACCCTGGCCACCAGTTTATGGGTGATGGAAGGCAAAGACATCACTGGCGCCACCGACATACTGCCGCAGCTTGGACGGCTTGATGCCCCACGCGGCCAAACTTTCGGCTCCAACTTTCAGTCCAGCCTTCGGTCCCATGTTCGGTCCAACTTTCGGTCCCACTTTCGGTCCCACTTTCTGTCCAACCTTTCGATTCCACTTTCGGTCCAACTTTCGGTCCCACTTTCGGTCCCACGTTCGGTTCCCACTTTCGGTCCAACTTTCGGTCCCACTTTCGGTCCCACTTTCGGTCCCACTTTCGGTCCCAATGTTGAATTGTTCTTCATTAATCTGCAACTCGCTTTTCATGTATCGATATGGCTTCATTGTCCTCGGAGTCGGACGCTGGAGAGTCGTTTCGGCAGGTTGAACCCGTTGAGCGCAGCGAGTTGTAAGTGTGACTGCGGGCAGAACAATGTGCGCGGACGCCTTACATGCCGAGATTGAAGCTGATACCTTCGGTGGAACGAGCATTGGTATCGTATTTGCAACTTCAAATGTAGGTTGTCCTGTTATGCTCTATGCTGTTATTCATAGACGGCTGCAAAATAGTTGTACTTGGAACCATCGGCTGAAGCAGTGCGCCTGTTGGTACTCGGAACGTATCATTCTTGGAGGCTGAGGCGCCATCGTGATGCTCTATGGAACCAATTTTATACAGTTTTATTACACATCTAATATATCTGAAGTTGGTTTTTTCTGTTGCACGTGAATAGGCAAATTCGGGCTGCAGAGCAGGGAGCTTTGCCTTGGTATAAGTGCTCGGGTGTCGACTTCATTTAAAGATTTGCTTCAATCCTTTTGAGTCGCTGGCTTTTCGGGAGCAGAGCTTTTGCTAGGCAGCATTTGTTGCGTCAACCTGATGCCAATTTCCGATCGTGAAATTTCGGGTCAAGAGCAGTACTTTAAGTTTCACGTGCCGCGGGTGAACGAGGCGCTTGGTGTATTGCCGTCTCCCTTGAGGGTAGACGTCGTCTAGCATTTAGCGCGGCCACTGTCGCTGCTTGCAGACCATCCTCTCAGGGACAAATAACAAGCGCTTGAAGTGATTCGAACTGACCCCATCGCAGCGGCAACTGCGAAGTGAAGCACGCCTACCAAACGAGCTGCTGAAACGGACATCGCTAATCCGTTTCATCCTAAGACATCAGCCCCTGACATGGAGGGAGTCAACACTGCTTGTGCCCGGACGTGGGGTTTACCAGCATCCTTGATATTAGGATAGTGGTGGACCTTATCAGCATTCTTAATATTGTGATAGTGGTAGACATTATCAGCGTCTTGATGTTGGGGTAGTGGTGGACATTATCAGCGTCCTTGATATTGGGATAGTGGTGAACAAACCCGGATCCCTGACATTGAGAAGGTGGATCCACTCCCGTTTTTGGAGATTAGTGAGGAGCTGTCAGTGTTTAGAAAGAACCAGGTACGAGCTCCGAAAAGCTTATTGCAGCTAAACGCTGTTGTTACTCATTACAACGTGTTATCCATCATAGCGTGCTACCCATCACAGCGTGTTACCATCCAGCGTTAGCGCTGCTTTTGACGACACCACGTAGCAGGAAACAAACTGAAAGCGTTAACGGAAGTGCTCTCAGAGCGGCCACGCTTCTGCACGTGGCAATCTAAAGATATGTGACGGTAAAAAAGATATATGAAACACGTGACGAAGATATGTGACATTTGGCCGCCGCCTCCCGTGATCGGTTAAGTCAAGTCAATGCGGTCAGCCCTGAGCGTCTGGCTTAAAAGCCTGCTTAAGCGTCTGGCTTAAAAGCCTCCCCGGACTCAACTCACTTTGGTTTCACCAAACTGTGCGTAGGCTGCCAGCTTCACGCCAGCGCTGCCATCTGGTGGTGACATGGCGGTTGAATGAGATGCCGATCGATGGTGCGCAGTTAAAAGCCGTCAAACATGTGGAGCAGCTGCCGCTGGGGGCTGCAGTCTTCCTGAAGTGACTTTGTCAGTGTTTTTGTTGCAAGCGAGTCTTTAAGAATATTTGTGTGAAACCCGTGCTGCGTCTGCGCAGGGCGCCGATGTGCAGATGGTTGGTGAGCGGCGCAAGCCAGCAAATCAAGGTTTGCAAAATTGCCTGACTGATGTGCAGCCAATCAGCAAGTTGGCAGTGGCGTCATCGTAATGCAGCTGCTAAGTAAACCATTCACACCGCTACGGCCTGATGCGTGTGCTGGCAATCATGCGGGAACGGATGCATGCATGCATGAGGCGCCCCATGTTTATCTGCATGATGATTCGGGGCATACGGAGCGTAAAATACGTGACGAATTGCAGAGCCCGGCAATCCAATTGAATCGTGTTCAATTTTCTACCCCGATTTATTGGCAGGCGAGGGTCGTTGCGCTTGACAGCGAGGCATGTGCGGAACGCAGCTGGGGCGCAGAAATACTGCACATGCATGCAGGGCTTCGGATAAGGAATGTCATTGGGGGGGAGGGGGGGGTAGCAATCCTGAAAATTAATATAGCCCCCATGCCTCATTAAGCAAACCTCTCAGTCGATTTCGCTGAATTTTTAAGATAGCACCGAGCGGAAAATCAATGCAACAACTACGGGTGGAGCTTCTCCAAAAATGTTGGTGGGGCCCAGGCCACGCCAAAAGCATTACAGGAGATGCCGCCGCTAGAAGGGTCGTCCAAATCAATGATGAAGTGAAAGATCTTCGAAGCTATTTCCATTTCAGATTATTTTACCCGTGCTGTCAACTGAACGCAAACGAGACGTGTTTGTTGAGTTTCAATTATCTCCACGATGTGCATTTGTTTTACTTCCTCCGCAAACACTGGAGAACCGCTGATAAGTTTTGTCACGTAGCAATCGATCTGAATACAATGAAAGCCCGCACGATGCATCTCACCTAACTCATTTTCAGCAATGCGGCTTCACGTAAATGCATGGTAATGGATGAATGCAGACTTGGGACATCGGACGCCAACGCCATCTTACTGAGGCCCCGAAGTTCCTAGGATAGAGATAGATGTCGTGCATCAGGTTGCAATATTTCCAAGCTGTTTTACAGCCTCACCGCAATTGACTAATGACCGGTTTGAGCACGTTAACTTAATGGTTAAACAACAGGTAGTTTTACCAAGGGCGGCTTTTCTTTACGTACATCCTGTGTCACGCACATGACAGTGCTTCGTTGCATTTGAACTGTTGACAATTGGATGACAATGAAGCAGATCACGCCAAGAGTAGCATCAAAGCTGGAAACATTCAAATAAAAAGTCAAAAATAGGTCATTCACATGTATTGCAGGCGGCCATGGTCAGACTGGAACCAAACAGCTTCTATGACGCCACAGTTCGCTGACACGCGTGCCCCAAACGTGACCCAGTACACTTTACAGCAATCCCTCGGAGCGGAAGGACTTATTGGCAAATTCACGCCGCTTGTATTTCTCCGGGTCCGGCTGACGGTTGCGCCTGTCTTGTCTTGCCAGGAAGGCCGCCACCGCCGGACGTGCGTCAAACCTCGTGGTGCCCAAGCAGTTGACACTGATGACAAATCGGCCGTTCACCGTTGACAGACCCATGCCCAGGCGATGACTGCTGCGCACAATGTTGTAGTGCGATACGGCACGCTCGCTACCCATGTTGTGCGGAGTGACGCAGAGGAGCGACGACAAGAGTTGCTTGCAGACGCCTTTAGCGTTTTTCGTCATCGCCACCAGTTTGCCTTTCATACCAGGATGCCGGTCTCTGGCGTCGCTCATCTTGCGCCACTGGTCATAGGCATCTCATGTGAACTGGGCCACGCTCCCTCTGCCAAACAGCCCGGATGCCAAGCTGCGACCGGCAACGATGAACTGTTTCGCTGACCTGGACTCTATCACAGAGACCATGTCCTGCACAACTTGCTCCTGCTCGACATCGAGCCTGTCACCCAGGAAGTTCGTCGCGGCCTGAACGATCTCGATCTCATAACCCCCCCTGGGGGGGGGGGGGGTTACGGGAATGGGGAGTTGTTTTGGGGCTATTGATCCATCCCCAGCCCCTTGCCTTGCCGTGGCCGTGCTGAATGACGAACATTCCCCTTGGACCAGGAGCCAGCTCTTTCTAGCAGTAAAGACTAAAGAGTCTCAACAAGGGAGCAGGATCAATAAGCCTTGACAAGGTAATGAGTGAAATAAAATATATTAGCAGAAGCTTTCCATAGCTAGCTGAATGTTGCTTTTAATACATTTTACATTTGTATCGGTCATTTTTATCGGTACATTTTTATCGGTCATACCAAATGAAATTCGGGCTAAGTAATGAGTGGATCACGTGTCTTTACTTGCAGTTCGCAATAAACAACTTTGCCTCTCCATCCCTCCCCTTCCCGTCAAGGCTAACACACTCCTCACTCTTCCCTTGGCACCTTTCCACACCTATGGATCTCTGATTATTTCGATATTTGGCGAATTGCATGCAATATTTCAGTTTGCTTCTATCTCCTGCTCCTGGCATGCCACGAAATCCACTAGCTATAGTGAGCCACGCCATTCGGACCTGCAGAATGCGGCAGGCCTTTCCTGCTTTCTCGCCCTGTCTTGTGACCCCGTGGACCCAAAAGACGGAACTGCACAGTGCACATCAAACTGGGGATGAAAGAGCATCAAATAGCTATCTTTTTCGCAGTGAACCGCCGTATGTCCATTGCAGACCCCATCGACCTGAAGGATTACACCATTCGACAACGGATCCACCACAGGCAATTGAATTCACGTTTATAGGTCCTTGCTTCTACCAACCGTAAGTTTGCCGCCGTTGCCAAGCAACGAATTTGTGCGTCGTTAAGTGCCTTAGCAAAAAACGGCCAGCCGCCAAGAAGTTGCTATATTAGGAAAAAGACGCTACGAAAACTAAATAGAAAGATAATAACGTCATCGTTCACAATTGTGAGCTTCAGGCATGTTCCACCATTGCTGATTTCTCTACTCAGACAGTGCATTGCCGTTCATTGCCGTTCGTTGCTTATCTCTATTTGATCTCCCACTGGAGGGGCAAAACGAGTTCACTGGGGGGGGGGGGGGGGGTGGGTGAATTTCGGTCACTGCGGAAAGCATGTGCCCTCTCCCCCCCCCCTCCCAGTGACATGTTATCCGAGGCCCTGCATGCATGTGTCATTTGGGTTTACAAAGGGAACATTTTGCAGCATCAAACTGAAATACATACGTTGCCACTGCCTACTCCAAGACAATTTCTAGCTGAATCATGCAGTGCCCGAACCACAGTGTGGAACTGCTGCACGCGCTATTCGCGTGTCGCATTTTCGCTTCACAGAACAAATGTTGAAAGGCTTTAATCAATCTACCACTGTGGGTTACGGTTAGGTTTTGGCGCTCTGTAAGAAGCGGGGCCAACCGCAGGGGTCTAAGCTGTATTGACTCAGCCGTCTGCGATGTTGGAACGGCTACAACAGTTAAGCTCTTTCGAGGGTGCATTTTGTCGCCGTGGGGTATCGGGGGCTGTGGTGCTTTTTTCGGTGGTTTTTAAACCATTCACATTACGTACTTACAGCAACGTAGTCGCAAACGTAAACTGATGAAATGGCTAATCATCTCATAGAAACCCATAAACGAGGTCACTCCCAATAATAAATATCACTACTACGCTGCGACGTGCCCATATGCTATATGTGCACAAAGAATGTGCCTGTGCCTATATGCCCACAACAATGAGCATCGAAGAGTTTCAGTGCTCAGATTTTGGAGAAGCTCTACTTTACGAGACCGCTCCCTAGGCTGTACATGGCCATACACGTCTGGCACATACACGTCTTGTACCTACTCGTCACTTCATCGCCGCTCCGCCTCAGTCGTCACTAGTTTTTCCCTCATCAGCGCTCGCGACCACGCACAGAAGCACTCGTCCTGTTCTCGATGAGGGGTGGGGGTCGTCTCGTCTTGACGTCTCCGTCAAGACGAGACGTCCCACGCTCCATGCCTCCATCGGGTGTGAAGGCAGGGTTTCCACCCTGTTCCCCAGGCTGCCTCGCCAGCCACGTGCACGCCCCCCCCCCCCCCCCCCCCCCCCCCCCTTCCTTTCAGCGACTTTCGTCGGCGAGAGCCGTCAGTGATCGGACTGTCAAGGCCCGCCGACGATCGTTTTGTCTCCGGAGGTCAGAAGAAGCCCTGGGCGTACCCGTGACGCCACGAGGACAGGCCCGAGACCAAGCTTTGGTTGCCCTCCTTCACCGCCTGGCAGCCTGCCCTCGACGACACCAGACGACAGCGCTGTGCTTCCGCTGATGCGAATCGGAGGCACAGCCGTTAAATCACATGAAGCACGCCCTCCTCCGGGCTGCGGCGACGGAGGCACCGTCTGGACGATCAGCCCGTCGAACCGCGTCAGTAGCCAGGACGAGCGGGCTAGGGGCAGGGGCCTCCGGGCAGCGAGGCGCACGAGGGCTCCGATCCGGATGGAGCGGTTCGCTGTCCCTGCGCGCAGCTGCCTACATGGCCCTGCCCAGTCGTGCCCGCCGACAAGTTTCTGCGCGACGCCGAGCGTCGATAGTGACGTCACCTGAGGGCGCTGGTCGGGGTCGAGCCAGCGCTGGCTGGTGCTGACCCCGGCCGGCCCGCGCCGGCGGAGCCGGTCAGCCGGCGCCAGCCCGCTGTCTGGCCAGCAGCCCGCCAGGGGAGGGCACGGCGCCTCCGATGCAACCGAGCCACGCAGCCGAGCTGCTGGCTCGAGGCTAATCCACGTCTTCGTCATCAGTGTCCGCCGATCCACGTCTCCGGCGTCAGTGTCTGATTGTCCACATCTCCGTCGTCAGCATCCGCTGCTCCACGTCTCCGCTGTCAGCGTCCGCTGCGGCAGGTGACGTGGCGGACGTGGACGTGGCATTGGGAGTGGCCGTGGAAGCTGAGCTCGACAACAGGAATGCGGGGCGAAGGCGAACTGTCGGCAGAGTCTCAGCCATGCGGTCGTTACCTGAACCATGTAGAGCTCTGAAAAGCCTCCTCAAAGACCGTTGTATCTTAAGCTGCACTTTTTGCCGGCGAAGTTTCCTGGATGGATTCACTTTGCTAGCTGTTTTATTACTTCGTTATCTTCCGGGATCAAAATTAAACCAGCATAAGTTAGCTGTTTGCTCTCAAGCATGCCGGCAACCCAGTGACAAGCACAAAACACACGAACAAAACTGATGCAGCATGGAGCAAGATGCAAGTGTTCCACAACCTTGGCCCGATCATACAAGGAACAAGGACGTAAATTCCGATCGCCAGGTACGCAGCGGCTCCGTTCCAGCCACTCCACACGGTCTGAACGGGGACGTGACCGGCGCCAAGCCCATTGCCTACCGCGCCAACCCCACTTGCGCAGTGCACCGTGTACGGACGCCACTCCAGATTGAGCATGAACGTCCCCGAGGAATGCATCGATCGCCATCATCTGAATCACTGCCACTGTGACACACCATAGGCCGACATCCCGGATGTGAAGGCCACCCCAGCGAGGATGCCATTACAACGCGATGCGGACGTACAACGCAGTACGATGCGGACGTACAACGCGGTACGATGCGGACGTACAACGCAGTACGATGCGGACGTACCACGCAGTACGATGCGGACGTACAACGCGGTACGATGCGGACATACAACGCAGCACTGGCGACAGAGCGCACGAAACGGACATGTACGGGAGGGGGAGGGGGGGGGGGGGGAATCAGCCCGCAGCAGCCAGCCTTGCGTTGGTTGAGCTGTTTGTGTCGGCTGTTGGTGTTCAGCGAAGGACTTGTGTCAGTTTGTGATGTGAAGCGAAGGGCTTGCTTGCGTCATTGCTTTGTGTTCATTTAAGGGATTGTGTCGGATCTAGGTGTTTAACGAAGGACTTATTAACACTGATCGCGTCTCATTTCGGGAGCGGTGAGCTGTTTCATCACATGCAATCGGTTGAAGTCCCTAACCAGATATAGCTAATGTGCTGTGACGCACTGCTTCATAAGCAAAAGGACTGGATCATATTACAAGTTACTAGCCAAAATCCGTCGTTTGCCACAAACCATACAAACTTCTTACAAGCTGGCGAAGGCTATCCGTCGCAATCATCCCTTTGGACACAATGTTTGTCGAGCGTGGGTTTAACACACGCATCCTACACCCAGATCACAGATGGTAGACGGTCAGGTCATCCGAGATCAGAAGTGCTCCGGTGACGCGGGTCATGGCGACCCTCACGCGCCACTCTGCCGACGGCTGTCACATACTGAGGGCCTCAAAGGCCTCAGGAACGTTCCGAAAGGCCTCACAGATGCTCTCTCAATGCAATAGAAAATGCAAAATATTTACAACTCGGCAGGACAAAATGAGTCAAACACTTCCGATGGCTCAAGAGTTTAAGCCCTAAAGTTACGAGGACGTGCTGTTGCCGGATCGGCTGCAGTAAAAGGCGGATGAGCAAATCTTGAACCAAATTCGGTAACACAAATCTTGTTTTATTACTAAAACTAACCACGCAACTCCCTGTCACCCATATACAGGCGAGTAAATCATAAGAGTCTTAATTGGTTTTAAAACTAAAAATGTCCGCGTAAACTACCCGTCACCCAGTTGTTGGCGAGTGAAGTGTAGGAGTGTTGAGTAATGAGTTACAAGAGTTATAGGAGTTATAGGAGTGATCCACCGCCGATTCAGCATAGTTCGACGAGCCATGCGTACGTTAACGTCCATTAAGCTCAAGACTTTCTGCTGGCGGACCTACCTCTGCCACCAAAATAGATAAATGCTCAGAAAAGGGAAAAGAGCGCGTAAGTAAAGCCGATTTATCTCGTCGAGATCATCTTTGCGATCAAGAGTCGTAATAGCCCATTATCATGACTTGCCTTATTGAAAATTGTTGGCGGCTTTTCGTAGCTTTGATGTAACATTTTCTGCTTTCAAATAAACAGCTCAAATAAAATTTTGCGATGGGTCAAATTTAAATTTTGTTCACGGTTATTGGGTCAAATAGAAAATAATTTTGCGAAATTCTCACGGCATTCGGTATGTCTCTAGGGCCGGGCCCCCTTCCCCCACCCTCCCTGCACCTCGCTGATTGTCTTCCAAGTCGGCAACCTGCACCTCGCTGATTGTCTTCCAAGTCGACAGCCTTGCACCTCCCGCACCATGCATAGTAATGCGCATTTGCTATCATTTTCTCACCGGACGCCAGTGAGCCGTCGCAGACCGACAGTTCTGCGACGGCTCACAGATCTTCACACCTTCGCGAAACCAGCCTCGTCAAATATCGTGCAGCAACCGTAGCAGAGGCTGTACGGCATTAAGAAGCCGTATAGCGTTCCAGACGCGCGGCGAATTCGGCGGGTGCTGCGGCGTCGGCGCGCAGTGTGGTGTGGGGGGGGGGGGGGGGGGCGATCAAAGGGCGGCCGCCGGCCGCCATTGAAATGATGCTGGTGGGCTTGTGTGGCCAGCGCACAGGTCACCGACAGCGTGGGTCGGGGGTGGGGCTGCTGGGTCGGGGACCGGAGCGTGAAGGTGGGGCTGACCGCGGGGCAGAGACCGCGCCAGCTGGCGTGCTGGGTAATACTGTTTGCTTGTGATCATTGAATGTCCATTGCACGTGGAACTGAATGTCCGTTGAATGTCAAATTGAACCTACATAAATGTTGAATTGCATGTTCAGTGAACGTCTGTTGAACGTCCGTTGAATGCTAAAGTGGTATGTCTTATGTCCAAGCAACAAAGTTCAGGTGAAGCTTCGACGGACGTGGGGCGGGATGTGAAGGAATCACAGCAGGCATCAGATGAATTGGCGAAGGAATATATACGATATATATATATATATATACATATATATGCCATATATATATATATATATATATATATATATATATTTATTTATTTATATGTATATATATATATATATATCCGAAAACAATGAATTTGGGAATTTCGCTTGGAGGGGGTGGTAAAAAAAAACGTGCGCTAAATAATCGCACTTATAAGAACCGTGCCTGAAACCTGCTACCGACATGTACATACATGTTCCCCTTCATTTTCACAACTGCGGTGCTGTGCCTACTTTTTTCTCCATGGAGGACAGGTTTGTCATGTTTTTCCATTCAAAATGCAATTTTTCAGTTCAGATTGTTCCCCAATTTTAGTTTGACCTCCCTCAACCATAGCTTACCTCCCCACCCCCCCCCCCCAATCTCAGCTACGTGATTACACGCATGGTCACGAGTATTCCGGCTTCAGGTAGGGTGCATTACTGTGAGTTCCGAACAGCCACCGGAAAAATCGAGTATTGAGTACATGATGACAATGATGATGACGGCCGTCATTGCAACTTCCGGCAATAACAGATCTGTGATGACGACTTCTGCGAGCATGACATCGACAATAATAGCGACCATGTCATGGTCCCGAAAATCGTGATGACGGCCACGCGCAGAGCTTCCTAGTCCACTTTCAAGGTCAGCAGCGACAAAGTGGCGGCCCGGTGTAGTATCGAAGGTCAGCAGCGACAAAGTGGCGGCCCGGTGTAGTATCGAAGGTCAGCAGCAACAAAGTGGCGGCCCGGTGTAGTATCGAAGGTCAGCAGCGACAAAGTGGCGGCCCAGTGTAGTATCGAAGGTCAGCAGCGACAAAGTGGCGGCCCGGTGTAGTATCGAAGGTCAGCAGCGACAAAGTGGCGGCCCGGTGTAGTATCGAAGGTCAGCAGCGACAAAGTGGCGGCCCGGTGTAGTATCGAAGGTCAGCAGCGACAAAGTGGCGGGCCCAGTGTAGTATCGAAGGTCAGCAGCAGACAAAGTGGCGGCCCGGTGTAGTATCGAAGGTCAGCAGCGACAAAGTGGCGGCCCGGTGTAGTATCGAAGGTCAGCAGCGACAAAGTGGCGGCCCGGTGTAGTATCGAAGGTCAGCAGCGGACCAAAGTGGCGGCCCAGTGTAGTATCGAAGGTCAGCAGCGACAAAGTGGCGGCCCGGTGTAGTATCGAAGGTCAGCAGCGACAAAGTGGCGGCCCGGTGTAGTATCGAAGGTCAGCAGCGACAAAAGTGGCGGCCCGGTGTAGTATCGAAGGTCAGCAGCGACAAAGTGGCGGCCCGGTGTAGTATCGAAGGTCAGCAGCGACAAAGTGGCGGCCCGGTGTAGTATCGAAGGTCAGCAGCGACAAAGTGGCGGCCCGGTTGTAGCATCGAAGGTCAGCAGCGACAAAGTGGCGGCCCGGTGTAGTATCGAAGGTCAGCAGCGACAAAGTGGCGGCCCGGTGTAGCATCGAAGGTCAGCAGCGACAAAGTGGCGGCCCGTGTAGCATCGAAGGTCAGCAGCGACAAAGTGGCGGCCCAGTGTAGTATCGAAGGTCAGCAGCGACAAAGTGGCGGCCCGGTGTAGTATCGAAGGTCAGCAGCGACAAAGTGGCGGCCCGGTGTAGTATCGAAGGTCAGCAGCGACAAAGTGGCGGCCCGGTGTAGTATCGAAGGTCAGCAGCGACAAAGTGGCGGCCCAGTGTAGTATCGAAGGTCAGCAGCGACAAAGTGGCGGCCCGGTGTAGTATCGAAGGTCAGCAGCGACAAAGTGGCGGCCCGGTGTAGTATCGAAGGTCAGCAGCGACAAAGTGGCGGCCCGGTGTAGTATCGAAGGTCAGCCAGCGACAAAGTGGCGGCCCGGTGTAGTATCGAAGGTCAGCAGCGACAAAGTGGCGGCCCGGTGTAGTATCGAAGGTCAGCAGCGACAAAGTGGCGGCCCGGTGTAGCATCGAAGGTCAGCAGCGACAAAGTGGCGGCCCGGTGTAGTATCGAAGGTCAGCAGCGACAAAGTGGCGGCCCGGTGTAGCATCGAAGGTCAGCAGCGACAAAGTGGCGGCCCGGTGTAGCATCGAAGGTCAGCAGCGACAAAGTGGCGGCCCGGTGTAGTATCGAAGGTCAGCAGCGACAAAGTGGCGGCCCGGTGTAGTATCGAAGGTCAGCAGCGCGACAAAGTGGCGGCCCAGTGTAGCATCGAAGGTCAGCAGCGACAAAGTGGCGGCCCGGTGTAGCATCGAAGGTCAGCAGCGACAAAGTGGCGGCCCGGTGTAGTATCGAAGGTCAGCAGCGACAAAGTGGCGGCCCAGTGTAGCATCGAAGGTCAGCAGCGACAAAGTGGCGGCCCGGTGTAGTATCGAAGGTCAGCAGCGACAAAGTGGCGGCCCGGTGTAGTATCGAAGGTCAGCAGCGACAAGTGCGGCCCCGGTGTGGTATCGAAGGTCAGCAGCGACAAAGTGGCGGCCCGGTGTAGTATCGAAGTCAGCAGCGACAAAGTGGCGGGCCCAGTGTAGCATCGAAGGTCAGCAGCGGACAAAGTTGCGGCCCAGTGTAGTATCAAAGGTCAGCAGCGACAAAGTGGGCGGCCCGGTGTAGTATCGTAAGGTCAGCAGCGACAAAGTGGCGCCCGGTGTAGTATCGAAGGTCAGCAGCGACAAAGTGGCGGCCCGTGTAGTATCGAAGGTCAGCAGCGACAAAGTGGCGGCCCGGTGTAGTATCGAAGGTCAGCAGCGGACAAAGTGGCGGGCCCAGTGTAGCATCGAAGGTCAGCAGCGACAAAGTGGCGGCCCGGTGTAGCATCGAAGGTCAGCAGCGACAAAGTGGCGGCCCGGTGTAGTATCGAAGGTTCAGCAGCGACAAAGTGGCGGCCCTGTAGCATCGAAGGTCAGCAGCGACAAAGTGGCGGCCCGTGTAGTATCGAAGGTCAGCAGCGACAAAGTGGCGGCCCGGTGTAGTATCGAAGGTCAGCAGCGACAAAGTGGCGGCCCGGTGTAGTATCGAAGGTCAGCAGCGACAAAGTGGCGGCCCGGTGTAGTATCGAAGGTCAGCAGCGACAAAGTGGCGGCCCGGTGTAGCATCGAAGGTCAGCAGCGACAAAGTGGCGGCCCAGTGTAGTATCGAAGGTCAGCAGCGACAAAGTGGCGGCCCGGTGTAGTATCGAAGGTCAGCAGCGACAAAGTGGCGGCCCGGTGTAGTATCGAAGGTCAGCAGCGACAAAGTGGCGGCCCGGTGTAGTATCGAAGGTCAGCAGCGACAAAGTGGCGGCCCGGTGTAGTCGAAGGTCAGCAGCGACAAAGTGGCGGCCCGTGTAGTATCGAAGGTCAGCAGCGACAAAGTGGCGGCCCGGTGTAGCATCGAAGGTCAGCAGCGACAAAGTGGCGGCCCGGGTGTGTAGCTCGAAGGTCAGCAGCGACAAGTGGCGGCCCGGTGTAGCATCGAAGCTTCAGACGCCTTACGCTGACGTTGTTTACAGGCCGCCGCTAGACGTCACGCTTGGCGTCACGTTCGGCGTCACGTTCGACGAGGACGTCGTGCCGCATCGTCCACGCCATCCTCGCACCGCGCCGTGGCGTGACGCAGGGTCGGAACTCGCGCGAGATTGACCAGCTGATCGTTGGCCGCGGTTTTGAACTGGCGCGAAACCGACCAGCTGAGCGGTGGCGAGGGTCTGAACTGGCGCGAAATTGACCAGCTGATCGGTGGCGCGGTTTGAACTGGCGCGAAACCGACCAGCTGAGCCGGTGGCGCGGTTCTGAACTGGCACGAAACTGATCAGCTGATTGGTGGCGAGGTCCGCAATGGCGCGAAACTGATCAGCTGATCGGCAAGTGACATGGCGGCCGGGATGCCCTGGGCGGCCGTGATTCTACTGCTCGTGAGTGCAGGTAAGCGATTTTATCAGACTCAAAGAGAGCTGAGATCCTCCTAGAGACCATTGCGATGGATCGTGGATTGCCTCGAATTATATCCTGAAATTTCATGGTACGCCTATCCCCAATATCCTGGAATGTTATGGTTCGCATAGCCCCGTTGTCCTGGAATGTTATGGTTTGTAATGCCCCGTTATCTGGAAACTTATCGGTCGTATAGCCCCGTTATCACCGCAAACATCTTTTAATGGCTTTGGCTTCCTGTATTACTCAAGTACTGTTGATTGCTCTTTTGCTACTCCATCTTTCGCGATGTTGCTTAGATGCTTACTCTGGTTCCTGCACATCTAGTTGCTGTTATTTAGGCTAAAAATATAAGTTTAGCTGCCTCTAGATTTCTAGAAGATCTTAAGCTAGACGATTCTAAGCTTAGATTAGCTCATCAGCTTAGCTTAACTTCAAAATGTAAGCCGTCCCGCCCTCCACTAGAGTTCAGAAGCCCTCACGAACTCGCAAGCTAGGGGAACAGTTGCTCATCCAGAGGTAAAACGTATTGCCCATCCAAGTCAATGGCTCATCCGAAATAAATCCTAATTACGTCAAACTTTCGGCGAGGTCCCTTTAACCGTGATTATGCCAAGCCGGGGCTTTGTCAGTGGGGAAGAAGGCGGACCCGCCCTCCCGCACCTGTGGTTGCAACTCACCGAAGCTCACTGCCATCTGTGTCAACGAGCTTCATATGCTCCCTGGCGACAGCGACACTCATATTTGGTCAGGTGGGTGGACTTCCTAGCACACCTATTTCGGTCCTTTCCCCTCCTCCAGTTACCGATGTGTTCTCCCGAGGCGTCACGCTATTTCGACATCCCTGCTTGACCTGCAGCAGCCGATGCGCCCCTAAATCTCCTACTTCAACGTCCGATCCCGGCCAGCCCACCTGCTGCTGATGCCCACCGGTGCTCTCCTGTGTGGCAGCAGCTTCATCCTGTGTAAGGGTCCCTCACCGTGGCTAAAGCATTCGACCGCAGTTGGTTTAGGCAGCAGCGGACCTACCCGTGGCCGTGACCTTGCGTTTCTCGCGTTCATATCAGCGGTGTGCGACCCGTGATTCTGTGTATATTATTTCATCGCGAAGTCTAACTCGCAATTGGCCATGGATGTAACCTGTGTGCTTGCGGCGTATACTTGTCACACCAGAAGCCGGCATCAAAAAACCTTCCATCTCCTTACGCATCTCGTGAGGTCTTTTGTGCTGGATCTTTTGCCGCTGTTTAGAAAAAGCTCCCGGCAGGGCGAAGGCCTGTTACCGCGGAGTGCGGCGTGCGGGCTAGCTGCTTACTGGCTTGCGGACTCTGAAACGCGGTCGACTTTTAAACGGCGGGCTCATTTTCAAGTCCCTGTTTGGGTTTAAGCACGCTCAGGGGCACTTGAAACTTCGTCCACGTGCAGGACGAGAAAACAAGCAGGCACAAGCCGCTGTTTAGCAAGCAACGAACGCTGGCAACCACCGCAACTGAGCCTTTCCATCCAGTTTCGCCATCCGCCGCTCTCTCCACGTTCTGGCGTCATCCTGCATTCCGTGGCTCTTTGTTTATCCGGGGCAAGCTGCTGCCAGCATTCACCGCCCATGAGCGGGTAAAGTGCCCCCGGCGGGACCCCTCTGCGAGCCTCAGCACACTTCTCCATGAGCGGTCGTTGTGCGGGCTAAGTCTCGGCAGCGGACTGAGAGGCCCGTGAAGTGTCGCCCCACCACCACTTTCTAACAACCATTCTGTCGCCCCACCGCCAGTTTCCAACAACCATTTTGTCGCCCCACCACCACTTTCCAACAACCATTTTGTCGTCTCACCACCACTTTCCAACAACCATTGTGTCGCCCCACCACCACTTTCCAACAACCATTTTGTCGTCTCACCACCACTTTCCAACAACCATTTTGTCGCCCAACCACCACTTTCCAACAACCAATTTGTCGCCCCACCACCACTTTCCAACAACCATTTTGTCGCCCCACCACCACTTTCCAACAACCATCTTGCCGTCTCACCACCACTTTCCAACAAACATTTTGTCGCCCCACCACCACTTTCCAACAACCATTTTAATTTGTCGCCCCACCACCACTTTCCAACAACCATTTTGTCGCCCCACCAGTTTCCAACAACCATTTTGTCGCCCCACCACCACATTCCGAGCCTCGTTCCGTGGCCTGGAAATGGTTGTCGAGACACGGTTGTGCTTTATTTGAAGTTGAATTCCATCAGTTTTCGTTTGAGGTTTGTCGTTTATCATTTCCAGGATTGTGACCGAGAGTGCCCGTGCCAAGCGAAGAGTTTAAGGGTCTCTGGAGTAAGCAAAAAAAAAACAGCAAGCATGTTCAGATTTTAGTAGATGTGACAAAATCCCTCGTATGGTTACCATAGCAATGTGGGCACCCTTTCAAGCGTGGCGGGTGATGGTATCTTTGTCATGGTAGTGTTTGTCACGTTTTGCTTTCGGAGAACGACTGACATGTGTTTGTCATAAAATACACACAATGGGTTTTTTATGATAATGCACTCCCACGCCTAAACCTCTACACTTTTACGTTACCTCCACAACTCTAACCTCAACAAACTTTACCTCTACAGCTCTTTATCAACGTCTAAAGCTCTACCTCAAACACTACACCTCTACCCAAACATTTAGGTTTCTTCATCAACATCATAACCTCTAACCCAACCTTTATTCACCTGCCCCAGCCTTTACACCCCGACCCAACATCGGCATCTTTGCGTCATCCTCTCCACTTCTACCTCAACATCTACATCTCTACATCATTATTTACCTCTCCACATCAAACCCTACGCCTTTACCCCACCGGATTTCCGACAACTTCGACTGCAGCCTTATGAAGTTGCAGCTCAAGAGGACTGCGGGGCTACTAGTGCCTCATTACCAAGCAGGGGCCGACTAATGCTGACACGGCCAAAAGAGAGGACGATCAGGCCAGTTGCCTGACCTCACGTATGGACCACGTGCCGACGTCGTCGGCACGTGGTCGACACGTGATCGTCACACTCATTTTGTACAGACACTACGACTTGAAATACGCGACACGTGCGGATAGTTGCGAAATCACGGCCTGAAGGGTACCGATAGTGTAGTGGTTTAGTTCCGCGTGTAGGAAACGAGAGGTACGGAGTCCGAGCCTCACGGTTTCCGCCGTTCCTGCCCAAGGTCAGAGGCGGACAACGTCATAGCAGCTTCCCAGCAGCTCCTGTGGCGCCTCAGCAACTGAGTGCAGGAGCACGGCACCTCAGCAGCTCGTGAGGCCCCAGTGGCCTGTCGGGTGTGCCCGGGGCCTGATACGATTTCGATTTTTGCGACACATGTGCCGACCTCACACGAAAGGGTCGTCTGCCGCACGAAACCATATGCTTGGCTTTCACCATGGTTATTCAGAGTTTCGGCTGGTGTATATGTAAAGCGATGAATCCAGGTGGAACGGACGTCACGTTATGAGCCACGCCGCGTAAAATAAATAGACCATTCACTCACCTCGTAAACCACTCACTGCCAACTTTGGAAATTTGTACGTGCTGCCCCTTACACGTTTACGACGCGGAATATTCGTGGAGAGATGATCAAGAGCAAACTCGCCGCCAACTTGAGGAATGCTTATGTACCTCCTCCTTAGGGCTTTACGACGCACGGACATTCGGAGAGAGATGATTAAAAGCGATGTCGAATGTCAATGGAATAATTCGACCCCAGCCCCCCACACAAGAGGCGTTGCCAGTTTTTCTTAGAGGGGGGGGGGGGGCGAGCTCGGTGAGAACACGTAACGTCGATTTTTAATCTGCTGTCGGGAGCCATCTATGGTGAAAACAAAAAAAGCCGGGTCAAGGCGGGAAGGGGCCGAACGAATCCCTTCCTATCACACTCAGAGATCAGAGATCTCTCAGAGATCAGAGATCACTCAGACACTCAGAGATCAGAGAGATCTGTCTCTTCTGTGGGAAAATCAGTGCTGAGAAGACAACTCATGCAGGTAAATACCCATGTGACAATGTCACGTGCGAGACAAACAATGTTTTATGAACAGGCGAAAGGGATTACACGTATAGCCATGCCATTCTGTTAATGTTTACATAACGGCCCTCGTGTGGCACCAACATCACCACGTCTCAGTGCCTGGCCCTCTTGATGTTATTCGCCGAATCTTTAATCTCACTCTACATATGCGATTTTGGGGGCCAAAAATGTGTGCCGCTGCGGGGAAGCGGAGCAGAGACGAAGGAAGCCGTCGGTTCAAGTCACGTGCACGTTACGTATCTCTGCGGGCCGACCTTTTCCTGACGCACTGTAACGTCCAGTCCACTAGCACCCATGTCTGGCACGAGCAAAAGCAGGAGACCTGATTCTGTTACAGAATCAGCCTGGCCGGCTGTTGCAAAGAACGGACTTGGCAACCCACTAGCAGCAGCGATATATGCTGCCCCATTCAACACATTTGCCAAATACCTCAACTCAATAATGTTCTGTAATTTTCTGTCAAATAATAATTTCTGCTTCTGTGGTAATTTTTTGTCAAAACAGTATAGCCGCATTCAAATTCAACGCCACTTTGCCGGCTCAGTTGGGGTTATTGGAGAAATTACCAAAGTTGTGGTTTAGGCAGGTTTTGTGTCTGCTGCCACACCGCACTCAACATCAACCGAACGCGCCACAAAATGCAGTGAATATTACAACATGACATTACCGCAACAATCACGATTCAGTTCAGCAATGTGAGCTTAGTTCAAAACCAGTTCAGCGCCAATCTAGCTATTCACATCCGTCCCCTCAGCCTCCCCGTCGGTCCCGACGCACGCTCCGTCGACTCCGACGCGCTCCCGCGCTGCGGCTCACTAGCGGCACATGTGAGGCCTCGTCGGTAAGCCTGGGGTAAATCTGGCAGGCTGTTTGGATCGTTGGCCTTTTCAGATCAGTAACGACGCCAGAAAGTCCATGTGCGCACACCTCATTAGTCGAAGCAAAGCCCGACTGGCCGCACACGCGCATGCGCAGCCAGCGTAGAGCTCAGCTGACCGCGCATGCGCAGTCAGTTCTGGCTGGACGCCCCTGCAACGAATCGATTCTTATTAACGCACAAAAAAGTACCTACCGTTATGAATACGGAGGCCCTGCCCCTGTTTGCGGAACTTCGTAATGAGCACAACGCATATACATACATCTATACTGATAGCTCCCGAGGCGATGGCCGTACAGGAGCAGCATGTATCTGCAATCAGTATACTAAAGCCAAACGCCTTTCATATTAGCATACAGTATACACATCAGAATTAGTGGCAGTCTTTTCAGCACTTTGCCACGTTAAAAAATACCATAAAAATGAAATTTGCACCGATTCCAGCTCTTCCCCGTACGCCGTATCAGCCATGCACAATTCCCCACAGCCTTTTATTTATAAAATCCTCTCCACACTGTCATCACTGCCAGCGGAGTTACACGTTGTCTTCCTCTGGGTAGCAGGCCATGCGGGCTTCCAGGGGAACGACCACGCCGACGCTGCCGCAAAAGAAAGCATCAACATGCCAGCCCGAAACCATCTTGCCTGCCCAGTATCCGACTATCTCACTGCTATAAACTCAACATATCGCTGTTTTTTACAACGTGAATAGGACGAACACGGCCGCCAACACATGCACGACATCAAGCCAACGCTCTCACCCTGGAGCTCAGGGAACCAAAACACGCGGCCTTAAGGAGATCCTTCTCGCTAGGCTGCAAATAGGCCACACAAAACTAACTCACGCCTACATCACAGGACGCAAGCCACCACCACTCGGTCATTACTGCCACACACCATATACGATAACACATTTCATGCTGGCGTGCCCAGTCTACAGGTGCTGCCAGGAAAAGCTCGTGCAGTACACGAACAAACGCAGACTCCCATTGACGCTGCCTACCATACTGGGCGACACACATCCTGAACTCTTGGCGCTTCTCTTCCAATACCTACACAAAGTAATCTAGATAATTACATATAACAACGTAAATGTTGCGAGGTTTTCACCTGCTCAACTGCCAACGAGCAGGTTTTCCTCATTGCCGTGAGGTTTTTTTCCACGCACAATATGGCTAAAACGTGCCGGTTTTCCTCATTTGCAAAGGGTTTTTCCAAGCACAATGCGGCATAAACGTGCTGGTATTCCCCCATAGGTTTAGGAATCCAGGTTTTTCTAGTTAGGACTCTTCCCGGATTACACTACACAACACGACAAGGTCGCACCGGGTCGCTCCCCCCATTCAGTGTGGGGGAGCGACCCGATTCAGGTCGCTGACGGACTTGACCGCCGAGCCGGGGGTCCGTCGTTTGCCGTGCGGAGACACCTTTGCCGCGATGAGGTGGTTGTCCGTCATCCAAATGTATTGAGATTGTAGAATACAATGAATGTGTGTGTGTGTCTCGCGCTTTACTTTGCATTTGCTACCGGACGAAATTAGCCGGTTTAACGCAGTATCAAACGCGTTTTCTTGCATTGATACCGGATAGCATTAGCCGGCTTAACGAAACGTAGCTTAAACTTACCCCTGTCCCTTACTTTGCGCCGGATAGCACAAGCCGGCTAAACGTAGCTTTTTGCCTGGCCTTAAGCCAGAAGTAAGTTCCCCCAGCCCCAGCTATGACTTTAGGTCGTCGGGGCAAAACAAAGTCACCGGACGCCATCGAGCTTAACATGCATTGTCAGACTGGACACACCAGGAGTCGCCCTCATGCCTTCACCAGCGGTGCCGGAGGCGATCCATCGCCCTCACGCCGGTCAGGGTCACCGAACGGAGGTCCACAAATCACGGAGGCTCGCAAATCTCATGTCAAATTTAATGACAGTAGGGGTTCCAGCACACACCATGCGAACTGTGGCGGTTGAGGCCGAGTTGTGCGGACTAGATGGTCGACTGTTTCTCGAAGCTGGTACTCGCAGGCCGTACGCTGATCTTCAGTAGCATCTGACGCGATGCCCCCGTTCGATCGCCGCACCTCACCGCACGCCGCACCGCACTTCACATCACACTGCACGCCGCACTGCACCACACGCCGCACCGCACGTCGCACTGCACCGCATGCTGTACCGCACCGCACACCGCACGTCGCCCCGCATGTCGCATTGCAGCGCATGCCGCACCGCACGCCACACCGCACGTCGCACCACGTCGCACGTCGCACCGCACCGCACGCCGCACCGCACGTCGCCCACACCGCGCGTCGCACCGCACCGCACGCCGCGCCGCGCCGCACGTCGCCCCGCACGTCGCACCGCACCGCACGCCGCACCACACCACATGTCGCACCACACCGCAAGATCGCCAGCGCTGTCGGACGGTTCGCCCCGTTTACTACAGGGGAACGAATGATCGATGTCGGTATTGGATTGCTTAAACGGTTTTGCTGAGCGCGATGTTAAGTCCTTATTACCCAGTCAAACTGGGTAATGTTATACCCCTGTCCAGCGTTTGGCGACGTATCCTGCGATGAAGCCCGCGCGATTGTTTGCCGGTATCACCTATCCCAGGTTTAATCCTGAATAAAAACATTAAACGGTTGCATGGCGAAAAAGTGATATTTTCGATAAAGTTTTGCCGTGCAACTATGGTTTAATCAGTAGATATACACCTTGAAAAGCAGATTTTTATCCTGCTCCCACCAGTGGTGTACTGCAACCAAATAAGACATAAAAAATAACAACACAACCTAATCTTATTGGCAGGGGCACATTAGCTACGCTAAGGATGCGCAAGCAGCGAGTTAATGTGCCTCAGCAAAGAATCTTTCGCGCTGCTTTCAGAGATCTGCCGTGCCATATAAGCATAACAACTCGTCCCGAATTTATTCCAAGTGTACATTTGTCATCGTGCAGAAAGCCACTACACGGCCCGCGATGGTAAGGGATAATAAATCACAAGGATACAGCGTTTGTTCTCATATTTCGCTGAATCTAATTATGTATTCTGTTTTTAATCTGTTTAAGTACCGGTGCAAATCTCTCAGCGCTACACATCTCTCCTCTGCTAAGCCGCTTCCACCAATATCTACCTGTGTAGCAGCTTTTATTCCATACAGAAGATGTCGCTTATTCCAAAGCAGGCGCAGTCATATCAGAACCGTCTTTTCTGTCGCTTTTCCCTATTTACCAGTTGTTATACTTCTGATGATTAAAGAAGACTACGTTATATTTCTGAAGACTTATGTCAAGTTCGAATCCCGCTTTAAATTACATCTGTCAAGCTGGCAGAAGATTTGTCTTATCCGTTCCACTTGTCAGAACTGGAGACCGGTATTCCCGGGCCTTCGCCATCTAGCTGAAAATCGATAGGGTGGCTGAAATTGCCCTAAGCATCTCAACATCCGAAAAGCTGAGGTGGACATCCAGGATTTCCCGAAATATTACAGACCAAAGTTCACGGTGAAAAGGGGAGGTCTTTTACGATTTGGCTCAAACTTTCCGGACACTTACACTTTACGTAAGCATTTCAAAACATCACTAGCCACAATGAACATCCAAATTTTCCTGAGATATTGTGGGTCAAAGCACAAGGTCAATCAGACCGGATCATTCTTATTGGGCTGAAAATTTATAGACTCATAGGTTGTGACCCAAGCCTATAAAAACCTTAAAAGCCAAGGTGAATAGCCAACGAGTTAAGGAAATTAAATGGAATACTCCACATTTGAAGATATTGAAGCAAACATTTCATACTACCGAAGTTGTTAGGGGCATTTCCGAGAAACCTCGTGCATATAGATGAGACAGTATTAATAGCCCTATTCCTCGTTGAATAAACAGGAGAATGGAGAGATAGATGTGATGTGTCAGCTGCATGCCTTTCTCGACACGAATATCAGTAGTAAATTGGTTATCAGTAACGCATTTCAGGAGGACAAAAAATGCCGATACTTTTTTCGATGAAGGCATGCAGCCGAAAAGTCACATTTATCTTTCCATTGCCCTATTTATTCTTCTAGGAATAAGGCTGTTAATATTGTCTCATTTATAAGCACCCGATACGATGGTGAAAGCTCACTTATAAACTTTGGTAAACTTTAAGTGGAAATGTTTCCGAAGGCAACACAATTTCTTTGTTTTAACAAATATGCTCCTCAATATAACACTGTTTAGTCACACTATTGTACCTTGCATAATAATGGCTGAGAGCCGATTTACGGACGCTTTTCTGGAAGTTGTGCTTACGAATACCAGACATAGACGACTCGATAAATCTATTTTTGGCTTTGTTCGCCACGTGGCCAATGGAATGGCCAATTGAATGATGTTATGATGGCGCCATGGATGCCTGGGTGAGCTTGAAATTGTCTCCCCGAAAAAGTCCGCACATCTTCGCGGGCGTGTAACTCAGAAACTAGAGGAGTTTAGGTCTTACCAACGGCCGGGCCGTGAACGAAACCATATAATCTTTAAGATAACTATTTTAGTTCAAACCGCCATACAAATATGGAACAGTCCTCCTTTGAAAAGTCCGGTGTCAAGGTCAGTCGGGGTGATCCTGCACGATTGAGCTCAAAATATGTAGACTCGTACGTCATTACCGAGCGCCTGAAAATCACTAAAGCCATAGTGATTCCCTAAAACTTCCCGAGGCATTATAAGTTAAATTTCGAGGTGAATTTAAACGGACCCTTTCCGTTTTGCTTGAGCTCAAAATTTGGAAAATCTAAGCCGTGACCAATGATTTAAAAACCTGAAAGGCTCAAGTGGAGCCCTATTGTATAGATATCATAGGTCAAAGTTTAATACTTATCAGAGAAGAGAAGACGCCTTCGACTTAGCACATCAGCCGACTTTTATGGACTAAAGCTCGCCACCAGGTATGCATGGAGTGATCTTGCATGCCATGTAATATGTGTGTGCTTGCCCTACCATATATGGTTTGGAGAGCTAAGGTCGTTGCCATCAAATACGTCTTCAGCAGAATTGAAGGGAAACTTCTTGGCGACATTTAACTTTGACCTTTAATGTCTCTGAAGGGTTTGAGAATCCACCTTGGCCTTTGTGGTTTTCGAATGATTTAGGCGTGATCAATGACTCTACAAACTTGGAGCTCAATGAAAAGGTCTCCTTCGGTTGACCTTAAACTTTACCTGTAATTTTTAGTTCTAACCAGCCTAAAAAAACTGAGCCGGATCGTGAGGGTACAGGAACAGCGATGTGCAGGATTATATAAATCTGCTGCCAGGTTGACAGACAGACTTCTTTGAACTCATCAAACAGCTCGCTCATTCCCTGAGCAGATTATCCGTCGCTTAGAAACACTATTGTGTCGTTTTGAAGTCAAATGTTATCGTTAGTCTGATATTGCCTACCATTGTCCATTCAAAATCGTCTGACCCATTTAACCTTCACATCGATACATCGATTTTCCTCAAGTCCTCAAGTTCCTTGATCAGGCACAACGCTCACACCTATACTCGACTCAAAACTCTTGGACCTGAATCTCGGAATGATGTCATTCATGTCATACCATATCTCGGAATGATGTCATGCATGCCATACCATATCTCGGAGTGATGCCATGCATGCCATACCATATCTCGGAATGATGCCATGCATGCCATACCATATCTCGGAATGATGTCATGCATGTCATACCATACCTCGGAATTATGTCATGCATGCCATACCATACCTCGGAATTATGTCATTCATGCCATACCATATCTCGGAATGATGTCATGCATGTCATACCATACCTCGGAATGATGTCATGCATGCCATACCATAATGATCCCAGGACCATCCCAGGTTTTACAGGGGCTCTGATACCCCTCACGTGGTCTTCACGTCCCGCCATTTTGTTCAGTAAAAAGGACCTGAGCAGCAACGTAACACCTGAAAATGTGTATATATAAATTATCTTTCATTGGTTATTTGATGTGCTCCCTTGTCTTTCTACGACACAAGTGCGGTGCGTTTTGTCTTTCTACGACACAAGTGCGGTGCGTTTTGTCTTTCGGCCCCAAATACAGTGGTAATGGTGATATCACTTTCTACAACGTAGGAAAGTGCGTGCGGCAGTTTTTAGGGTATGAAGAGCTTGTTGCAGAGGTCCACTTGCCTCCCTTTTGCCCAAACTCAGGAGGTATTTTGGAAGCCACGCCCAGAAGCCTTCCCAGTCTGCGAAGGAAACCCCAGCTCCCAGCCCCCATTTTTTGAAAATGTTTCTCTCGACTCGAAATCCGTAACAGCGCCAGTTAACGGAGCATTGCCGCGACCATTATATTTTGGGGTCGACGGGACCAAGGCAGACAGATGAAAAATTACCACACGAAAAATCACCGCACTTCAAGACGTCCACCGTCGCGTCGTGTATCATATGATGGATGATAAATGTCATCATAGATGTCGCACTTCCCCTCTGAACGAGCAGTTGGTTAATAGTCCTTAATACGTTCGTAAGCCCTTTGAAACGCAGAGCTTTTGGCCGCCGCCGAAATGATATCAGCAAACGACGGTATTACCAAAATGCACCAATGCGCACTAAACCAGTTTTCCGAATGCATCTAGTTTATTCTAGCACAAAACATACTGCGTCTTGCATCTTAGATTTTAATAGGACATTATGGACCCAGCAATAAGTTGATCGATTCCTCTGCTATAGGCATGCCTACTTACTGCTAAGTAGGGCTTTATACTGAGGACTTCAGTAGGACTTAACTAGGGACATCTTAGTTTTCTTCAATTCA
This sequence comes from Pollicipes pollicipes, assembly GCF_011947565.3. Taxonomy (NCBI): domain Eukaryota; kingdom Metazoa; phylum Arthropoda; class Thecostraca; order Pollicipedomorpha; family Pollicipedidae; genus Pollicipes; species Pollicipes pollicipes. The sequence continues at coordinate 750,266 of NW_023595962.1, forward strand.
GAGTCGGGCTTTTAAAACACTACATAAATATCCAAATATAAGTTAAATGATTCCACTGCCACAGGCATGTCTACTGCTGGGGGAACTTGAATAAGCAATGCCTGGTTGTCATGGTGATTTAGTATACAATGCAATGCATTTTTGTCGCAGAGTTGGATGGGGCCTAAAATAGAGCCGCAGGCTAGGGAAAAGATATTTACGGGAAGGTTTGCCTGTGTTGTGTGACGAAATGTTGTATTCTTGAGACAAAAGATCTATGTATGGGGTGCCTTATGTTAGATTCTTCTGTCACCGTTGTATAATTTTGTTTCAGCCGTCACCAATTGTTTCTGTCAAAAGCATTTCGGGCACCAAGCTTGGTTTGAAAATATGCCTTTTTGTCGCGGATGTTATGCACCAAATCGGTACGTTTTTCCAATCCTGGCTGCGATGCATAATTTCTGCTGTTTGATGTATCAATTACCGAAAAGGTCTCTGTTTGAGCAAAGTATTAGCATTCTCTGGACAATGCTCAAGAAGGTATTTTTTGTGCCTGTCGTTTTTTTGGATTCCTTCCAGAGATACAATAATTTAGTGCTGTTCAGAAACGTTGATGAAGAAGATATGTTTTGAGGATTGGTGCATCACTTCTTCCTAAATGTCTAATATTTCTGCGATAAAATGCTGTGACCCAAATCAACATTACGCGGGTTCGGATAAACACCAGGGCAATGGAATAATACAAACCCGGGCGTGTAGGATTGCCGGACGTGTAACAAACATGGCGCAATGCTGTTTTCAAAAGACCAGGTCATCTACAGGTACCAAATGTGCCCATTGTGCATCATGCAAGCGCGTCACAGGATGCTTGCCGGATGGGGGCCTTCCAGGATCGCCAACACACTGTCCGGTCGCCTGCAACGCTCAGCTAGTAGGTAGGTTAGGTAACAGTAGGTAGGTTAGGTTAGGTTAGGTTAGGTTAGGTTAGGTTAGGTTAGGTTAGGTTAGGTTAGGTTAGGTTAGGTTAGGTTAGGTTAGGTTAGGTTAGGTTAGTGGATTGCGAAGTGTGGCTTACCATGGCGTGAAGGGTCCGTGAAATTAGATCGGTCAGGTCAACATCTAACAAAGAGGAAACCATTTTCATTAAACCGCCTGCCTGCGCATTGCTCGGAGCTCACACGCCGGGAGGCGGTAAAAGCTAATTGTGGAACAGAGCTGTTTGGTTTGTTTGTTCATACCCTAGGCCTTGCTGTGCTACGCATGCGGGCAATATGCACGTAAACGAGAGAAGTGCTCTGAAGTAGCTGACTTCATCCTTATCTGAAATCGTGCACTTTGGAGGTTTTGTCATGAATGGCCGTGGTATACCAAGACCGAACAAAATGATCTCGTGAAAATCTCGAGAGAGGTATTTTTCACACTGACTTGCTAGCTTTGTCCTCGCCGCTTCTGGACACATGTCTGTGATGCCTACAAAGTTGCAATACAAGCTGTTACGAACGGCTACAATACGAACTCCCACTAATACTTTTTTTATTTTCTTGCGTGTATGTTCAACGTCCGCCCATGAAAACTTGGCCCCGCCCTGTAGCTTAGCAATTTCCCACTGCAGGTTGATTATCGGTCTAAATGTTTTACTTTACCGCCCTCGCATAGCCATGCGAGGGCTCCACTACGACCTGTCATCGTATTCAAGGTTCCACGTTTATGTGGGGTTATGAACTGAAATGGCCGTCTTGAAGACTTCTTGTGCTGTTCGCGGCCCTGCCCTTCTTAAGACCTAAGCCCCTTTTTTTCTGAGCCAGACGCTTGCAAAAATGGGGATAGTCTTGCGGATATAGTATCTCAAAATCATTCTGGCATTCATGGCGTCATAAAATGTCGTTCAACTTCTGTCATTCCATAAGCCATGCGGCGATCAAGGCCGAAAAGGTTACCATGGTCGGGACGTTCATATCTGACATTCGTGAGCAGTCAATTGGCTCTTAGTCAATGTTGTGCAAGGCAAGATGACGTAATCAAACCATACCCCATTGAGGAGCCTATGTACCAAACAGAAAATTACACTGTCTTGAGCAGTCCTTTCTGCGTAAAGAGTATACTTATAATTACAAGTGAGCAAGATTAATCATGTCTGATGTTTACTGCAATATCTTAAAATGTGAAGCATTCCCTGTAAGGGTGAATTTGAAGAAAACTTTGGCGTTTCTTTGTATGAGGGGATTCAGATAAGGAAGAAAGCATGCAAATATCTGACAAAACTCCTGCTCTAAGAGTAACGCTTGCACAAGCATGGTGGATTCAGGGATGTTCTGGCCATAAACCCTCCACTCGGAGGTAAATTTCATTGCAGGAACGGAGGGGGGGGGATCACCAACGGCTTGCCCCGAGCACCCGCCACTGACGCAGCGCATATACCCCCTCCCTATTTATATATATATATATATATATATATATATATATATACATATATATACCTCCTATATTTTACGTATACCTTCTTCCATTTATCCCCATAGCACCCTCGCAGCGCAAACGCCTCGACACCAAAAAATTATCATTTTGCGAGACTTTTCCGGCGCACCTGTGAAGAAATCGTTATCAAGACAGTGTCTGCACACGACCGGCGGCAACCGTCTCACCGTCTCTAGCATGGTTAGCACGCTTCGCCGAATGACGGCTATATCTGGGCACCGTTGTTCGAGCTTTGACACGCGCGTTGCCACGGCAACCGTGCATTTCGTTACCGTCGGCCGACGACCGACCTGCAGTGTCTGGTTTCTGAATGGATGGTTTGGATGTGCATTGAACGCACGGGCTCGGCGCGGCTCAGTGCTTCGTTGACAGATGAAACGCCGTCAGAGCAGCCTGTGCGCCCCGAGAGACCCACAGATTATATGGCCGCCAGAGCCAGGTTTTGTCCGGCTGACATAAAGTTTTCAGTTGAGACGCAGCACTGCGACCCGGCCAGCCGCCCGACGCGACGCGACTCATGCCGTGTCCACACGCACGACGCACGTCACGTACGTCACGTCCGATGCACGTCACGCATGACGCCCGTCACGTCCGACGCACGTCACGCCCGACACACGTCACGTCCGGGGCAAGTCACGTCCGACGCACGTCACGTCCGATACACGTCACGTTCGGAGCAAGTCACACGCGACGCACGTCATGTTCGATGCACGTCACGTCCGACGCACGTCACGCACGACGCAAGTCACGTCCGACATGCGTCACGTCCAATGTCAAAAGCATTTCGTGTTCACACGTCCGGCGCACAACACGATACCGGCGTCCGACGCACGACAGGCACGACACGTACGACGTTCAACGTGTACCGCGCTCGATAACGACCTACCGGCAGTGAGCAAGACTTGACGGGCTTTCGCCGGTTTAAGTCGGTAAGGTTAGAAACATGAGGGTGCATTTTTATGTTTATGTTTGAATGGAAACCCTTCAAAAAACCAAACTACACTGGCACGAGCAATTAAGTGTAAAAAAACTGCTAACCTTGACCCGGCGGCGCCAGTGGCGCCGCTGAGTCAAGTCAAGTTTCTGTCACAACATATTAAGATTGTTATGCCAGCCATCTAGTGTGATAACGGGAAACCACCTTTCCGTGTGCAGCCTCAGAAAACTAACAAGCATAGTACGTGGCTGAGCGCGTCCTGAGAGCAAGTGAAAATAACCGGAGATCCATGTGAAGGGTCGTTGGGCAGCCGAAACTCGCCAGTGGCGGATCCAGGATTTCGGGAAGTGGGCGGGTTTTGCAATAATTGGGGCCTTTGCAATTTGAGGCCGCTCTCAAGAAATATTCGGGTTGCGGCCATTCAATTCTAGCATTTTTATAACTTTAGACTATTATTAAATAAAGTTTTAATGCTTACAATTTTGAGACTTTTTAGACTGGGAATCATCTTGTTGTTCGCAACTGTCTATTAATAGCGCGCGTGCGTGACGTGGGGCGCGTTCACTTTTCACGGGTCATGGTGGATTGTGCTATTTGAGGCCAAGGTTTTTAGACGAATTTTAGGATTTTTGTGGCAACATGACTTAAAGCTGACTACTTGGTACCATCAAATTTAAGTGCGGTACTTCATCCTGGGGCTGGTGGCGGCTGGCTGGGTGGTCAGTGTTGTGATCGGCTCGCGCTAGTGACTAAGACAGAGTTTCTGTTTTGACTATAATGAGGGGGGTGCGGAGTATGCTCGCACTTAAACTGCGTTAAGAACGTGACGCACAATCATAATGAGTCTGACGAATTTAGCAGTCAGGGGATGAAGTACGCGACGGCGGCGGCGCATAACACTCTAAGGCCATGTGCATGCAAACTCACCGCACCTTACGCGACTGCTGGTATCTGGACTATGGGGCTGAGTGCAGTCGCCGCCGTCTGCATGAACTAATTAGCCATGTCCGTGTGCGCGAACACACGAAGCGCTAATGAGCCACGGCATTGCTGGTACTCGCAAGCACGTGTGGTCGTTAAGGCAACAGAGTCCGGTCCTTCTGGCTTTTTAGCTCAGGGTCGATGTGGAGGGCTCCGAAACGATCAAGAAAGCCTCGGCTAGTAACATGCAGAACCTGTCAACGCCGAAGGCTCTCCGGTGAAGTGGGAAAGCCCGAGATCTATGGGGGCGACATCTAACGACCGGCGGCGGCTGCGGCAGGCCAAAGGCCAGACTCTCGTCAACGGTACAAGGTTCTCCGAGCAGACGCGAAGAACCCAAACCAATGTGGTGAGCCCCTGAACGATCGGGAGTACTCCTGCAGGTTGACATATAGGGCCCCGGCTAAAGCGCAGGACCCTCCGAGCAAACAAGAAGAAGCGGGAACCATGTGGAAGGCCTCTGAGCAACCGAGAGTGCGAACTTGGCAGATGAACGCATGGGGTCCTCCGACAACAGCGTAGGGTCACCTGACCAACTATTAAGTGTCCAAGACATCTGTGGAGGGCCACTGCGTGGAACAGAGAACAGAGAACAGAGAACAGAGCCCGGGCATGTAACAGAGAGTGTTCCGACAAGTGCGTGCGGTCTTCTGCAAACAAGAGCAAGTGGAAAGAGTCTTAGACCAATATAGAGGGCCCCTCGTCATCAAGTGCCCGGGTAGGTTAACTTACATGTCCCCATGATCAGACCAGGGCCCTCCGAAAAGGCGGAAATAACCCGAGACCAAGGTTAAGGGGCCCTGAGCAAACGATTGTACCTCAGCAGGTTAATTTATGTGGCCTCCGGTAGTAGCGTATCGAGCCTTTCAGGCCAATGAGAAAATCACGTGGAGGGCCCCTGATCGAGCGAGTGTCCCGGCAGATTAGCATTTAGGGCCCGACAATAGCATAGGGCCCGCCAAGCAAATGTATACAAAGCAGGACAACGTGGGATGCTTCTGAACGATCGGAGTGCACGTTCAAGTGATCCTTAAGAGTGCACTCCGTAGATTAATTAGGTTCCTCAGCAGCAGCTTACGGCCCCCCGGCCGGCGTAAGTAGCCGTAACTCGTAACTACACCACCCATTCAGTGAAAAATTGCCTTCTCATGGGCCCTGCATGTTAACCTGCGGCTGTTGTTGGTCGCTTAGGCCAAAAGGCTTCCAGCGTCTTGTGTTTTATGTTTTAAAAACCCATGTCCGTCCGGTCACTTATGGGCACCTTCGGAGCCCACGGGGAGGGTCGTGACCCCGTCCCGCCCCACTCCCTGGGTCCGTCACTGCTCTGTCTTGACTAGCAAGGACGCTCAATGACAAACAACTCGTGATGGATGCAACAGACGAGCCGGGCTGGCTAGCCTGCCTGAGCGATTTACACAAACCGCATTTCGCGGAGAAGTCCAAACGAAAGCTGCCTTAACTGTCACGGCTTAACCAGACGTGACTGAGTGGCTGTCATTTCGGAACTTGACGGGGACGTACACCTGGGACTGGACATACGGTAAAATTACGCTTGGGTCTGTTCACTCTTTTCCTTGCCAAGCCTCAGCCAATGTAGCTGACCTTAGAAGATCTGGGTATTGGTCATCGAAATGAAGAGCAAGGATGGGATTTCAGGTACATTTGTATGAGAAGCTTCACCCCGAATGCGTCCTTTTCCTTTTCAGTACTACACGTAGACTGCCGTCATAAACATGTTGGGAATTGCTATGGAAATTCCGTTGTTCAAGTACTGCATGCTGCTGTCACCAGCCCCATCAGTGGCATGAAGTAAATTATTGTGTGCACTAGGATGATACGGGCTACATGTTCGGCGTGTGTTTCAGGCACTGTCAAAACTAAAGAAAAACATTTCAAAACTCAGACAAATTATAAGTGCCTGCGTGTAAGCTGGTGCCGCGTCAGCACGGCAGCCCGCCGGGCTTCTGCGAACTGCCTGCTCCTGTGATCAACCGGCTCTGGCTCCTGCGATCCACCGGCTCCTGTGATCCCCGGCTCCGGCTCCTGCGATCCACTGGCTCCTGTGATCCCCGGCTCCGGCTCCTGCGATCCACTGGCTCCTGTGATCCCGGTTCCGGCTCCTGCGATCCACCGGCTCCTGTGATCCCCGGCTCCGGCTCCTGCGATCCACTGGCTCCGGTGATCAACCGGCTCTGGCTCCTGTGGTCAACCGACTCTGCCTCCTGCGATTCACCGGCTGCGGCTCCTGCGATCTGCCGGCTCCGGTGATCAACCGGCTCCTGCGATTCACCGGCTCCGGCTCCTTCTGCGGGCTCCCGCAGGTGGTCCGGACCACGATCCCTTGCTGGCCAGGTGGGCCGCGGGCTGCGGGCGGCCATTTTGGAGAAAGCTGCGCTTCTAGCTCTGAACGCATAGACGGGCATCCTCGCCATCATCTGACCGGGTTGCACTAAACAGCGCTTGGCACGACAAGGGAGGCTGGTGTTTTCTTGCATCATCCTTTCACGGCAACATTTCACTGAGCTAAGTCAGATGGGACAGCAGATGAGCCCGATTGAAATGAACTTTGTTCTGCTCGACGTCAATGCAGTTGACATTTTTGGCCTCACGGCTACCTGTCATATTGAGTTTACTACAAGAAGGGATTTCCAAGAGCCCAGCATCGTCGCTTGGTACGCATTATCAGCACGTCGATAGCAGCCTTTGGAGCAGGTGTTTTTTTACAGCATTCTGGGTGTCGCATCCCAACGCACAATAAACTTATCAAATGGCCACTTATTGCCCTAACTTCTGTTGTTTTCTTTTTTCTGTGTGATGCCAACTCATAACTCCATTGCGCCAATATGCTGCAGTGAACTCCTCTTTCAGCTACGCGCTACTCCATCCGCCATCCTCTCGCGAAAAGTTACGACATGGGTACAAAAATTCAACTCCCCCACTAATGCAGTCTTTACTGGACAGCGCAGTTCTCACATATTTTGAAAAACACGCACGCTTTAAGCGCAGGCCCTCCCAAGCTACAAACCCGGTCGATCTGGTCCATATAGGCATGTGGACAATGTCACGTGTCATCCGCCAGAACACAGCATTTTCATGGTGGATGCAGCACATACATAAAAACGGGATATTCTCACGCACCGCTGGCCACGCGTTCGGAACCCCTTCCGACTGAGCAGCGCAGCAGATGCCCTCGTTTGCGCGCCAGTTGTGGCGATCCTCTTGACTGGTGCGCACGTACTGATGAGTTTGTGGAAGCCGCGAGGCAGCGGTGCAGCGGTGGTGCGCTCGCCGCGCGCTAGCATCGGCCCCAGCTACAGCTGAATACCGAGAGGCATATATATATATATATATATATATATATATATATATATATATATATATATATATATATATATATATATATGCATATAGCTGAATACCGAGAGGCTCAGTTCCGACATTCATATATAACGAAGTTCCGAAATGTATAAGGTGTATATATATATATATATATATATATATATATATATATATATATATATATATATATATATGCATATAGCTGAATACCGAGAGGCTCAGTTCCGACATTCATATATAACGAAGTTCCGAAATGTATAAGGTGTATATATATATATATATATATATATATATATATATATATATATATATATATATATGCATATAGCTGAATACCGAGAGGCTCAGTTCCGACATTCATATATAGCAAAGTTCCGGAAGGTATAATGTATATATATATATATATATATATATATATATATATATATGCATATAGCTGAATGCCGAGAGGCTCAGTTCCGACATTCATATATAGCAAAGTTCCGGAAGGTATAATGTATATATATATATATATATATATATATGCATATAGCTGAATACCGAGAGGCTCAGTTCCGACATTCATATATAGCAAAGTTCCGGAAGGTATAACGTATATATATATATATATGCATTTAGCTGAATACCGAGAGGCTCAGTTCCGACATTCATATATAGCAAAGTTCCGGAAGGTATAATGTATGTATATATATATATATATATATATATATATATATATATATATATATATATATATATATATATGCATATAGCTGAATACCGAGAGGCTCAGTTCCGACATTCATATATAGCAAAGTTCCGGAAGGTATAATGTATATATATATATATATATATATATATATATATATATATATATATATATATATATATATATATGCATATAGCTGAATACCGAGAGGCTCAGTTCCGACATTCATATATAGCAAAGTTCCGGAAGGTATAACGTATATATATATATATATATATATATATATATATATATATATATATATATATATATATATATATATATATATGCATTTAGCTGAATACCGAGAGGCTCAGTTCCGACATTCATATATAGCAAAGTTCCGGAAGGTATAATGTATGTATATATATATATATATATATATATATATATATATATATATATATATATGTATGTATATATGCATATAGCTGAATACCGAAAGGTTCAGTTCCGTCGCACATACAGCCGAACAGCGAGAGGGTGAGTTCCACGGTGTTCTGCTGTTGTTTGCTGTCTCTGAGACCCATGTCGCGTGCTGACGTCAGTGGTACCATCAGTGCATGAGCACGTAGGATATGAGAGGAGCGCAAGATAACACTACCCGTCCAAGCCCTCAATAATTATCATCATCATCATGTTATCATTATATTTTAATCAACATAATCAATAACAACTAGCGTTTTGGGGTCTCGTTAGATACCGGGAGGCACATGTGACCCGCTTGCCCGTTCTAACAGTGCAGTTTGGCATGAGGCCGGCTCCAGGGACCCATGATTCCACATGCCATCTTTCGAGCAGAAGAAACTTTCGGTTGGGCTGCCGCTTAAGAGGATGGAGTCGCAGAGCTCGTCCCTGGCACTCTTGCCCAGTTGGCACCTAACTGAACAGGAGTCTAGTTAGTGACTGTGCATGTTTGATGGCGCGGGGATCTGACAGTATCCGGCGAGGCTCTTCCATGTTTAGCGGAAATATTCCAGCTCAGATCGATGTTGATATTGAGCGGGCCGAATGTGAAAATACTCGAATGGGTCCGTTCAATGAATGCTTTTTCTTTTTCCCCCAATTTTCCCCCGATTCAATGAATGGAAAACTGACTTGTCCAACCAATCGGCCAAGTTGCGGTTTGCTTTTGTTCTTTCGTTTTGTTCTTTGACACGTGACCGTGTGTCGCGCAGCACCCATTTGACACGTGACCCGTGTCGGGCAGCGCCCATTTGACACGTGAACTGTGTCGGACAGCCGGCGAGCGCCGCTGCGTGCAGTGCACGTCGGGAATCGGCACGAACGTCTCACACTGCGTGACGGTGCTGCCGCCGGCCGTCGCCTGCCGCGCCGCGCTGGACCACTGCCTAACTGTCTCCGAGTACACAACCATGGGACTCCAGGCGGCTGGTGAGTGGCATGACTCTGACTCAGGGCCGCCGTGGCTCCGTCTCAGGGTCGCCGTGATTCTGACTCAGGGTCGCCGTGCTTCACTTGTAGTAGCTGTGGCTCTGACTCAAGGTCGCCGTGACTCAGACTCAGGGTCGCAGTGACTCTGACTCAGGGTTGCCACGACTCTGACTTAGAGTCGTCTTGTCTGACTCGGTAGCCGTGGTTTTGACTCAGTGTCGTCGCACGGACTACGAGCTCAGCTTCGCAAGCTATCGTTGTGATCACGGCTCGCTGATATATGGCGGCTGGATGCCCCTTTCGTGCTAAGCATTTGGCACCGTTACCGGCCGCGTGACGAAGCGGCCTCTCCTTCGACAGAGATCTTAACATCGATCACGCGCACGTGCATGGACGCGCACCTCGGCTCGGGCTGTGCGCCCGGGTGGACATCTAGCGGTCAGCGAGTCAAGGTTTGCACGCAGTCGTGCTCGACAGATGGCTGCAACGGCTCGACGCGGCGGTCTCCGGGCATCACGTGCGGCGTGGCTGCGGTGACATTGGCGCTGGTTGTGTGGGCATGACTGCCTGGTAGAAACGTGGCGGGCCCGGTGGGTAAGCTCTCGCAGGCCTGGCGACTCACTGGGCGCGGCGGCGAAGAAAGCGTCGCTACAGGTGTGTCAACGCCAGCGCTCGAATGACCGCTTCATCGTGGAGCTGGTGACAGGCTGGCGCGGCGGCGGCCGCTCCGCGGCCTCCATATTGCGCTCATTTTTGCGCTCCTCCGTTCAACATACCGCACCGACGGCCTTCCGACGCGGTTTTTGTTGCATTCATCGCCCTGTCACGCTGGTGTCAGTTTTGTATAATCCGCTAGGGACGCATAGTTCTAGCGCCTTGCGCGCAGTTAAAGTTTAGTCTGGCCTGCATCCCATCAGTATACAATCCAGTGACTGACTGGGTTTTTCCCCATCCCCGTTGCCCTAAAGAAGTATTCAAGGAAATAGAGATAGCCACCTGCAGTTTTCAGTAATTGTAAATGAGAGCATAAAGTGATAAATTCCGGTATGGAATTCTAAGTCATGTCGGGGTATATGATCAGATCAGGAGCGCAACTGGCAATTCCGCTGTTGCCGTCTGCTACGTCGTCCACCATTTCGTAACACCTGATCGAAATGTCGTGGCTCGCTCACGTGAGCCTAGCAGTAAATTACCACTACTGGACCTCGACTCAAGTCCAGCTTGGTCTCTGGGAGCCAGGTTTGGACAGCGCTATTGTGCCACGGTAGTGGTAGAGATGCATCAGTTCTGTTGGGTGCACCACGTTTTTCTGTTCAGTGTTTTCAAGCTTCTTGCAAAAATGCGTCGCAAGATATGTTTCGCGTATCATATCAAAGGCCAATGCAGCGTGACGTTGTCTGACATGTAATATGATATTCTTTGAGCCGGAGCCAGTAACAACCATAGAACACAAGTGGCGAATTACAGCACGCATTTATCGCGTTTTTACTCTTGCGCATTCTGACGTTTACCGGTTTTGGCCAATGTCAAATGTTTCGTGGCCCGACTTGTGACGCCATTGGTGATGCTTAGGTCGATGCCGGGTGGCGTTCGCATGAACACAATGGGCTTGTTATTCTGCGGATTATGTCTGGCGCAATGCAGCAAATGACGTGTGGAAAAACGTCCTTTGCTGCCGAACGTTGCGCCCCACGCGAGATGATGAACCGAGTTTGTGTTGGGTTGTAAGTGTTTGGTGTTCGGTGTGGTACTTCCACGTGAGGTACTTTCACGTGAGCTACGCCCACATGAGGCACTCCCACGTGATGCACCTCCATGTGGGGCACGCCCACCTGAGGTACGCCCACGTGAGGTACTCCCACGTGATGTGCTTCCACGTGAGGTACTCCCACGTGAGGTACGCCCACGTGCGGTACTCCCACGTGAGGTATGCCCACGTGAGGTACGCCCACGTTCACCTGTGGCAGGCGTGCGCGGGTGGTCGCGCCCCCATGTTCGGAAAACACTGGTGGCTGGCTCATATGCTGGCGTTGGCTTGTCTGTGGTGTTAACGCTGCAATGGTGCCGAATCGACGCGAGTGTCAACAATGTGGTGTTGCTCAGGTTGCAGTGAGGTTGCCGCGGCCAGGACTGCAGCCCCGCTAGGAACGCTGCGGGGGTGGCCTCCCTCCCCCTGAGGGAGGGGAGAGCCTTCCGTTTTTCGGGAGCGCCCCTGACAACCGACTTGTGTATCACAATGGCCTGTTAGTTGCGTGGCTGTTATATTCTTCTTTATCTACCCTGGAAAGTTCAGGCGTCTAAAGTGTCTGATGACTGGACGATAGCCTTATTCCTGTAGGCATGGGCGGCCCGAAGCGAAAACAATGACTGCGATACATTAGCTCTATGCGCTCCTTGCCCAGCTCCCCTGAGGGCTTGACGTACCTGCATAACGATCATCGTCAATATCTGTGACCTTTCCCAAGGTTATCGGGGATCGCGGTAATTTGGATTTAAGTAGACCACATAGCTGCTGCATGATGAACCAGAATGCTTGACGTGTGCCTGTGCCGTTGGTGTTGAAAGGATCGTTCAAGGTCGCGGTCAGGTCAGGTCAGGTTCTGAAAACCGTCCAATGTAGAGTGTCGATTGACTTTGGTCCATTGACCTTGGGCCTCCATTGTCACTAGCGTGCTGGGTTTCCATGTGTTCAGGGGTTCCCAGTTCACTGGTGAGGCCCGAGCATTGTATTCTGCTTGGGCGCTCCTCGGCGTCGCAGCGGTCACGCACGTGGGCTGGACTCCGGTAGACTTTTCTCCGGTAGACGTAGTCTACCGGTCACGGTAGACTTTTCCTCAGTCTTGAATCGGTGCGCTACTTCAGTCAGCCTTGATTTCAGTGTTTCACTCGAGTAATTCTTGTTTTCAGTGTTCCACAACGTGAGTTGGTTTTTTATCGCTGTCTCGAACCAGCCTTAAATTCAGGGATTCTCTTTAGCCAGCCTCGATTTCAGTGTTTCACTTCCGCAAGTCTCGTTTCCAGTGTTTTAGGGTTTGCCAGTGTTTTAGAGCCGTGTTTCAGCCGGGCTCGATTTTAGTTTTGACCTTGGCCAGCCTCGTGAATTTCACGCTGCGCCCGGTCATTTGTGATCGCGAATTGTTGTAGGCGCTTACTGGCAAGCTTGCTGGTGTGTGTTCGCGGAGTCGCGGCACGATTTCGACGACAGTTTATTGAATATACAATATATGTGTGCTCCTGAGCTGCGTTTGTGCTACGCTCGGCCTAACCGTCAACGCACACATTACTGCAAGCATATGCTATCCCTTGTATAGCCTCGGGAAGAGGCATCCGTCATACAGCACAGTTGCAAAAAAGAACATTCTTTTCAGACTGCTCGGCTTAACAGTGTTCTTTTTTAACTCGGCAAGGCAACTGAGCCATATTTCGCCAAACACGGCGTGAAAAGCAAACACCGCTGAGCACCATGCAACAATCCCGGAGCGTAAACGTTTGAAATGGCGTAAAATATCGCGGGAAAGTGAGGACAAATGAGCTCTGACACACCGCGTTAGGCTAGGGTGGTGGGAATTGCATCTGTTAGCTCAGTAAGCGTAGCGAACTTTTTGGTCTTCATTACCAGCTGCAACAGCCCATCTCCACGATTGTTACACGTCCACCAGAAGGGAGGCCAACCCCGCACGAGCGGTGGGAAGCGTTCTGACACGAGTAGAGACGTGCAGATTCACGGGAAGGGTCACACGCCTGCTGTGCAGAACTACTGCGCGGTGAGGTGAACTACTGCGTGTAGAACTACTGCGCGGGTGAGGTGAAAACTGCTGGTGGGTATGGTGTGCCACCGTAATCATGACGTAGTCCGCCTTCTACCTTTCTGTCAAATGAAATCCAACTGGCAGCAACTTCGTGTACCTAGGAGATGCTACCCGCTGACAGGAAAGAACTTACCAGCGATCATTTATTGGTACAAAGTAACAAAGACAAATGCCAGCTTATCAGTTTCGCCCGGCCTAGTAAAGGTTTGGACTTATAAGATAAACTTAGACCAGTAGAAGTTTGGACACACACTTTTGCAGGCAGTACGTTACACTGCACTCCACATATTGCCTTAACGTAGGATAACGGTTTCACAGCACGGCGTGAGACCATCACCTCCACCGGCGCGTATGTGAGAGGGGATGTGCACCAAGAACCGCTGGAGCCACCATCCCTCTCAGTCATTCACGGAGTGCCAACGGTGTGCCACTGGTCGACACATACAACATCTCCCCTTTCATGGCCTCACCGTGACGTCACGGGATAGTGACGTCACGATGTGACTACTCGCCCCCTTTCTCCCACACGCCCCCGGCTACTCTGTGACGTCACTCCCACTCTCCCCAACAGCGGCGTCGCCCCTCTTCCCCCCCCCCCCCCCGGCTATTCTGTGACGTCACTCCCATACTCTCCAGCAGCGGCGCCGCCTTCTCCTCCGCCCCCTCCCCCCTGGCTACTCCGTGACATTACTCCCATACTCTCCAGCAGCGGCGCCGCCTTCTCCTTCGCCCTCTCCCCCTGGCTACTCTGTGACGTCACTCTCATACTCCTCAGTAGCAGCGCCGCCTTCTCCTCCGCCCCCTCCCCCTGGCTACTCTGTGACGTCAACTCCCACTCTCCCCGGCAGCGGCGCCGCCCCCTCTCCTTCGCTGCGCGCGGGTAACGGCCGTGACCGTGACGGGAAGCACCAGCTGCAGCGCCGCCAGGATGGTGCCCCCTGGCACGAACGGCGCGATCTGAGACTTGTCGACGACCTGGTCCAGGTAGTCCGGGTAGTCAGGGTGGCCAGGGTAGCCCGGGTAGTCTGCGTAGCCTGGCTGGCCCGGGTAGCCCGCATAGTGTGTCGGGTACTCCGTGTGGCCATAGTGATCTTGGCCAGTGGCGTACTCCACGTACCCCGAGTACCTGGAGTACGTCGGATGCTTGCTGAAGCCGCTCTGTTCGGATTCCGGGTGGCGCACGACGGCAAAATCCGGATCTTGGGCCGGCGCTTTGGCCATGTCCGGATTATAGTCATAGTAATCCGAGTATCCGTAGTATCCGGACCCGGTGCGTACGCCGATGCCGAGGGCGTTGTTCACCACGGAGGAGATGGTGCTCAGCGTAGCGGACCTGGAACAGGCCAGCACAAGCTACAGCTGGTGCGGCGCACCGCGCTGGTTGGTCCGCACTCGCTGGTTGGTTCGGGGCCGTTTAGTGGCGCCTAGATGGTCCGCGCGGGTGGCAGCCAGTGAGGGATTTGGCCGCAAGGTCCAGGGAGGGGGTGGGGCAGATTCTTCACTTTGCTGATTCTGATGTGATTGCACTACACGTGCTATTTTACCAGCTTTGTATTTTATCAGTGCACATGGCGTGTGCTAATAGCCATGTAAACAAATGGCATTCCTTGATGGTAATTGGGCAGTTTATAAAGCTAACAGCCATACGTACAAATATCATTGTCTGACGGTGATTGGGCGGTTTATAAGGCTATTTCAGCACATCTAGTTCCACGAGTTCTAGATCCAGTTGGTTTCCGCAGCATCCCATAACGCACACATCACATAGGACACATTATTAAGCAGATGGCATGCCTTTCACACGAAATTTACCAAATCTCTTGCGCCAAACACCAAAAAAGCCAGTGTCAACTGCCTAATGTAATTCAAGCAAAGCCGTCCAAAAATACCAATACAGCTGAGTTTATTTAAAAACTGCAGAGAGGGAAAAGACGGAAAGTAATCAAATGCATTGGCAAGAATTCGCCAGAAGCTGTGGCCGAAAGGGTGGCCGCCATTTGGTGGAAGATGTGGCCGAAAAACCTCGCCTGTGATCTTATGTTCCTGATCTAGCTGTCATGTGAGGACACCACATTGTCATGACTGCATAGCCGACAACGCTGTGAGGACATCACATCACTATGAAAAAAGCCAACCGAACACTGCCAGGTCAGGCTGGCATTATGGTGTTCCCATGACGTCAGCAGACATTCGGTAGTACGTACTGCTTCTCTTTAATTTGGTGTGTTCCCTTGATATTTATTTAGACGACCACGACGAAGCCTTTTCATGAACTAAGTGGCTGGAGAGTGAGCTGTTACGAGCGCGTGACACGAGCGCGCATGTGGATCCCTCCAGCCGAAACAACTGTTCAGCGAGTGCGCCACCAGCTCTATCAGTTGGCAACTTAAGGCTTTCAGGGAGAAGGCTTTGGGTGTCCTCTGTGACGTCATGCCCCTTTTTTCCGATATGCACGCCTTGAGTCAAACGACGCTTTAAAAAGGGGTGGCGTAAACTTACCTCCATCGGGAGGCACACAGCACCAATTCTGAATACCATGAAACAGCGACGCCTGCAGGGGCGTATGTACATAAGTGTAAATATCCCATTATTTTTTTCCGCGCCGGCACGGACCCTTTCACGATATCAAATTTATTTCACGTGTTGATACGTGCAAGACTAAATTTAGGCGCAAAAAATCGGAGCGGACGCCTAAAAATGAGTAGGTCGTTGTTGTAGGTCACGGATGTTGTTTTATGCCATGCAACAACTTCCACCTGCTTGCAGTATGTCAAGCTGACTTCTCAGTGAAAACCTTTGGGTTCTCCCTCCCCCCTCTGGAACCCCTACACACGCTCGTGGGTGCCTGCCATACCATTCGCCGACTTTAAGCCTCGCCTCCGATTTGCAACGGCACCCCACTGAGCCAGGCGGCCGGTCTTCTGCTGCCCGCCGCCCAGCTGTTGGTAGCCGGCCGGCTGGTCAGCTGACCGCCGCCATTACGTGACGTCACACCGTCGCCACCTGAGCCGTGATAACGGAGCAGCTTATAAGAGCGCCGCCGCCGAGCCGGAGCCTGCGGCGCGACAGAGGCGCGTGCAGGGCTCGCAAGACAGGGCGGGGAGAGGGGGGGGGGGGGGGTAGTTCGTTAGTAGCAGGAAAGCACAGCTCATGCATGGTGCGTCCACGAACCACGTGCCCCTGCTACGGGATGAGTGTCGTCGCGGAACGGTCGAAGGCGCCGGAGAGGCTCAACAACATTTGCCTCTGGGCAGTGGGAGCGCCCCTAGCCAACGCGCAGGGACCCTTCGAGCAGGTAGAAAAAAATCAAGATGATTGGAGAGGCTCCGGAGCGATTGAGAATGACCAACAGCTGGGGCCTCGAACAGAATCATAGGCCTTCGCCAATGAGAACAAATGGGAACCATTATTTATCAACGTAAAGGTGGCCCTAAGCATCGAGTTTCTTGTTGTATGTATTGGTGTATAGTGTATATATTAATGCACTTGTGTGTGCATAAGTGCATATATTAGATGCTCGGCGATCAGCATCTACCTAAAAGCCGCTGTTCCTCTCAGCAGCAAGAAGCCCCAGATGAATCCTTGACACGTGTCGCTTCGATGTCCTCTATTGACCTCTTAAGCCACCTTTCGGGTATCCACAAACAAGCCTCCTAGATCGGTAGGATTTTTAACGCTATTACCACGGACGTCACCCACGGTGGACCTCTAGAAAAGCCGCACAGCGCCTTAGTAACAACTGACGATTGGTCACGTTCTTGAAGCCAGTTAGCTTCTCAACGACGTGAGCACAATCGTATGTCATTGGGGCTTTACGACGTGCTCAGCTGTTCAGGCTACACGTCGTCGCCTACCTCTCACCCTGGCAGGAAGGGCGGGCACCGCAGAGAATCGAGCCCCGTACCTCTGAACATGAACACAAGCAGCGGCAGCTACAGCCTTGTACTTAACGCGTACTGAGCCCATGCGGCGATGATTCGAGTCCATCTTTCTCAAACGGCGCGACACTTTTAAACGCCGGGTAGCAAGCTGATCCCGTTCGTCGGAAGATGCTGTGGCCAGCCACGATCCTTACGACTGGTAATAAGCCTAGCTTTTTGGTATTTTATTCTTTTTGGTATGTTAAGTGAACCTTGGCTGAAAAAAAACATGTGAGAAGCATTGATCTGAGGGGCATTTAAAAAGTACTGTGTCACCACTGATACGTGACACTAGCACAGATAAAGTACATTTTGTAGTATGTTTCTATCACCTGCTAAAGACTATCCTGATTCGAGCTACTTTGTTTGTCAACATCTTGTGGCTCAATCTGCTCATACAGCGAAACGTCAATGTTTCGACACGCGCTCTGCACATGCTCACGCTGCAAGGGTTTGCGAGTGCAGACTTACACTAAGCTTTGAGTTTCGTCAGCAGGACGGTCCGTTGTAATGTGGTCTGGTCTAATGCCATTTGTTTTTCCGACATTTTGTCACCAATTGGCTGGCGCACCTGTCCGTGTTTGTCACCGATCGTATCCGGTCAATAAAAAGCTTTTTTCACGCCTGGGGCTCAAGCAACAGCACAGGGCCTGTGAACAGCTGGAAAGAAGCCAAGACCAATGCGGAGGGCCCCAGACTAATTGCAAGTACCCCGACGTGATGAGACATGAGGACCACCACAGCAGCACACATTCTTCGTAGCAAATGATAAACCCGTGGAGGGCAAATGATAAACCCGTGGAGGCGATAGAGCATTCCGGAAGGTCAACACTCAGGGCGGGGGGGGGGGGGGCGGCAAAAGAACAGGTGCCCACCGAGTAGGCAGGGAAACCTCAAAGCCAAAGTGTGTGGCTTCTGAATGACCCGAGTGCCTTAGGAAAAGAACATACGGAGCCCTTAACGACAGTCGATGGCCCTCAGGTAGGAAGCACCAGTACCAATTGCACGGGTCCTTGAGCAATCACGAGTGCCCCGTTGCGTTTATAGATAGGGTCCCAGAAAAGAGCTCACGCTCCCCTGCAATTGAAACCAAGTAAGTAAAGCGCTAGATCCTGGAGGCTCTGTCATCCCTCCTTTCTCGTTGCCCGGAGGCCCTGTCATCCCTCCTTCCTCGTTGCCCGGAGGCCCTGTCGTCCCTCCTTCATGGTCGCCTGAAGGTCCTGTCATCCCTTTTGTTGCGATTTGTATTAAAAACCTGCATCCATTCTGCCGGTTTCGATTCCTTCGGAGACCAAAGCTGTCCCTTCGGGGCCCCCCGCAGGGAAGGGATCGCCCCACCCTCCTTGGATCCGCCCCGCTTTTGACGCTGCTCCGCTGCACAAGAACCCGGTTCTTCCGTGCACATGGCGAAAGAAGCTGCTTGGGAGTCTGCCCACACCTCAGAGAACGAGTCGCTCTGCCGATGGGGGCGTTTTTCAGCCGGGACGGGGTAAAAGGTAACGGTGCCTATCCCGAGACGGGATAGGCACCGTTACGTCACAATCGAGTAGTGACCTGAGGCCCCGGATAGTGACCTGAGTAGTGACCTGAGGCCCTGGATTTGCCGTGCGAGGTACGGCAAAGAGATCTGAAGCGACTCCCGTCGAAATTGGGCCGCCGTCCCTTCGGAGCAGCTACGCTGTGCAGTGCTTCGCCACTATCAGCGCCTCTGCCATGCTTGGGACGCTCCAGGAAGTTCTACCGTTTTCAGTGTGTCAAGTACCACGTCGACTCGCGCGGAGTCTCATCCATGGTCTTCAGACAGCGGCCCCGTTGTGTGAACCTTATCTTGGGGAAGAGGAAGAAGTCGAAGAGGGCCTGATCGGGTAGGTAGGGTGGGTAACGAGCGGCGATGGTGTTGATGCCGCTCAAAAACTCGAACGTTTTAAGGGTACCGTCAGCGGACGCGTTGTTATGCTGAATGTTACCATGTTATTATACTATGTTTTGTTATGCTACTATGTTGCGGTACAATGTTATGTTACTATGTGATGTCACTACGTTATGTTACTTTGTCATGTTGCGACGCTATGTTACCATGCTACGCCACTGTGCTATGTTACTATGTTATGTTACTATGATATGTTGTTATGTTATGCTACGGTGCTATGTTACTATGGTATGTTGCGATGTTATGCTACTATGTTTTCTTCCTACGTTATGTTACGATGTTGTGTTACTATATGATGCTTCGATGTTACGTTAAGATGCTATGTTACTATGTTATGTTACTATGTTATGCAACTGTATTATGTTACTTTGAACCCAATGTTCTTCCTGAGACAGGTGGGTCAGGTGCGCACCCAAAGCAGACCCGTTGTTTCTTGACATTCGCAGGGCGGTATGTCTTGAAGTCGGCTCTCAAGCTATCAGAGCCCAGATCTACTGTGCTATTCTGAGGCGTTTAATGGGGAACATTCGGCGAAGCGGCCTGAAATATGGCGCAGGGGAACTGGCTACCAAAACATGGTGAAGCGTTCGTTAATGATGCTTTGAAAACGCGCGGTGATGAAAACAATAGACCAACCTCTCGTCAAGATTGAATTTTTAAAATTTGACACGAAGTGCGAAAATAAAATTTGGTAACAGTTGCTAATGTCATGGTGATACTTCTAACACTGAAGGAGTAACTGCTAAGACACCAGAGGGGGCTCATTACCCCCCCCCCCCGCCCCACAAAAAAACCAGGGTGAAATCAGATATGTCTTCCGGTTTCTGTGGACCTGGTCTGGAAGCTTTTTGATCGTACTTCGCATTTAAGGCCAGCTGATAGGTGGTGTTTGAAATAGCAGGCTGCTTGGAATGCTCTCAAACAAACACAAAAGCTTACCAGAAAAAGCTCACTTACCAGAGCGTCGACAGCTGGTCGTTGGAGCTCGACCTGGCTCCCTGGCCTATCGTCCTATACTCTTCGAAGTAGAACTTCGCCTCCACCGAGTCCGGCAGCAGAACGCTGGCGGCGGGCGACGGCCATCAGGAGGGCGGCCATGCTCATTGTGGGCGTGGCTTGGTCACGAGCCGGACCTGGTCTGGTCCTAGGGCCACGAGCCGGACCTGGTCTCGCCGGAGACTGAGTCGGAGCGGCGCACCGGCGGGGGCGGGTCTCGAGATCCACTCTCACGAGATCGCCTGCGAGACCCAGGAGATTCGCTCCCATGGGAGCACGCTTGCAATTCCGTTCTCTGTCAGAGTGGCGTGGGTCAGCGCTTCATCCACTCAACAACGCCGGACCGTGCCACGCCGCTGCTAGCAACAGCCTCATCCAGGTCACCGTCACACGCGCCGCCGTCTTCATTGCCGACCGCCCGCGGGTAGTTCGCACAGCGCATGCGCAGACCCGCAAAATCTTCCCCGGGCCAGCCCGCGCGCGATCCCAGCACAACAGCCACACACTCGCGTGTTGCAGCGGGGAGACGACGAGGGCGCTGGGGTGGTCAAGTCCGTAGGCCGTGGCGGAGGAGGGTGGCACGTCTATGCAATAAATGGGCCTTCCGCAAATCATAGCGAGTCATGGCGTGATTTTATCGGAGTCAGGGCAGATCGTGGCGAAACCTCACGACGTGTTGCAGAGTTACAGAGACCAAGCTGAACTGTTGGGTGACAAATTGAAGCACGGTGATTTGGGGGGGGGGGGGGCTATTTGATAAGTTTTCGCTAAATAATGCGCCTCCGTTTGGTTGCTGTCAAGTAGCTTGAGAAAACTGATACGAACTCAATTCCACAACATTTTGCGTCCATTCAAACATGGATTTGTAACAAATGCAATTCTATTTTAGCGGGAGGTAGGCAAATAAGACAAGCGGGCTCTAACCTAACGAAACATTAGGTCTCGCTCAATTACCAACTGGTACAAAAATAGCATGGCCACATGCTGTAAATTGCGTTGAATTTTCCTTGAAAGAAAACGGCAGCCTGTAGTGCCAAGCTCCCTGTTTACAACACCGGGATGTGATGTTCCCGTTCATGGTGATACTTAGAAAACATGGCCAAAGGGAATATTCCACATCTGGAGATTTTGAAGCGCGTCAGACATGATGAAAAAACCCACAACTATTGGTATGCTAAGTGAAAAAACTGTTGAAGACAACTTTCTAGTAGTTTCTCTATTTAGTAGATGTGTTTCTCAATACTTCATTGTTTAATTATGTCACCGTGCATTGCACAACATAGCTTGAGAGCTATATAGATATTCAAGATGGCTGTATGAGTTCAAAACCCCATACAAATGTAGAGCACTGTCTTTACAAACGCCTAAAAACAATCAGATATGGTATACGTATGAGAACACGTGCCAGCCTGTGCGCATCGACCCAATCTGTTGTCAATATGACTGTCTATTTCTCGTGCGTGAGACTGGGTCAGGTGTCTGACGCGTGGTTATCGAGATCTGCGGCCGGTTTCTACTCGTGTTTGCTGGCTTTGTTCACGAGACTACGTTTGTCACGTTGTCATGACATGCCATTTTGTCTTGGCATGTCTATGCTAGGCGAATGAGGAGGAAACACTGTGATGGTCTTGTAATGTCGCAGGAAGAACTCTCACGATCAACCAGCACACGTGGAAACGCCAAACAGTTTACACAGAACAGCTTCTGAAGAATTACGGCTTATGCTGGTGAAACAGACAAACGTGAAGTCAGGAGCAATACAACTACTGGTTTGATGTGAAGCGACCGGGCCAGGCCACCCAAGTTGAAAACCTCTTCCCAATTCCAAAAGATATGCCCCGCTCCACGCGCTTTTGTGCAGGGGCCTCTCTGTAACTAGCCATCAATTTTAGTCTCTGTGAGCAGCTTGTGGGCCAAGAATGCGATATGTGCTCCTTGGCATTAAAGGCTATGTCTGAGGCCAACTTTTTAAACTAGGAGCGCTCACCTCTCGCCCCTGTAGGTCATCGAGGTAGTTAAATGTGAAACAAAATAAAATAGCAGACATAGCTCATGCGGGTCATTGTAGGTAGGCCGCCCCTGTAGGTCATTGGTGTCATTGAGCCGTCCTCATATTTTAGCAATGCGCCTCCAGACTTATGCTAGCTTGCTGCTCCGCTGCCCCCATCAGCTTGTATATGGCAAGGCGCCACAATTGGTGGCTACGACGTTCGTTACGTGTTCCACATGTGTTCGTCTGCTGATGCACGCCGCTGCGATTTGGCCCTCGGTCGTGTGTCTCAGTGCGCGAAGAGCTCGGTTTGTCCAATGGGACACGCGTACGCTTCTCAGAGGAAAACACGCTTCTCTGACTCGAACGGTGGAAACCCTCTTATGCTCCCACACGAAAAACGTCTTCACTCTTTCCACACGAAAATTTCCACCGGACTACGCAGAGGAAACTGAACGACTTCACAGGTAATATTTCCTCCACTCAATCCGTTGGCTGCTCGTGGAACGCTGCCCATAAACACCAGCTGCACATTTCTAATGCGTTGTTCTCATCCGTTACCACCCGTTTGCATTTGCCCGTCACTTAAGCTCTTAATTATAAAACAACATTTCAGAGAGGTTTACGACCAAACACACTCTTTCGCTTTTATGCGTGCAAAACATCGTGAATGGCGCGAAAGTAGTAACAATTGTGTGCAGGTTACTCGACATTTTGTAACCGTCGCATCCATCCTAGTACCGATACTTGTAATTTTCCCAAAACTGTACCTAATCCAATTCGTTACGCATGCCATATGTGTACCCGTGGAAGTACCAAGCGCATGAAGCCCCCAGCAAAGAAATCCCACAAGTACGCGAACTCCTTGCTCAAATACGCGAACTCCTCTCACACAGACTCAGGAACACCACTCTGAGGAGCACACGACCATTTCCCAGACGGTTGAGTACCCTCAGATCTTCTCAGTCCATCTCTCAGCTGGACCAAGATAACATATCTCTTGGATTGATGGCACACGTCTGACGACCAGGACGGGAGTACCTTGGAAACAAACACATTTTAACCTCTCTGACAAGCGCACAAAACCCAAACACCAGTACAAGACACACCTCGGATAATGACAAGCAGCCCTCCCCCCCCCCCCCCCCCCCCCGATGAATACGCGAACACCGCTCGCGAGAACATACCAAAACCTGCGACAGGCATTCGGGAAGCAAAACCTATCAGGCAGGTATAATCATTAGACGTGCGCTGAAAACCTTCCAGAGGAACGCAGAACCAGAACGTATCGCACATGAACATATGAACAAAGCACATCTCAGATAATCGCGCGAATTCCTCGAAAATGAGCACGGAATGCCTCAGACGAACACACAAAAGAACCTAAAGAAACGTACGAATCTTCAGAAAATGCTTGTCAAGGTCTGTCAACGCCGTCAGAAAATCATTGAATGCATTACAGACAAACGCATGGCACTTACTGAGCGAACACATACACTAGCTTTTTCCATGAAAAGACGAATTCATCCCACCGCCTTCCTACCGCCACCTATCTACCGCCGACTACCTACCGCCGCCTACCTACCGCCGCCTACCTATCGCCGCCTACCCACTGTTGCTTTCCTACCGCCGCCTACCTGCCGCCGCCTACCTACCGCCACCTACCCA
This sequence comes from Pollicipes pollicipes, assembly GCF_011947565.3. NCBI lineage: Eukaryota > Metazoa > Arthropoda > Thecostraca > Pollicipedomorpha > Pollicipedidae > Pollicipes > Pollicipes pollicipes. Next base: position 774,412 of record NW_023595962.1, read on the forward strand.
CCTTCGCCTTCCTACCGCCGGCTACCTACCGCCACCTACACACTTCGCTTTCCTACCGCCAGCTACCTACCGCCGTCCACCTACCGCCGCCTGCCCACGGTCGCTTTCCTACCGCCAGCTACCTACCGCCGCCCACCTACCGCTTCGTCACAACCCTGGCCTCAAATGTGCTCGATTGTTATCCTTCTGTGTCTGCTTACCGCTGCCTATGGATGGCTTATCGCTATACTGTCCTCATCGCCCACACATTGTGCTCGCTTGTTATGCCTTCTGTGCTGCTTACCGCTGTCTATGGATGGCTTTATCGCTACACTGTCCTCATCGCGCACATATTGTTTGAATTGTCCGGAGCGTAGCTTGTAAATGCAGCAATGCTCATTCATGGCAAACCAATAAACTGGAACAAGCTAAGCTAAAAAACAAAAACAAAACGAGGACGTTTTTAAAGCGATCCATGTATTTCGGTACCAACAACATAGGACGACGTACAATTTCCGTCACATTTTTGGCGACTTTTCGTGTCGCATGTCCGGTGACAGCGCTCACGACGCTCGCCACATTTCGCTTGATCTCAACGGTGCCGAGGAGTTGAAAAACGTTGCCCTCTGCAGTCGCCATCAGTTCATCTACAAAGGTCGTCGGCACACGTTGCCCCTTGCAGAAGAGGTGAACGTCAGGTGACCTTTACAGGATGACCTCGACCTCCACGGCCAGACTTTCCACGGCGCACTCGTCGTTTCCGCGCTGAATTCTGAAATAGTCGAGAAATCAGCGGATTGCAAAGCGACGAGGCGATAGGCTTCATTCCAAGATCCAAGCGCCAGGATTTTACCGGGGCATCATGAGGTGCATAACACTGATGAATAGTAAAACAATAATGGAGCTTGAATCAGGTATTTTTATAGCGGTCACTGATTTTGATTGTTACAAACATTGACAGCGCACACAGATCCAAAGGTTTTAGCAGATCCAATTTTTTGCGGAGGTATATCATTGCAACACATTATGAGTTCAGAGACCACTGCATTCAACAGCGCATGCCACAACTACCCGCAAGGGACAGCTCGGTGGTCGACCATAGTTGAAATCATGCAAATTCCATGGACAGGTAAATCCCACACCATGTGCACATCACGAAAAATGAAGGCGTTGTTTAAAGGGAGTGTTCCACGTTTATATAGGACTTTGAACTGAAACAAGCATCTCGAAAACCTTTTAGT
>NW_023595962.1:776631-854698 GCF_011947565.3 Pollicipes pollicipes
AGCGGAGCGATATATATATATATATATATATATATATATATATATATATATATATATATATATATATATATATATATATATATTTCAAACGCAATTGCTTATGGTCAAAGTAACGAGGAGTGCTCACGTAGAAATGTTGTCATATATATACATATATATATATATATATATATATATATATATATATATATATATATATATATATATATATATATGCATCCTTCCCTCTCTCTCTTCCACCCCACTCCCTCTCCCTCACACCCTCTCCTTCTCCCTCTCTCTCTCCCCCTCCCTCCGTCACTCTCACCCTCTTTAAGATTCGCTACGCCATGTACCGCCCAACAAGTTCATTGACATGGATGAAGCCACGCCGTCCGGCTACTTGAGACTCGCTGGTCGAACCCAGGCGAATTGGACGGCGATCCGTCCAAATCCAACAGCATGCAGCATAGCAATAGCATCGCCGATCTGCAAGGAAGCAGAAAAGTAGCACTTTGCTGCGGATCTATCCGCGCGACTGCCGATCCAGCGTGATTTGACCTGGTGGTCTCTGATGTCCGCTCCCCTGCAGGCGTTGGTTGGCCCCGAAGGGTTCGGTGGCTGGCCTCCTGAGGCTGGCACGACAGGCTTCTCCCACCACAGGCTTCTCCCACCGCAGGCTTCTCCCACCACAGGCTTCTCCCACCACAGGCTTCTCCCACCACAGGCTTCTCCCACCACAGGCTTCTCCCACCACAGGCTTCTCCCACCACAGGCTTCTCCCACCGCAGGCTTCTCCCACCACAGGCTTCTCCCACCACAGGCTTCTCCCACCACAGGCTTCTCCCACCACAGGCTTCTCCCACCACAGGCTTCTCCCACCACAGGCTTCTCCCACCGCAGGCTTCTCCCACCACGGGCTTCTCCCACCACGGGCTTCTCCCACCACAGGCTTCTCCCACCACAGGCTTCTCCCACCGCAGGCTTCTCCCACCACAGGCTTCTCCCACCACAGGCTTCTCCCACCGCAGGCTTCTCCCACCGCAGGCTTCTCCCACCACAGGCTTCTCCCACCGCAGGCTTCTCCCACCGCAGGCTTCTCCCACCACAGGCTTCTCCCACCACAGGCTTCTCCCACCGCAAGCTTCTCCCGCCACAAGCTTCTCCCACCACAAGCTTCTCCCCTCGCGGGCTTCTCCCGCGCGCCTGACCTGAGCTTATCCCTAACCTGAATTGTTCCCTCACCTGATCTGTTTGCTGGTGTGAGCTTATCCCTGACCTGAGCTGCTCCCTAACCACAATTGATCGTTGACCTGAGCTTATCCCTGACCGCAGCTGCTCGCTGATCTAAGCTTCTCCCCGACCTGAACTGCTGCCTGGTCACTTTGCCTGCCTCGTGTCAGCTCAGTTACTATAAGTGTCGTTTCGACCATGCTGTATGTAGTCCACGCTGTTCGTGTCGGAGGAGTCTTCACAAAGAGCTCCTCCGAGTCACCGTGGGGATCCTCGACCCTCCTCGAGGCGTCGCACGATTGACTTCCACCGGAAGACCGGCAAGTCCGGAAGATCCAGACCTCCTATCCGATCTCGCATCGCCAGCCCGTGTCGGCTGACGTCGTTTTCGACCCGTTGAGTGCTGGCACCCGGCTGCACGCCCTCTGCACGCCCTCCGCACACCCTCTGCGCTCATTCACACACCACCTCTGCGCTCACTCACACACCAGCCGGCAACTGCCTTCACTTGGTCTGCAAGACGCTGTGCCGTTCCTGACGCTTCAATGCTCCATATATAACCTGATGTGTCTAGTCGGTAAGCGAGTGGCCGGGGTCGCGACGATTCAAAGCGGCCGCGGTCTCAGTCGGCTTGCTTTGCGTGCAGTCTCAGTCGGCTTGCTTTGTGTGCAGTCGCAGTCGGCTTGCTTTGCGTGCAGTCTTAGTTGGCTTGCTTTGCGTGTGCTGAAGCGAATCTCTCATCAACGACGAGGGCTTGCCTTGACTGACTCAGGCGTGCCGACGTCGGACCACTCGACTCCTGTCGCGGCGTGCCACTGTCAGCAGAAAGGTCGCCATCACCTCCTCACAGCCACCACTCACAACGTGGCGTGCCACGTAACGCTGCGTCGGCGCTCGCTGCTGGCATCCTGTCGGCCAACGGCTCCATGAAGCTCAGCGTATAGGTGAACATGCCGCCCTTCAGCGGGAGCCGCGGCCGCATGAGCTGATCGGTAGACAACACCGTCTTGCTTCTCATCAACACCGGTGGGCGTCAACGTCTGTCACGTGGTGCGGAGTGAAAGACATTTGTATGCGACTGTTCTTTGCGACATGTATTTTATAGGTAATATCCTAACTGATTATACGATTTTTATAGTGCTACCAGTGCTACTAAATTCTGTGAGGGTCATTTGCCTCCTTTGAGATGAAGACATCTATATGTCAGCCTGCCAATGCAGGAAAGGCATCAAGGGAATGTGCTGGGGAATGTACCAGCCTCAGAGGCATCAAGGGAATGTGCTGGGGAATGTACCAGCCTCAGAGACATCAAGGGAATGTGCTGGGAAATGTACCAGCCTCAGATGCATCAAGGGAATGTGCTGGGGAATGTACCAGCCTCAGAGACATCAAGGGAATGTGCTGACTTACGGAAGGGAACGGCTGAAGCACACACAAAGTCGTTTATCTCTACTGGGCGTGTCTACGCCTAAGACAGCTCAAAAACCATCGCGCAGTCACAGTCCACGTACCGGTTCGTGTCTCGAGCCATGCGCTTTCCGATATTCTATCACTCAGGCCTTATAATCGCCAAGTTTTTGGGCCTGAAGTGGTCACGCACACCTGATGACGGGTTTTTTGGTTCCAGACATTCGCCGCTATACAGCGCCAAAGCCAGACTCCGATGCTAACGGCAAGGGAGTTCACATCACCGCCAAAAGCCCGAGCCAAGAAAGCCCCGTCCCTCTCACCAAAAGCACCAACCGACGAGCAGATCCGTCACGAAGCCGCCTTCAAATCCTGGCCGGAGAGCTGCGCCGCAAACGCCGCGAGAACGCTAACACGCGCGAGCGGCGGCGAATGCGGCGCCTGAACGCCGCGTTCGACCTGCTGCGGGAGTGCCTGCCGCAGTGTGTCGACTGTCCGCTGTCCAAGCACGAAACATTGCAGATGGCGATGGAGTATATTACGGCGTTGCAACAACAGCTGGCGTGACCAAAACGACTCCTTGTTGGCGGCCGCGACGTCATGTACACGACTGCTTGTTGGCAGCCGTGACGCCATGTAAATAACTCCTTGTTGGCAGCCGTAATATCATGTAAACAACTCCTTGCTGGCAGCCGTGGCGTGATATAAACGGCTTTTGTTGGCAGCCGTGACGTCATGTGAATAACTCCTCGTTGGCAGCCGTGACGTCATGTAAACAACTCCTTGTTGGCAGCCGTCACTTCATGTAAATAACTCCTTTTTAGTAGCCGTGACGTCATGTAGACAACTCCTTGTTGGCAGTCGCGAGGTCACGTGACGAATTTTCGAAGAATCTGTCCGACGGACGCGATCATCGGTGAACTGATGCGACTTTGTGGACGCAGTCTGTAAAGAGACCTTGAAAATGGTTGTCCGGGACTAAAGAAGGCAATGAGCTTGGAATGATGTAGCACGCATTTCCCTTACGCCATGACGTTGAGTATTGGGAGTTGGGCACATGGCTGATGATCTGTCTTGTTTTTGCTCTCTCGCTATGATGCCATGCCAGACTCATTATCAGAGAAAACTTATGTGGCGCTTTCTGTTGTCTTGTAGGCCAGTCGCCTGTAATTATTTTGACCGGGAGCGGTGCAGTAGGGGAAGGAGGAACGGCTTGATCAATTACCCCCTCTCCCATGCCGGCAAGCAGAGGAGGCAAGGGTGTGTTTTTTCTTCAAAATTGTGGGAGGCATCTCTTCCCAAAGTCAAGATTTTGTATTCGTACACATTTCATTAAAAATTAGGTAAAGTTGACCTCCATAGCTGAGCTAGGGGTATTAAATCAGGCTTAACAGAACTTATCCTGCTTCAAGAGCCCCATTTTCTGGATCAAAATGCTGTCTTTGTTTATAAGGGGCCCCTTTGCTAGCTCAGAAGGCTCCGTCATGGAATAGGATCCCGTGTTCTGGATTAAGAGACACGATCTATGCATCAGGAGGCCCCATTTTCGATCAGGAGGCCCCTTACATGCATCAGAAAGACGCTACTCCAGCTCAGGAGACACCGCGTGTTGGGATAGTGAGACTGTCTGCCGGATTTGAAGGTCCTCTTTGTAAAGCGGGAAGATTCTGCTCTGGATTAGGAGACTCTCCTTTGCACCAGGAGGCCGTTTTATGGAGCAAGGTGTACTGTCCTGAAAAAGGGAGGCCCTCTGCTGGATAAGGGGTCACTTGTCTCAATCAAAAGGCCCTGTCCGGGACTTTTAGGTTTCGACATTTTTGGTATGGATATTGATAGGTCTAACACTACTCTTATAGGGGAATAAGTGTCCCTTCTCTTTCAATACGATGCTGTTCTGGAGGCTCTTCTGGGAGGAGCCCCCCATTTCTTCCTAGAGGCCTCCTGGAATAAATGCCGCCGTCCCCCGCCCCCCGCCACTCAAAACTTTGGCGCCACCCCTTACCTCAACACTGTTTTATTTTCATTTTCACCGATTTGCCATGGCCAAAAACACCCCTCACTAGTCACAAAATAAATGTTGCAGATGTTTCGAGCGAGGCTGTGCTAATAAAGCATTACATAAGTGGCTATTCTCTTACGCCTTTCCATCTTCTTCAATTCACTGCAGATTGTTTGGCGCAGGCTGTGTTTTGATTGAATCGAACTAAACTGTTTCGTGAATTGTAATTTGGCTAAATTGTGAAGTTGTCTCCCCAGCTACCGCCTAAAAAACATAAGTGTTGACTTGACTGAAAACTCGACGTGACTAAAACTGAGTTGAAAATAGTCTTCAAATGCAAAAACAATATCAAAATGATGAATCATGAAAAGACCGGAAGCATTCCAGAATGTAACCACAATAAACTGCAATGAACTGAACCGAACTGCGTCTCATGTGAAGCGCTTCGGTGTGATGCTGACTGGGCTCATGGCCAAGTGGTCACCAATCTGGTCATCAATAACTTGAGATCTTGGTGAAAAAATGCAAAAACGCGCTTCCTCTAAAATACATCCAACATGTGCCGAGTTGTTGAATAAATAAGTGATTTCCCTAAAGTCATGACATAACGGCCCAGCACTGTGGCCCATCACGCCTATAGCTGTTATATGGTATTCAGTTTGTATACGCTGGCGTGCGCAGTTCAGTAGAGCAGCGTAACAGCAAATTACAATTTTTTTCCGTAGCATATGGAGACGAAGCAAGTGCTAGCGGCTAGCTAACATTGTGGACAAGACAATGTAAATAGTCCGTGCATAATGCCTGTGCTTACAAAGCATATGTTGGGCATCCAAGGTGGGATGGTTAGACCTCAGCTTTCAGGGCTAAAGAGAACACGTGAAATAAACATGAGTTGCGTGGAATAGGATATCCACTGATTCAATCATAAGCATCGTGATGCCCTGGTGATTGGGAACAGAGTTCTTCTGTATTACTGATCACAAGAAACAGGTTTTTATTGCATTTTTTATGTGAGCTGGCTGCTGTCTCATGTTGTAGCATCGCACAAGCTGTATGCAGCTGTGTTATCAAGGTAGAAGTCAATGTTGGATTTTATTGTGCTATACTAAGTTTTTTATCAACAATTATTGCACACCATTCCGTTGTCAGCCTGAGTAGCCACTGCAGGCAATAATACTGCCCATATATCACTCTGAAAATGCCTGAAATGCAACTTGCATGAACATGCATGTATTAAACTGACGGCAAGCTCTGAGATAGCTACACAAATTTCTCTCAAGTGAGATATGTTTTGATGTTTTTGCAAAGAAAGCCCCCTGACCCGACAGTTTTGCCTTTTCTTTTGGTCTTGGCATGCCATTCTTGCACAGACGTAGGCGCGGAAAGGTCTGTGATTCCGGCTGTAATGGCGGTTAGTCCAGACAAACTCGGGCGACATCTCTTGGTGTAGCTAACGCCACCTGTTGACCGCAGAACCTACAACTCACAACACGCGTCAAAGCGGGACAACAAAAGATGCTTCAGATAGACCCCTGGCGATCCAAAATGCCCGACAGCTGAATATGCTGCAGGTAGTTCATTATCTGTTGGATGGTGCGCGGTGCCGCGCTCCAGTTTGGAACCGACTAGTGTTGTTGCTTTGCTTTGATATTGGGGTAGTGGAAGTCTAGTGGAAGTCGCCAACGCGCAGCGTCGTGGCTAAAGGCTCTGCGAACGACAGAAGCTCGTGCTAGCCACATATTCACGATGCGAGAAATTAACAACGGTTGGAAGGGCTGGCGAAGCAAGACTGACATCTTAAAGCAGCCGGTAGCTTCTTCCTCACCATTTCTTCACTTCTTCCGCGGTCTCACTGTCCACCGCTCCGACGCGTTATGCCCCACCGCCGAGACGACATTGAAAGAGCCCGGCACAACAGAGGAAGCCCAACGGAGAAAGTCACGCTAGTCAGCTTCACTAGTACCTGACTGGCGTGACTTTCTTGATATTCACTAGTAGCGCCATCAGCCAGGATGTTCTCACCAACTTGTCGCGTTAAAGAGGGCGCCACCATCTGGGTAGGGTCATTACGTCATCACAGGGATGTCTTGTCACAGGGATATTCATCGCACAGCTGGTTGATAAGCCCGCGTGGCACGGTTGGCGACGCCAGAGTCGATCAGAATGCCCAGGACAGAGGTTGTTTTTTTTCTGGAGTACGTCTGCCGCGCTGTTTCAAGTACATGATACAGAAATTAGTTTGAAGCAGAAATGAGCACATTTCTGCACATGACGGTAAGTTGTATTCAGGCCATCCGGAAGTGACCTTTGAGCAAATTCATTGCTGCCAGATGGGCGCGTTGTACATGAAGATGCATCGAAGCCAAAAAGGAAGCTTCGTTTTCCGTCAAGTCGGCAGGTCTGTTACGGTGCATAAGAGCATGAATCGGTCCTTAAACTTATCTCCTTGGATATCGGTAGATATAGTTGGTGGGGATAAGATGCCGGTTCATAATTTTTTGAAGTTGTCGTCAACCTTTCAATATGAGGTAGGTTGCTCTGTTGTCCAGGCTAGCAAAAGGCCTGCCTTGAATTTCGTCAGAAGCTCTTGCGTAAATTTTATATCAAAACTGTTTGAAAAGCCCCACCGGCTACGTTAGGTGCGGTATGACTATTGTCGGCGTACGTTTTTTTGTTTATATATGTGCATATATATTGCATATATATATATATATATAGATATATATATATATATATATATATATATATATATATATATATATATATATATATCTCTCTCTCTCTCTCTCTCTCTCTCTCTCTCTCTCTCTCTCTCTCTCTCTCTCTCTCTCTCTCTCTTCTCTCTCTCTCTCTCTCTCTCTCTCTTGCGCTATATCTATATTGCTTTGTCAGGTCGGCATGACATGGTGCTGCATTTTGTCTGTTCATTGTCCATGCTATATGGATTCGAACCGGCTGCAGTGCAGTTTTGCAGAAGTGCTGCTATTATGGTCTTCACTGCCCGCTGAAATGGTTAATCCGTTTTGTCATACGTCATGCTTCAAAAAAAGAAAAAAAAGTACTTTGCTCAGGTATTCTCCATCAATGAGTCAACGCCGCCTTCAGCCAGCACCCTTTTTCCGGAGTGGGGGGGCGGGGCTCAGCATGTTCCCACTGTCTTTGGGTCTCTGTAAATGTGGATGACCCTCTTAAATAAATCCCGGATCCGCCACCCTGTGATTCTCAACACCGTTCTGAACACTGAACACTGAACAACGATTTGAGTGATTTTCTGGACATCAACACAGGAACAGAACAGCTGGCATACAATCACACTAGACGCCATCAACTCTAGAGCTCCCACTAAAAAAACACTAGACGCGATGACAAACTTTTTCAAGCTTGCGAACTTTTGAAAGCTTACCCAAGCGTCAAAATTTTAACACTTGTGAGTAAAGATGTCGTTTGAACTACGAAGACAAAGAAAATGATTCGCTGACCGGCAAGGCCTGGGGCCTCGGGCCAACTCTGCAGCTCCATTAAATCAACGACTAAGTACAGATTTTCTCAGTGCGCCAACACTTTCTCAGCGCGCCAACTCTTTCAAAACAATCGCATTACACACAACAGCATCAAAGACTCTTACTGCATGAAAGCTAGACACTTTTTCGTTTGGACTGATGGGTCTCCAACGACAGATGAAATTGACCAAACTTGATGCCTAACATACACTTGACCTGCGCAGCGGTTGCTAACACTTAACATTTAACCCGGTTGTTAAGCCTAACAAACCCTTAACAGCGTTAAGCCATTTTGACGTTGAAGAATCACACAAGCAAAAGCACACACACACACACACACACACACACACACACACACACACACACACACACACACACACACACACACACACACACACACACACACACACACACACACACACACACACACACACACACACACACACACACACACACACACACACACACACACACACACACACACGCACACACGCACACACACACACAGTGTGAGCTTGCGGATCACATGACATTCTTTCTTGAAATTTTTTACGTCATCGATTTTTTACGCGTTCGAGTGGGTGGCACGCTGCCTGACCGCTACCAACAGTAGGACACCGTTCCCCAAGGGAACGTTCTTAGCGTAGGTCTTTTTGCGCTGATAATGGATGACATCGCCGACTGCCTGCCCTCCACCATGAGTTGGTTATTGTTTGAAGATGACTTTGCCATCTGATGCACGGTATCGAAGACGACGTCCACGGAGGGGCAGCTTTAGCTATGCCTCGTTTGACCGATTGGAGCCATGCACGTGCTTGTGTAGACGCTGGAGGTTCTCGTATGACCCGAACGAGAACATTTCTGGTAAAGTTCGGTGAGCCGCCTCTGTTGCTAGGGACAGCGCGACGTCCTTTGACCCACACCACAATGGTCTCACAATTCCCGGGTTGTAGAGCGTTTGAGTCCGGACGTTGGTCAAGGTCACGGTCGAGAACAAAGCTCTTGGACATAGATCCGTTCTCCCCAGAGAGCCGGCCCGCATCATTGCGACCGATGTCTCCGCGTGTCCGAGACAAATTGGATGAGGCGAACACCACGCCGGAGGGCACACCCCGCACTCTTTGGGACCCAGCTCGTTAGCGACGCATGACGCAAAACCATGCTTTGGAGCTTCGCCAGCGTCTTAGAAGTGGGGCTTCCCCGCGGGAGCTTTTCAGCTGTGGAGCAAAATGGGCGATACGAAACCCCCAGTTTGGGTCATAACACGACACGTAGAATGGAGGGAAAATGGCACCCTTCTCATATCTTACAAAAACACGCCAATGGAGTGATAATGCGGTCAAAAACAATCCCGCAAGCCTTAAAGCTGTGCGGCGCACCGGTAAGGAGCTGGAAGCAGATGAAAATACGCGATGACGTCACAAACCCTGTTTTGCAACTCGTTCTAGCATGAGAAGTTAACGGAGTATAATGCTTTCAGAAAGGTCATCAGAAAGACAATTCCATATGCCTCCGAGAGGTGGGTTGACTCAACACTCAATGTCAGCTAGGTACATACAGTGACCCAGTTTCACCTTTGGCGCCATTTCCTGAAGAAACAAACACAGCGCCTCCGATTTTCTTCAAACCAATCCACCTTCGCGACCAACGTATTTCCGTTCAGACAAAAAAGCATTCGATGGGACCTTCGCAAGATTGGTCGCAAATCTAATTTGAGCACTGGCGGACCACGCCCGGCGGCACACGGTGCACCGATCAGCCGGTAGCGGGTGACCAGGCGCGATGACCTCGCTCCGCTGAGAGCTGTGGCCATGACCTCGAAACCACTCACTTCAGTCATAGAACCAATCACTCGTTGGACACTCTTCCGGAACTCTACAACACTGCCTGAGTGGCGAGTGCGTGTTAGTCGATCTTGCGGCTTCGCACTTGTCCGTCACGCGTCGCGTGCATGGCAACGTCTTGCGTTCCGAGTGCTTACAGCACATCGACATGAAAAGACGCAAACGAGTGATCTGAACTCGCATCATTTCACTTCCAATCCAGCCTAGAGCCGCAGCAAATTCCCCTGTGTGCTGGCCCAACACGCCTGGTACCGTACACACAAAATTTGATACAGCGCGCATCTAATTCGACGCCGGCTCCAAATAAACCAGGCCGGGGTCAAGGGCGAGTCAGCGGATTTGCGTTTATGGAACCGTGTTAGGGGAATACGAAGACTTGCAGTTTTGCTGCTGGTAACAGGTGCCTCCAGGGAATCGTCACTAAAATGGATCAGCTCAGATAAGTCGAAGAACAGACAGAAGAACAGATTATTTGAGTGGACACGGGTGTAGCCAACGCCGACGGAGAATGTGTAGTCTGCGCCCCACCAGCTTTGAGAGTTGGTGTGCCATTGTCTCACCATCTTTTCGTTTGGATTGTCTTTTTTAAATCAGAAATTCTAAATGCATTCTAAAGTGCAATGTGAGCTCCTATTATGAACGCATCTTTCTGTGCATGAAATGCTCTTAAATTAACAAATTCAGCTGTTTCCCTTCTTCAAGCCAAAGCGCCCGTCAGCAATGCGCAACGGGTGCGAGTGTATCCCACATCAACGTCATTCCACTCCCAGACTCTGCATCCCACTCCCAGACCCAATCATTCCACTCCCAGACTCGATCATCCCACTCCCAGACTCTGCATCCCACTCCCAGACCCGATCATCCCACTCCCAGACTCTGCATCCCACTCCCAGACCCGATCATCCCAATCCTAAACCCTGCATCTCACTTTCAGACCGTCTTTCCACTCCCATACCGTGCTGTCACACTCCCAGACCTTGCCATCTCATTCCCAGACCCTGTCGTAACAACTTCCAAAACAATTTCCATCTACGCCAGCCACTCGATGATTGGATCTATCCGTGACAATCTCTTTCCATTGAGTGAACACTTAAACTCGGCTTATTCGCTGAAAAGACTGCCGGATCATTGTCTCTTGACATCCACGAAGAGGTGAAGCACTATGGGCGGCGACAGTGTTGGCAGTTGGCATTCACAAACACCTAATTACGGCGGCAACCCGACGCAAACCTTATGTTACTTTCAACTTCACTTTAATTCAATTTTATTGTAATTTTAACTTTATGTAACCCGCTGTTGATCTTAACTTCATCTTAAGTCTTTCAATTTTAGCTTTATTTTCATTTCATTTTAATTCTAATGACGGCATCCCGACGCGGATGCGCCAGAATCGTCTTACGCGCCAGACAATCATCTTAAACGACACAACTAAATGCTGAGCATTGCCGACTAACGGGAAGTTTCGCCTTGAACCAGGCGTCTTACTAGAGCTTTTTAACAGTGAGCTGGACTAGCTGGCCGCGGTCACAAACCAAATGTTGGTACAACATACGACAGTTTATTCTCAGCTCACGAGGGAAGCCTCGGTTTAAACCACATTCAAAACCTGCGTGCTCCGGTAAGTAAACATATAAGGCCTCTAAAAAGTAGAGTTTTCGCCCCTCCGGGCATTTGGGAGACACCTAAGATCGATGTAGTCGGCCCCGAAGCGCTGAGGGCGACCTAGCCGACTAACATAAAGGTCTTCACCAACAAAACAGGCCATCCAAAAAGGGAAACCCCAGACCAGCCCACCAAGGACAAAAAAACCACGCCGTTTAGTATGACAACAAAGACATCATTCTTAAGACGCTCGAGTGTTGCTTTTTCAAATTTTCCGCGATGCGCATTGCCCACCGCAGCTCGCAGATCGCAACGCAAACTACGTTGGAATCGCGACGCAGCGCTCACGGTCGGCGGAGTAGCGCGCCGAAGTCCACAGGACGGGTCGGCAAGGCGTCCATCCCAGTCCGCAGCCAGCACCTGAGGAGCTGACGTCAGCAGCTGATGAGCTGACGTCAGCTCCAGGGCGAGTGACGTCAGCTAAAGAGCGAGAGACGTCAGCTCCAGAGCGAGAGACGTCAGCTCAAGAGCGAGAGATGTCAGCTCCAGAGCGAGTGACATCAGCTCCAGAGCGAGTGACGTCAGCTCTGGAGCGAGTGACGTCACCCTGCGGGGGCAGTCGCTCTGCTGCTCAAAATCTCCATGCTCATCTGCAATCCGGCCACCGTGGGTCGGCCACCGCGGGTCCAGCCACAGGCCCTCCGGCCACCGCGGGTCCAACCATAGGCCCTCCGACCACCGCGGGCCCAGCTACGGACCCTCCGGTCACCGCGGGTCCAGCCACAGGCCCTCCGGCCACCGCCGGTCCAGCCACACGCCTTGCGGCCACCGCCGGTCCAGCCACAGGCCCTCCGACAACCGCGGGTCCAGCCATAGTATATATCTGTTTGCGTTTTGCACCGTTTAAGATTATGGGCCGGATGCATTGCCATTTTTAGTCAAATTGTGTTTTCAACCGCGTAGCGCATCCTACCAGACAATTGGATTCAACGTGTTTTTCTTATCCGTGTTGTCGTCGCAAAAGATATGTAACATTACGTGCTCTCAGAAAACTCCCTGTGTGGCGTTTTCTTACGGTGTATTTAACTGGTAGGCATAATTTCAATTACCTGATACCATTTTGTGCATTAAGACTATTCTTCCGTTGTTGTCCCAATGCCGGGTCAGCAATTACTTCACTGTTAACACAGCTGCGTTGATCATGTTCTTACTGCATGTAATGTTACCACCCGGGTTGGTCAAAGAGCCTAACTTAAAACCCCCTTTCATATGGTTTAATATACTTCTCGTGTCAGCGTGACCATCGCGAAACATATGTAGCATGAGTTTCTCTGAGACAAATTCCGTGTACTCCGTGCTCTTGTGACCCATCTCCCGTATGCTTTATCTCACATCTGCTCACAGCAGGCAATTAAAGAATAATGATGATACCGCATGCCAGAGGGTGACGTTGGTGGTGAACATTAACCAAACTGAAATTAAAATTATATATTCATTATGGTCAACGTCTTGCAAATTTTCAATTGCCGCACCATTTTACAAAGCTCTCACAAAAAGAGCGGTGGGGAAAATACCGTTCTCATTGCAACGGAGAACCTTTGTGCACTTAAGACCGCCCTTAAGTACCTGAGTAACGTGGTCCGTCAACCACGCAACCCAGGCGACACTCCGCCCTGGGACGCGACCTCTCGCGGTCCGCGCACGGGCGCAATAGTGGCCTTGGAGCCTTGTGAGACGACGCCGGCGGTAATCAGAGCCGCGGCTGCGCTGCCGGCGCTCAAGTGAAAACTCCATGGGCGTGGCCAGGGGCAATACAAAGGGAGGACTGGAGGGCATACCACTGACGCCAGTGACCATAATGAAAGGTTCATGACGTAATATGGGGGGGGGGGGGGGGGGACACGAGCTATTACCAAACCAAATCCTGTGAAAAAGCAGATGTTTTCTGTTACAGGTTAGTGTTCTGATTCCAACAGAGCGCGATGTTCTAAGCCTAATCCATTTATAAGAATGGCAATACCTAATAATAACAAAAAACAAAAGCACTTAACAGCATTGCATTATTCCATACTGAAATCGGCTTTGTTCACCTCCAAGATTCGTCGCTGGATCGGGCCCGCAGCGATCCGGGCCGCCACGTCCCGTCGCACCGCCTTACCCATGTCTTCCATGCCCATGTCTTCTATGCCCATGTCATCGTGTCCATGCCTTACCCCGACGTCTATCGTCTTCGCCGAGCAAAACCGGAGGCACGTCACCGCTGCAGACCGACGCGAGCTAAGCGTGAGCTCGTCGCAGACCGACGCCAGCTAAGCGTGAGCTCGTTACGGACCGACGCCAACTAAGCGTGAGCTCGTCGCAGACCGACGCGAGCTAAGCGTGAGCGCGGCGTGTCTGGGCGCCACGCCGACGATGGGTTCCCTGAGGCCGCCGACAGGAGCGGAGGCGGGGAGGGGCCCCGCCGGGGCTCGCACCGCCCGCAGTTGGCGTTCATTGCGCGGTAGAGGAGGTACGCCCACAGGAGGCGCCGGAGGAGCACGGCGGAAGGTGAGAGCGACCTGTCTGAAACAGGGCACGACCGCTGAGAGTTGTTTGCTAGCTGCTAGAAAGCTAGAAATGTGATTAGATGGCTAGCTAGAATGTGTCTCATGTGGCTACAAAGCTGCGGTATCTCTTTTTGTTTGACGTTTTCTCATTGGCGTAACCAAGCGGGGAGGGGCTTTTGGGGCGCGGTCTCTTCCGCTGGAGGTGGGAAGGAGCTTCTGAAACGGAAGGTTTTGAAACCTTTGCGAGTTTGAAAAACCCGTGCGTCTCTCGGACCCCAGCGGGCCAAATTGGATCCCAAGCCGACCCGATTTGGCGATTCTCTGGGCGTAATTTCGGCCATCTCATTTTAGGCATCAGGACGCTGGAAAACCATTTCGGTAGGTCGAACCCTTTGCGGAGACCAAACCAGGTCTCCAGACCTGGTCTGGATCTGGAAGCGGAGACCAGACTAGGAACTTGATGCGCTGAAAGCTATGTAGTGCATAAACCAGAAGCAGTTTTGTAGCATTATATTGACGTGATCTTTATGGTAGAATGTTGTCAGTGCTAATGCTTGGCACTGACAAATTTCCTTTTTTATCTAACTCTTGAGTTGTTTTTGTGTGCGTCATTACAGCCCACTCCTAGCCTGCAAAATACTAATGTGAAATACCAATCCATCTGCGTTCTTATGCCTAGCAGGCTTAGTATTTCTATTTTCTAGCTGGGTCTTTAAAATGTTCTGTTCCTAATTTGGATGCCTATGTACCGCCCTATGTGCTGTGATGAAAAGAGACGGGCATTCGATAGGGATGGACCCTCGATAGGGATGAACACGCGATAGGGACAGACATTCCATATGGATGGATACTCAGTTGGAACGGACACTCGATAGAGACGGACACTCGTTAGGGATGGACACCCCTGGCCACCAGTTTATGGGTGATGGAAGGCAAAGACATCACTGGCGCCACCGACATACTGCCGCAGCTTGGACGCCTTGATGCCCCACGCGGCCAACTTTCGGTCCAACTTTCAGTCCAGCCTTCGGTCCCATGTTCGGTCCAACTTTCGGTCCCACTTTCGGTCCCACTTTCTGTCCAACTTTCGATTCCACTTTCGGTCCAACTTTCGGTCCCACTTTCGGTCCCACTTTCGGTCCCACTTTCGGTCCAACTTTCGGTCCCACTTTCGGTCCCACTTTCGGTCCCACTTTCGGTCCCAATGGTTGAATTGTTCTTCATTAACTGCAACTCGCTTTTCATGTATCGATATGGCTTCATTGTCCTCGGAGTCGGACGCTGGAGAGTCGCTTCGGCAGGTTGAACCCGTTGAGCGCAGCGAGTTGTAAGTGTGACTGCGGGCAGAACAATGTGCGCGGACGCCTTACATGCCGAGATTGAAGCTGATACCTTCGGTGGAACGAGCATTGGTATCGTATTTGCAACTTCAAATGTAGGTTGTCCTGTTATGCTCTATGCTGTTATTCATAGACGGCTGCAAAATGGTTGTACTTGGAACCATCGGCTGAAGCAGTGCGCCTGTTGGTACTCGGAACGTATCATTCTTGGAGGCTGAGGCGCCATCGTGAGGCTCTATGGAACCAATTTTATACAGTTTTATTACACATCTAATATATCTGAAGTTGGTTTTTCTGTTGCACGTGAATAGGCAAATTCGGGCTGCGGAGCAGGAGCTTTTGCCTTGGTATAAGTGCTCGGGTGTCGACTTCATTTAAAGATTTGCTTCAATCCTTTTGAGTCGCTGGCTTTTCGGGAGCAGAGCTTTTGCTAGGCAGCATTTGTTGCGTCAACCTGATGCCAATTTCCGATCGTGAAATTTCGGGTCAAGAGCAGTACTTTAAGTTTCACGTGCCGCGGTGAACGATGCGCTTGGTGTATTGCCGTCTCCCTTGAGGGTAGACGTCGTCTAGCATTTAGCGCGGCCACTGTCGCTGCTTGCAGACCATCCTCTCAGGGACAAATAACAAGCGCTTGAAGCGATTCGAACTGACCCCATCGCAGCGGCAACTGCGAAGTGAAGCACGCTTACCAAACGAGCTGCTGAAACGGACATCGCTAATCCGTTTCATCCTAAGACATCAGCCCCTGACATGGAGGGAGTCAACACTGCTTGTGCCCGGACGTGGGGTTACCAGCATCCTTGATATTAGGATAGTGGTGGACCTTATCAGCATTCTTAATATTGTGATAGCGGTGGACATTATCAGCGTCCTTGATATTGGGATAGTGGTGGACATTATCAGCGTCCTTGATATTGGGATAGTGGTGAACAAACCCGGATCCCTGGCATTGAGAAGTTGGATCCACTCCCGTTTTTGGAGATTAGTGAGGAGCTGTCAGTGTTTAGAAAGAACCAGGTACGAGCTCCGAAAAGCTTATTGCAGCTAAACGCTGTTGTTACTCATTACAACGTGTTATCCATCATAGCGTGCTACCCATCACAGCGTGTTACCATCCAGCGTTAGCGCTGCTTTTGACGACACACGTAGCAGGAAACAAACTGAAAGCGTTAACGGAAGTGCTCTCAGAGCGGCCACGCTTCTGCACGTGGCAATCTAAAGATATGTGACGTAAAAAAAGATATATGAAACACGTGACGAAGATATGTGACATTTGGCCGCCGCCTCCTGTGATCGGTTAAGTCAAGTCAATGCGGTCAGCCCTGAGCGTCTGGCTTAAAAGCCTGCTTAAGCGTCTGGCTTAAAAGCCTCCCCGGACTCAACTCACTCTGGTTTCACCAAACTGTGCGTAGGCTGTCAGCTTCACGCCAGCGCTGCCATCTGGTGGTGACATGGCGGTTGAATGAGATGCCGATCGATGGTGCGCAGTTAAAAGCCGTCAAACATGTGGAACAGCTGCCGCTGGGGGCTGCAGTCTTCCTGAAGTGACTTTGTCAGTGTTTTTGTTGCAAGCGAGTCTTTAAGAATATTTGTGTGAAACCCGTTGCTGCGTCTGCGCAGGGCGCCGATGTGCAGATGGTTGGTGAGCGGCGCAAGCCAGCAAATCAAGGTTTGCAAAATTGCCTGACTGATGTGCAGCCAGCCAGCAAGTTGGGGGGCGTCATCGTAATGCAGCTGCTAAGTAAACCATTCACACCGCTACGGCCTGATGCGTATGCTGGCAATCATGCGGGAACGGATGCATGCATGCATGAGGCGCCCCATGTTTATCTGCATGATGATTCGGGGCATACGGAGCGTAAAATACGTGACGAATTGCAGAGCCCGGCAATCCAATTGAATCGTGTTCAATTTTCTACCCCGATTTATTGGCAGGCGAGGGTCGTTGCGCTTGACAGCGAGGCATGTGCGGAACGCAGCTGGGGCGCAGAAATACTGCACATGCATGCAGGGCTTCGGATAAGGAATTGTCATTGGGGGGGGGGGGGGGGTAGCAATCCTGAAAATTAATATAGCCCCCATGCCTCATTAAGCAAACCTCTCAGTCGATTTCGCTGAATTTTTAAGATAGCACCGAGCGGAAAATCAATGCAACAACTACGGGTGGAGCTTCTCCAAAAATGTTGGTGGGGCCCAGGCCACGCCAAAAGCATTACAGGAGATGCCGCCGCTAGAAGGGTCGTCCAAATCAATGATGAAGTGAAAGATCTCCGAAGCTATTTCCATTTCAGATTATTTTACCCGTGCTGTCAACTGAACGCAAACGAGACGTGTTTGTTGAGTTTCAATTATCTCCACGGTGTGCATTTGTTTTACTTCCTCCGCAAACACTGGAGAACCGCTGATAAGTTTTGTCACGTAGCAATCGATCTGAATACAATGAAAGCCCGCACGATGCATCTCACCTAACTCATTTTCAGCAATGCGGCTTCACGTAAATGCATGGTAATGGATGAATGCAGACTTAGGACATCGGACGCCAACGCCATCTTACTGAGGCCCCGAAGTTCCTAGGATAGAGATAGATGTCGTGCATCAGGTTGCAATATTTCCAAGCTGTTTTACAGCCTCACCGCAATTGACTAATGACCGGTTTGAGCACGTTAACTTAATGGTTAAACAACAGGTAGTTTTACCAAGGGCGGCTTTTCTTTACGTACATCCTGTGTCATGCACATGACAGTGCTTCGTTGCATTTGAACTGTTGACAATTGGATGACAATGAAGCAGATCACGCCAAGAGTAGCATCAAAGCTGGAAACATTCAAATAAAAAGTCAAAAATAGGTCATTCACATGTATTGCAGGCGGCCATGGTCAGACTGGAACCAAACAGCTTCTATGACGCCACAGTTCGCTGACACGCGTGCCCCAAACGTGACCCAGTACACTTTACAGCAATCCCTCGGAGCGGAAGGACTTATTGGCAAATTCACGCCGCTTGTATTTCTCCGGGTCCGGCTGACGGTTGCGCCTGTCTTGTCTTGCCAGGAAGGCCGCCACCGCCGGACGTGCGTCAAACCTCGTGGTGCCCAAGCAGTTGACACTGATGACAAATCGGCCGTTCACCGTTGACAGACGCATGCCCAGGCGATGGCTGCTGCGCACAATGTTGTAGTGCGATACGGCACGCTCGCTACCCATGTTGTGCGGAGTGACGCAGAGGAGCGACGACAAGAGTTGCTTGCAGACGCCTTTAGCGTTTTTCGTCATCGCCACCAGTTTGCCTTCCATACCAGGATGCCGGTCTCTGGCGTCGCTCATCTTGCGCCACTGGTCATAGGCATCTCATGTGAACTGGGCCACGCTCTCTCTGCCAAACAGCCCGGATGCCAAGCTGCGACCGGCAACGATGAACTGTTTCGCTGACCTGGACTCTATCACAGAGACCATGTCCTGCACAACTTGCTCCTGCTCGACATCGAGCCTGTCACCCAGGAAGTTCGTCGCGGCCTGAACGATCTCGATCTCATAACCCCCCCCCCCCCGGGGGGGGGGGGTTATGGGAATGGGGAGTTGTTTTGGGGCCATTGATCCATCCCCAGCCCCTTGCCTTGCCGTGGCCGTGCTGAATGACGAACATTCCCCTTGGGCCAGGAGCCAGCTCTTTCTAGCAGTAAAGACTAAAGAGTCTCAACAAGGGAACAGGATCAATGAGCCTTGACAAGGTAATGAGTGAAATAAAATATATTAGCAGAAGCCTTCCATAGCTAGCTGAATGTTGCTTTTAATACATTTTACATTTGTATCGGTCATTTTATCGGTACATTTTTATCGGTCATACCAAATGAAATTCGGCCTAAGTAATGAGTGGATCACGTGTCTTTACTTGCAGTTCGCGAGAAACAAGTTCGCCTCTCCATCCCTCCCCTTCCCGTCAAGGCTAACACACTCCTCACTCTTCCCTTGGCACCTTTCCACACCTATGGATCTCTGATTATTTCGATATTTGGCGAATTGCATGCAATATTTCAGTTTGCTTCTATCTCCTGTTCCTGGCATGCCACGAAATCCACTAGCTATAGTGAGCCACGCCATTCGGACCTGCAGAATGCGGCAGGCCTTTCCTGCTTTCTCGCCCTGTCTTGTGACCCCGTGGACCCAAAAGACGGAACTGCACAGTGCACATCAAACTGGGGATGAAAGAGCATCAAATAGCTATCTTTTTCGCAGTGAACCGCCGTATGTCCATTGCAGACCCCATCGACCTGAAGGATTACACCATTCGACAACGGATCCACCACAGGCAATTGAATTCACGTTTATAGGTCCTTGCTTCTACCATCCGTGAGTTTGCCGCCGTTGCCAAGCAACGAATTTGTGCGTCGTTAAGTGCCTTAGCAAAAAACGGCCAGCCGCCAAGAAGTTGCTATATTAGGAAAAAGACGCTACGAAAACTAAATAGAAAGATAATAACGTCATCGTTCACAATTGTGAGCTTCAGGCATGTTCCACCATTGCTGATTTCTCTACTCAGACAGTGCATTGCCGTTCATTGCCGTTCGTTGCTTATCTCTATTTGATCTCCCACTGGAGGGGCAAAATGAGTTCACTGGGGGGGGGGGGGGGTGAATTTCGGTCACTGCGGAAGCATGTGCCCTCTCCCCCCCCCCCTCCCAGTTGACATGTTATCCGAGGCCCTGCATGCATGTGTCATTTGGGTTTACAAAGGGAACATTTTGCAGCATCAAACTGAAATACATACGTTGCCACTGCCTACTCCAAGACAATTTCTAGCTGAATCATGCAGTGCCCGAACCACAGTGTGGAACTGCTGCACGCGCTATTCGCGTGTCGCATTTTCGCTTCACAGAACAAATGTTTGAAAGGCTTTAATCAATCTACCACTGTGGGTTACGGTTAGGTTTTGGCGCTCTGTAAGAAGCGGGGCCAACCGCAGGGGTCTAAGCTGTATTGACTCAGCCGTCTGCGATGTTGGAACGGCTACAACAGTTAAGCTCTTTCGAGGGTGCATTTTGTCGCCGTGGGGTATCGGGGGCTGTGGTGCTTTTTTCGGTGGTTTTTAAACCATTCACATTACGTACTTACAGCAACGTAGTCGCAAACGTAAACTGATGAAATGGCTAATCATCTCATAGAAGCCCATAAACGAGGTCACTCCCAATAATAAATATCACTACTACGCTGCGACGTGCCCATATGCTATATGTGCACAAAGAATGTGCCTGTGCCTATATGCCCACAACAATGAGCATCGAAGAGTTTCAGTGCTCAGATTTTGGAGAAGCTCTACTTTACGAGACCGCTCCCTAGGCTGTACATGGCCATACACGTCTTGCACATACACGTCTGGCACATACACGTCTTGTACCTACTCGTCACTTCATCGCCGCTCCGCCTCAGTCGTCACTAGTTTTTCCCTCATCAGCGCTCGCGACCACGCACAGAAGCACTCGTCCTGTTCTCGATGAGGGGTGGGGGTCGTCTCGTCTTGACGTCTCCGTCAAGACGAGACGTCCCACGCTCCATGCCTCCATACGGGTGTGAAGGCAGGGTTTCCACCCTGTTCCCCAGGCTGCCTCGCCAGCCACGTGCACGCCCCCCCCCCCCTTCCTTTCAGCGACTTTCGTCGGCGAGAGCCGTCAGTGATCGGCTGTCAAGGCCGCCGACGATCGTTTTGTCTCCGGAGGTCAGAAGAAGCCCTGGGCGTACCCGTGACGCCACGAGGACAGGCCGAGACCAAGCTTGGTTGCCTCCTTCCACCGCCTGGCAGCCTGCCCTCGACGCACCAGACGACAGCGCTGTGCTTCCGCTGATGCGAATCGGAGGCACAGCGTTAAATCACATGAAGCACGCCCTCCTCCGGGCTGCGGCGACGGAGGCACCGTCTGGACGATCAGCCCGTCGAACCGCGTCAGTAGCCAGGACGAGCGGGCTAGGGGCAGGAGCCTCCGGGCAGCGAGGCGCACGAGGGCCCCGATCCGGATGGAGCGGTTGCTGTCCCTGCGCGCAGCTGCCCACTACATGGCCCTGCCCAGTCGTGCCCGCCGACAAGTTTCTGCGCGACGCCGAGCGTCGATAGTGACGTCACCTGATGGCGCTGGTCGGGGTCGAGCCAGCGCTGGCTGGTGCTGACCCCGGCCGGCCCGGCGCCGGCGGAGCCGGTCAGCCGGCGCCAGCCCGCTGTCTGGCCAGCAGCCCGCCAGGGGGAGGGCACGGCGCCTCCGATGCGCCGAGCCACGCAGCCGAGCTGCTGGCTCGAGGCTAATCCACGTCTTCGTCATCAGTGTCCGCCGATCCACGTCTCCGGCGTCAGTGTCTGATTGTCCACATCTCCGTCGTCAGCATCCGCCGCTCCACGTCTCCGCTGTCAGCGTCCGCTGCGGCAGGTGACGTGGCGGGCGTGGACGTGGCATTGGGAGTGGCCATGGAAGCTGAGCTCGACAACAGGAACGCGGGGCGAAGGCGAACTGTCGGCAGAGTCTCAGCCATGCGGTCGTTACCTGAACCATGAAGAGCTCTGAAAAGCCTCCTCAAAGACCGTTGTATCTTAAGCTGCACTTTTTGCCGGCGAAGTTTCCTGGATGGATTCACTTTGCTAGCTGTTTTATTACTTCGTTATCTTCCGGGATCAAATTAAACCAGCATAAGTTAGCTGTTTGCTCAAGCATGCCGGCAACCCAGTGACAAGCACAAAACACACGAACAAAAGCTGAATGCAGCATGGAGCAAGATGCAAGTGTTCCACAACCTTGGCCCGATCATACAAGGAACAAGGACGTAAATTCCGATCGCCAGGTACGCAGCGGCTCCGTTCCAGCCACTCCACACGGTCTGAACGGGGACGTGACCGGCGCCAAGCCCATTGCCTACCGCGCCAACCCCACTTGCGCAGTGCACCGTGTACGGACGCCACTCCAGATTGAGCATGAACGTCCCTGAGGAATGTATCGATCGCCATCACCTGAATCACTGCCACTGTGACACACCATGGGCCGACATCCCGGATGTGAAGGCCACCCCAGCGAGGATGTCATTACAACGCGATGCGGACGTACAACGCAGGTACGATGCGGAACGTAACGGACAGTACGACTGAGGACGTACAAACGCGGTACGATGCGGAACGTACAAACGCGGTACTATGGCGGACGTACTCACGCAGTACGATGCGGACGTACAACGCGGTACGATGCGACGTACAACGCGGACTGATGCGGACCGTACAAACGCGGTACGATGCGGACGCTACAACGCAGGTACGATGCGGACAGTACAACGCAGCACTGGGGGCAACAGAGCGCACGAACCGGACTGTACGGGAGGGGGAGGGGGGGGGGGGGGGAATCAGCCCGCAGCAGGCCAGCCTTGCGTTGGTTGAGCTGTTTGTGTCGGCTGTTGGTGTTTCACGAAGGACTTGTGTCAGTTTGTGATGTGAAGCGAAGGGCTTGCTTGCGTCATTGCTTTGTGTTCATTTAAGGGATTGTGTCGGATCTAGGTGTTTAACGAAGGACTCATTAACACTGATCGCGTCTCATTTCGGGAGCGGGTGAGCTGTTCATCACATGAAATCGGTTGAAGTCCCTAACCAGATATAGCTAATGTGCTGTGACGCACTGCTTCATAAGCAAAAGGACTGGATCATATTACAAGTTACTAGCCAAAATCCGTCGTTTGCCACAAACCATACAAACTTCTTACAAGCTGGCGAAGGCTATCCCGTCGCAATCATCCCTTTGGACACAATGTTGTCGAGCGTGGGTTTAACACACGCATCCTACACCCAGATCACAGATGGTAGACGGTCAAGGTCATCCGAGGTCAGAAGTGCTCCGGTGACGCGGGTCATGGCGACCCTCACGCGCCACTCTGCCGACGGCTGTCACATACTGAGGGCCTCAAAGGCCTCAGGAACGTTCCGAAAGGCCTCACAGATGCTCTCTTAATGCAATAGAAAATGCAAAATATTTACAACTCGGCAGGACAAAATGAGTCAAACACTTCCGATGGCTCAAAAGTTTAAGCCCTAAAGTTACGAGGACGTGCTGTTGCCGGATCGGCTGCAGTAAAAGGCGGATGAGCAAATCTTGAACCAAATTCGGTAACACAAATCTTGTTTTATTACTAAAACTAACCACGCAACTCCCTGTCACCCATATACAGGCGAGTAAATCATAAGAGTCTTAATTGGTTTTAAAACTAAAAATGTCCGCGTAACTACCCGTCACCCAGTTGTTGGCGAGTGAAGTGTAGGAGTGTTGAGTAATGAGTTATAAGAGTTATAGGAGTTATAGGAGTGATCCACCGCCGATTCACCATAGTTCGACGAGCCATGCGTACGTTAACGTCCATTAAGCTCAAGACTTTCTGCTGGCGGACCTACCTCTACCACCAAAATAGATAAATGCTCAGAAAAGGGAAAGAGCGCGTAAGTAAAGCCGATTTATCTCGTCGAGATCATCTTTGCGATCAAGAGTCGTAATAGCCCATTATCATGACTTGCCTGATTGAAAATTGTTGACGGCTTTTCGTAGCTTTGATGTAACATTTTCTGCTTTCAAATAAACAGCTCAAATAAAAATTTTGCGATGGGTCAAATTTAAATTTTGTTCACGGTATTGGGTCAAATAGAAAATAATTTTGCGAATTTCTCACGGCATTCGGTATGTCTCTAGGGCCGGGCCCCCTTCCCCCACCCTCCCTGCACCTCGCTGATTGTCTTCCAAGTCGGCAGCCTGCACCTCGCTGATTGTCTTCCAAGTCGACAGCCTGCACCTCCCGCACCATGCATAGTAATGCGCATTTTGCTATCATTTTCTCACCGGACGCCAGTGAGCCGTCGCAGACCGACAGTTTCGGCGTAGGAGGGTCTCTAAGTTCTTGTCCGTGCGAAACGGAGACGCATCAAGCGAGGTCGCTCCCCGTTCTTGCCGACAACAATAATGAAAACCGCATTTCCATGGGCCGGTGGGAGATTGTGCAACTTTGCGACCATGTCACGTTTGGCAACGCGAGAGAGTTCTGCCAATCCCATGATTATCTCGCCGCAAACTACTGGAGACACAGCATGCTGGTTTTCAAGTTGTTTCTCCGTGGAAGACTGGTACATTGCCAATATTTCACCGGTGGCGGTATGTGAGACACTAAGCCAAGCATTGCATACATTGCTGCACCTATATCAGCTGCTAAAAATATACAGTGACCTTTATTTGCCATATGCGGCGTCAAAATCATACAAAGATAGCATATCTGTTTCCAATGTTTTGTTGCGTTGTGTTGTTTTGCTGTATTGTTATAACTTTTTAAAAGGATGAGTGCAGAGCGTGTGCTGCAATTTTGTACATACCGAGGTCAAAACTAGATTTCTGGTCACCCAGCCCCTCAGGCATCAGCGGAATGATTGCGAGCGATAGCGAATAACACGTAGGCCAAACCCAAGAACTGAAGATCATGTGTTTGTTAATCAGAGCCCTTCCCAATACCAAAACCTGCCTTCCATCTTGCTGACCCAGCTAGCCCATGGGAATCTTCTGAGCCAAAGACGGTCAGTCCCGTCACCTGTACACGCCTTTCCGGGTGCTCCGAGCCTGACACAGAGTGCTCCGAGCCTGACACCGAGTGCTCCGAGCCTGACAGTTTCTGCACACCTCGGTAGAACTGGGCACGGCGGCAGGCAGAACCCCAGGGGTTGCTGCCTGCCGCCGTGAAGTAGGCGCCTGTCGCGTCCACAAAATATATTGGGTGAAAGTTTGTTTTGGCTTAACAGGTGGTCCCTCGCCAGGCGTTGTGCTATCGGTTGCAATTACCTGGAATGTCCATAGAACTGACGTTAGCTGACGTAGCTGTCCAGGCGTTCAAATCAGTGCAAGGCTTAAAAATCTACGCCGCGCGGGACCGCTCGGTTTCGACGTGACTCTATTGACCCGCTCCAACCCTCTGCTGTTCAACGTCATCAGCCAGTGGGAGATGACTTTGAACAGGAGAAGATGACGTCATGATAAACATGCTTACTAGTTACGCTGAATTTCACCTGGCGCGAACTACGCTGGCCCAAAAACCCGTGCAGAGCCTGTAGTCTCAACACAGAGTGGCTTCTAACCCTCCCCAGGAAATGCCGACGATCGCCGCGAGTGGTCTCCTGGTACAAAATGGTTGTCTGATATTAAATGGTCTCCTGCTATGAACTGGTCACCTGAAAAGAAATGCTTGTTTGGCCTGAAATGGTCTCCTGGCATGAAATGGTCTCCTGATATGAGATTGCCACTCTGTATGAAATGATAGCCTGATATGAAATGGTCTTCTGCGCTAAAACGGTCGGCATAAATGGTCGTCTAGTATAAAACGATTGCCTGACTTAAATGGTTGCCTGATAGGAAAGGGTCGTCTAGTATGAAATAGCCGCCTGGTATAAAATGATCGTTTGATATGAAATGATAGTTCTATTTTGGATGGTTGCCTGATATGGCATGGTCGTCTGGTATTAAACAGTCGTTTGGTACACAATGGCCACTTGGTATGAAATGGTCGCTTGGTACAAAATGGTTACATGGCAAGATGATTGCTTGCTATTAAATGATAACATAGCAAAGCGACGGAGATGTCAAACTGGCACAAATTTACCACGCCACTTGAAGACGTCCATATTGGGCAGCTGAGCAAATTTGTGTGCTGTACGCATACAAATTTCCCGCCAAGGCCATTTAATGGGAGACCAAGGTTGAGGAGCGGTCATTGAAATGAATCGCCATATCGGCAGCCGTTTTGACTCCTGGCTGTCACATTAAAGAAATTTAAACATTCCCTAGCGGCGGAAATGGAAATGATTCGCAGCTTCCGGGACAACATGCTCAAAAACACGTGTGAAACGCTCAAACGCAGATCGCAGATCTACACGCAGATCTGGTGTCGATACTTCTTGTTCTTGAGGTGGTTTCAAGGCAGCACATGAATTGAGTCATATTGTGGTCGAGAACACCGACACCAGGTCTACGTGTAAGAAAGGGTCGTCATATTGTATTTCTTTACAACGATGGCGAAACTGGTTCGTTGCTGACAGCAAAAAGTCTCTGAGATTACATCCAATGCTTTCATCTTCGGAAAGCCTCGTTGAATACCTTCTCCATCCGCGTAGACTTAAGCCTACGCATTTGCCCGAAGGAAAAGAGGGATTTGATGCACCCAAATAGAGATTTGATGCGCCCAAATAGGGGTTTTATGCGCCCAAATCACCGCCCAATCAAACGCAGTACAGGCCAGAAGAGCGCTACCCGTAGAAGGAAATGACGAATATCGCTCCCCTTCTCCCATGGATTTCACCTCGGACGCTTGCGTGTGAGCTGGCACTGCAGCAATTCCATATTCATGCACAGCAAGGTGGAAAGAATCGCGCACGCGCAGTGCGGAGAGGTAGATGGCACAGGTGGTTGCTTTGGGACCAGCTGCCTGGCTCCACATGGCACCAATCAGCGTCAGAAGCCGCAGTCTTTAGGTGCCATTCGATGGCTGCAGAGACCATCATGGTCATGGTCAAAAGGGCTGGCTGGCTGACCGTGGCTGACAAGCTAATTAAGGTTGGACCGTGTGACGCGTGTCGCCTCAGGCGGCTAATAATGAGCTCCACGTTTCACACAGATAGTTGATGAGCTGCATGCTTGCTAAGGCCGGTTAATTAGTTCGAGGTTTGCAAATAGCTGGAAACATGGATGCAAGAAGTGCAAACAGCGAGCTAGAGGCACGAACTAGTTTCACCAGACTTCATGTTTTGATGGGAGCCTGTAGCCTTCGTGAACTTGTAATCCGGTCTGAGTGACCAAGACAACGCTGCGAGGACTGCGAATGTCGTAAATGAATCCGTCGTAAGACGCGGGATTCGTGAGATCACTGGCACGTGGCGAGCTGAATTTTTCTTGAGGCCATGGAGAGATCTATTTGAAGCCCATGCATCCGCCGTCATCTGACATGGCGGAATATGTTTAAGTAACGTTGGCGGTCGAATGAACCTGTTTTGATATTGCTTATGCATCTAACCCCATTTCGGATTAGTGTGGGATGATTTGTAACGCTGCTGTCCCGGCACGAATGAACAGTCGTGAGAAAATGAAATTTCAGAACGATCTAACTTTGATAGCAATTGCTAACAATCGCTCAGGATGTCACGTGTAAGGAGACTGAGTTTGGATAGTTCCGGACCACATCAAAAAGATGGGACACAGTGGAATGATGGAGCGGTTCTCTTCCTGAGAGCCTGCTTCAGGTCCACCGTTGACGCGGTTCTACGTTTTGGCTGCGACGAGGCATCAGCATCACAGATGTTATCATTGCTCAGAACATCGCCATCGCCTGGTGCACGAGGATTACTCAATGTTGCAGCTGATTCCCCGACCGTTTTCAGGCGCTTCTGACCCCTGAGGGAACGGACGATACTCGGCTTTCAGATATGACGCGGTCTCAACGTGCATTTCCTCCTCGGCATTGCTGGGAGTTGAACCAGTTCATTATAAAGCACTTCTGCTAATGTTTCGATAAAGGCATGTTGCCGAAATATCAAACAAACTATATCTCCATTCCTCTGGTTTTCCCCCGAGGAATAAGGCTATTATTACTGTCTTATCTATGTGAATGATGTCCTTCGCCAATGCTCTGAACAACTTACAGCTCATTCGTTCATGGCGATTCGGGATCACAGCCTGCTGATGGATCGCACGGCGTGTTAAAGGCTTCTCAGAGGTGGATTACGTTGTCTTGGGTAACACCGATTGGTTGCAACTTATAGCAGCAATCCGCCATAGACACCACACAATAAAGGCGTGTTACGACCTGCTTATAGCTCTGGGCCCAAGCGGCATGTGTTCTGCTTCGGATGGAGGGAGAGCGTCTCTCAGCTATGGCCCCAACATTGTCTCTAAGGGAGTCTCCCACCTTTTGAGCATGTTTCGAAAACATGCTCTGGTGAAATCTCAGGACTAGTTAGTCTAATAAAAGCACTGGGTAGTGCCAGTGCAGCACCGTCGAAACGTCACAAGAACATCAATTTTAATTATCTTCGAGCCCAAATTACGGAATGCTTTGAAAGAGCACTACGTTTCTTCCCCGCAGTCGCGACCACCGAGAAATCATGACAACCGCCGTGCACACCTCTACCGGTACGAATAAAAGAATGTTTGTGATTGGACGAGCGGGCAGGGACCTGTTATCGAAAAGGGCACCGGTTGAAGTCTGGACCAGTACATCACATGGATCATTTGCTCACATTTCCAAAGCCGAAGTGCGTCTCGAAAAGAGCCACTTTAGTAGACGCCGTCTTGAACAGAAAGCAAAGCCATACCATTCAGTTTTGCCGAATTCGCGGGATTATGGTTTTTTGTTTGCGTATCGTGTCTTGGGCGTTTCGAGCTATATGTATATATATATATATATATATATATATATTTTTTTTTAATTAAAAATAACTGCTGACTCAGCATTAACGAGCTTTTTGATGCATCGTTCTAGCTTCCGGGCCTTTGATCCATTTAATCAAACATGTATCAAAGAAAGAATTCTGCCAAAATATTCCAATATATATATATATATATATATATATATATATATATATTATATATATATATATATATATATATATACATTTGCACCGCAGAAGTTGCATGCGACGCCGCGTGGGGCGCACCGAGGCGAGTTAAAAAAAGCCGTCGAAATCTTCCCGTGATCCTGACCAGAAGTGGTATCTGTTTTAAACCATACGCAAGTGAACATCAGGCATGCAGCAAACACCCCTATCCACGCCTGTCAACTCCATTCGTGGAATGCCACAGGGCATTGGAATGGCTATGCCTCTCGACATGTTTGACTCAGAAAATAGCGCCCTTTAACCTTGGCAACCCGTCCCTCCTCTGACATGCGGCCCACCTCGAGGGTCTGCCGTAGTCGCGCTGCTGGTCGATGTCCGCCAACGGGCCACTGGTCTGACGCCGTTGCATCTTCACACCTTCGCGAAACCAGCCTCGTCAAATATCGTGCAGCAACCGTGCCAGAGGCTGTACGGCCTTAAGAAGCCGTATAGCGTTCCAGACGCGCGGAGACTTCGGCGGGTGCTGCGGCGTCGGCGGCGCAGCGTGGTGTGGGGGTGGGGGGCCGATCAAAGGGCGGCCGCCGGCGCCATTGAAATGATGCTGGTGGGCTGTGTGGCCAGCGCACAGGTCACCGACAGCGTGGGTCGGGGTGGGGCTGCTGGGTCGGGACTGGAGCGTGAAGGTGGGCTGACCGCGGGGCAGAGACCGCGCCAGCTGGCGTGCTGGGTAATACCGTTTGCTTGTGATCATTGAATGTCCATTGCACGTGGAACTGAATGTCCGTTGAATGTCAAATTGAATCTACATAAAATGTTGAATTGCATGTTCAGTGAACGTCTGTTGAACGTCCGTTGAATGCTAAAATGGTATGTCTTATGTCAAGCAACAAAGTTCAGGTGAAGCTTCGACGGACGTGGGGCGGGATGTGAAGGAATCACAGCAGGCATCAGATGAATTGGCGAAGGAATATATACGATATACATATATATATATATATATATATATATATATATATATATCCGAAAACAATGAATTTGGGAATTTCGCTTGGAGGGGGTAAAAAAAACGTGCGCTAAATAATCGCACTTATAAGAACCGTGCCTGAAACCTGCTACCGACATGTACATACATGTTCCCCTCCATTTTCACAACTGCGGTGCTGTGCCCACTTTTTTCTCCATGGAGGGCAGGTTTGTCATGTTTTTCCATTCAAAATGCAATTTTTCAGTTCAGATTGTTCCCCAATTTTAGTTTGACTCCCTCAACCACAGCTTACCCCCCCCCCCCCCCCAATCTCAGCTACGTGATTACACGCATGGTCACGAATATTCCGGCTTCAGGTAGGGTGCATTACTGTGAGTTCCGAACAGCCACCGGAAAAATCAAGTATTGAGTACATGATGACAATGATGATGACGGCGTCATTGCAACTTCCGGCAATAACAGATCTGTGATGACGACTTCTGCGAGCATGACATCGAAAATAATAGCGACCATGTCATGGTCCCGAAAATCGTGATGACGGCCACGCGCAGAGCCTCTTAGTCCACTTTCAAGGTCAGCAGCGACAAAGTGGCGGCCCGGTGTAGCATCGAAGGTCAGCAGCGACAAAGTGGCGGCCCAGTGTAGTATCGAAGGTCAGCAGCGACAAAGTGGCGGCCCGGTGTAGCATCGAAGGTCAGCAGCGACAAAGTGGCGGCCCGGTGTAGTATCGAAGGTCAGCAGCGACAAAGTGGCGGCCCGGTGTAGTATCGAAGGTCAGCAGCGACAAAGTGGCGGCCCGGTGTAGTATCGAAGGTCAGCAGCGACAAAGTGGCGGCCCGGTGTAGTATCGAAGGTCAGCAGCGACAAAGTGGCGGCCCGGTGTAGTATCGAAGGTCAGCAGCGACAAAGTGGCGGCCCGGTGTAGTATCGAAGGTCAGCAGCGACAAAGTGGCGGCCCGGTGTAGCATCGAAGGTCAGCAGCGACAAAGTGGCGGCCCGGTGTAGTATCGAAGGTCAGCAGCGACAAAGTGGCGGCCCGGTGTAGTATCGAAGGTCAGCAGCGACAAAGTGGCGGCCCGGTGTAGCATCGAAGGTCAGCAGCGACAAAGTGGCGGCCGGTGTAGTATCGAAGGTCAGCAGCGACAAAGTGGCGGCCCGGTGTAGCATCGAAGGTCAGCAGCGACAAAGTGGCGGCCCGGTGTAGTATCGAAGGTCAGCAGCGACAAAGTGGCGGCCCGGTGTAGCATCGAAGGTCAGCAGCGACAAAGTGGCGGCCCGGTGTAGTATCGAAGGTCAGCAGCGACAAAGTGGCGGCCCGGTGTAGTATCGAAGGTCAGCAGCGACAAAGTGGCGGCCCGGTGTAGCATCGAAGGTCAGCAGCGACAAAGTGGCGGCCCGGTGTAGTATCGAAGGTCAGCAGCGACAAAGTGGCGGCCCGGTGTAGTATCGAAGGTCAGCAGCGACAAAGTGGCGGCCCGGTGTAGCATCGAAGGTCAGCAGCGACAAAGTGGCGGCCCGGGGTAGTATCGAAGGTCAGCAGCGACAAAGTGGCGGCCCGGTGTAGCATCGAAGGTCAGCAGCGACAAAGTGGCGGCCCGGTGTAGTATCGAAGGTCAGCAGCGACAAAGTGGCGGCCCGGTGTAGCATCGAAGGTCAGCAGCGACAAAGTGGCGGCCCGGTGTAGTATCGAAGGTCAGCAGCGACAAAGTGGCGGCCCGTGTAGTATCGAAGGTCAGCAGCGACAAAGTGGCGGCCCGGTGTAGCATCGAAGGTCAGCAGCGACAAAGTGGCGGCCCGGTGTAGTATCGAAGGTCAGCAGCGACAAAGTGGCGGCCCGGTGTAGTATCGAAGGTCAGCAGCGACAAAGTGGCGGCCCGGTGTAGTATCGAAGGTCAGCAGCGACAAAGTGGCGGCCCGGTGTAGTATCGAAGGTCAGCAGCGACAAAGTGGCGGCCCGGTGTAGTATCGAAGGTCAGCAGCGACAAAGTGACGGCCCGGTGTAGCATCGAAGGTCAGCAGCGACAAAGTGGCGGCCCAGTGTAGTATCGAAGGTCAGCAGCGACAAAGTGGCGGCCCAGTGTAGTATCGAAGGTCAGCAGCGACAAAGTGGCGGCCCGGTGTAGTATCGAAGGTCAGCAGCGACAAAGTGACGGCCCGGTGTAGCATCGAAGGTCAGCAGCGACAAAGTGGCGGCCCGGTGTAGTATCGAAGGTCAGCAGCGACAAAGTGGCGGCCCAGTGTAGTATCGAAGGTCAGCAGCGACAAAGTGGCGGCCCGGTGTAGTATCGAAGGTCAGCAGCGACAAAGTGGCGGCCCGGTGTAGCATCGAAGGTCAGCAGCGACAAAGTGGCGGCCCGGTGTAGTATCGAAGGTCAGCAGCGACAAAGTGGCGGCCCGGTGTAGCATCGAAGGTCAGCAGCGACAAAGTGGCGGCCCAGTGTAGTATCGAAGGTCAGCAGCGACAAAGTGGCGGCCCGGTGTAGCATCGAAGGTCAGCAGCGACAAAGTGGCGGCCCGGTGTAGCATCGAAGGTCAGCAGCGACAAAGTGGCGGCCCAGTGTAGCATCGAAGGTCAGCAGCGACAAAGTGGCGGCCCAGTGTAGCATCGAAGCTTCAGACGCCTTACGCTGACGTTGTTTACAGGCCGCTGCTAGACGTCACGCTTGGCGTCACGTTCGACGTCACGTTCGACGAGGACGTCGTGCCGCATCGTCACGCCATTCTCGCACCGCGCCGTGGCGCGACGCAGGGTCGGAACTCGCGCGAAATTGACCAGCTGATCGTTGGCGCGGTTTTGAACTGGCGCGAAACCGACCAGCTGAGCGGTGGCGAGGGTCCGAACTGGCGCGAAATTGACCAGCTGATCGGTGGCGCGGTTTTGAACTGGCGCGAAACCGACCAGCTGAGCGGTGGCGCGGTTCTGAACTGGCACGAAACTGATCAGCTGATTGGTGGCGAAGTTCCGCAATGGCGCGAAACTGATCAGCTGATCGGCAAGTGACATGGCGGCCGGGATGCCCTGGGCGGCCGTGATTCTACTGCTCGTGGGTGCAGGTAAGCGATTTTATCAGACTCAAAGAGAGCTGAGATCCTCCTAGAGACCATTGCGATGGATCGTGGATTGCCTCGAATTATATCCTGAAATTTCATGGTACGCCTATCCCCAATATCCTGGAATGTTATGGTTCGCATAGCCCCGTTGTCCTGGAATGTTATGGTTTGTAATGCCCCGTTATCTGGGAAACTTATCGGTCGTATAGCCCCGTTATCACCGCAAACATCTTTTAATGGCTTTGGCTTCCTGTATTACTCAAGTACTGTTGATTGCTCTTTTGCTACTCCATCTTTCGCGATGTTGCTTAGATGCTTACTCTGGTTCCTGCACATCCAGTTGCTGTTATTTAGGCTAAAAATATAAGTTAAGCTGCCTCTAGATTTCTAGAAGATCCTAAGCTAGACGATTCTAAGCTTAGATTAGCTTATCAGCTTAGCTTAACTTCAAAATGTAAGCCGTCCCGCCCTCCACTAGAGTTCAGAAGCCCGCACGAACTCGCAAGCTAGGGGAGCAGTTGCTCATCCAGAGGTAAAACGTATTGCCCATCCAAGTCAATGGCTCATCCGAAATAAATCCTAATTACGTCAAACTTTCGGCGAGGTCCCTTTAACCGTGATTATGCCAAGCCGGGGCTTTGTCAGTGGGGAAGAAGGCGGACCCGCCCCCCCCCCCCCCGCACCTGTGGTTGTAACTCACCGAAGCTCACTGCCATCTGTGTCAACGAGCTTCATATGCTCCCTGGCGACAGCGACACTCATATTTGGTCAGGTGGGTGGACTTCCTAGCACACCTATTTCGCCCTTTCCCCTCCTCCAGTTACCGATGTGTTCTCCCGAGGCGTCACGCCATTTCGACATCCCTGCTTGACCTGCAGCAGCCGATGCGCCCCAAAATCTCCTACTTCAATGTCCGATCCCGGCCAGCCCACCTGCTGCTGATGCCCACCGGTGCTCTCCTGTGTGGCAGCAGCTTCATCCTGTGTAAGGATCCTCACCGTGGCTAAAGCATTCGACCGCAGTTGGTTTAGGCAGCAGCGGACCTACCCGTTGCCGTGACCTTGCGTTTCCCGCGGTCATATCAGCGGTGTGCGACCCGTGATTCTGTGTATATTATTTCATCGCGAAGTCTACCTCGCATTGGCCATGGATGTAACCTGTGTGCTTGCGGCGTATACTTGTCACATCAGAAGCCGGCATCAAAAAACCTTCCATCTCCTTACGCATCTCGTGAGGTCTTTTGTGCTGGATCTTTTGCCGCTGTTTAGAAAAAGCTCCCGGCAGGGCGAAGGCCTGTTGCCGCGGAGTGCGGCGTGCGGGCTCGCTGCTTGCTGGCTTGCGGACTCTGAAACGCGGTCGACTTTTAATGGCGGGCTCATTTTCAAGTCCGGTTTGGTTTAAGCACGCTCAGGGGCACTTGAAAACTTCGTCCCACGTGCAGGACGAGAAAACAAGCTGGCACAAGCCGCTGTTTAGCAAGCAATGAACGCTGGCAACCACCGCAACTGAGCCTTTCCATCCAGTTTCGCCATCCGCCGCTCTCTCCACGTTCTGACATCATCCTGCATTCCGTGGCTCCTTGTTTATCCGGGGCAAGCTGCTGCCGCATTCACCGCCCATGAGCGGGTTAAGTGCCCCCGGCGGGACCCCTCTGCGAGCCTCAGCACACTTCTCCATGAGCGGTCGCTGTGCGGCCTAAGTCTCGGCAGCGGACTGAGAGGCCCGTGAAGTGTCGCCCCACCACCACTTTCTAACAACCATTTTGTCGCCCCACCGCCACTTTCCAACAACCATTTTGTCGCCCCACCACCACTTTCCAACAACCATTTTGTCGTCTCACCACCACTTTCCAACAACCATTTTGTCGTCCCACCACCACTTTCCAACAACCATTTTGTCGCCCCACCACCACTTTCCAACAACCATTTTGTCGCCCCACCACCACTTTCCAACAACCATTTTGCCGTCTCACCACCACTTTCCAACAACCATTTTGTCGCCCCACCACCAGTTTCCAACAACCATTTTGTCGCCCCACCACCACTTTCCAACAACCACTTTGTCGCTCCACCACCACTTTCCAGCAACCAATTTGTCGCCCCACCGCCACTTTCCAACAACCATTTTGTCGCCCCACCACCACTTTCCAACAACCATTTTGTCGCCCCACCAGTTTCCAAAAACCATTTTGTCGCCCCACCACCACTTTCCAACAACCATTTTGTTGCTCCACCACCACATTCCAACAACCATTTTGTTGCCCCACCACCATATTTCGAGCCTCGTTCCGTGGCCTGGAAATGGTTGTCGAGTCACGGTTGTGCTTTATGTGAAGTTGAATTCCGTCAGTTTTCGTTTGAGGCTTGTTGGTTATCATTTCCAGGATTGCGACCGAGAGTGCTCGTGCCAAGCAAAGACTTTAAGGGTCTCTGGAATAAGCAAAAAAAAAAACAGCAAGCATGTTCAGATTTTAGTAGATGTGACAAAGCCTCCTCGTTTGCTTATCATAGCAATGTGGGCACCCCTTCAAGCGTGGCGGGTGATGGTATCTTTGTCATGATAATGTTTGTCATGTTTTGCTTTCGGAGAACGACTGACATGTGTTTGTCATAAAATACACACAATGGGTTTTTATGATAATGCACTCCCACGCCTAAACCTCTTCACTTTTACGTCACCTCTACAACTCTAACCTCAACTAACTTTACCTCTACAGCTCTTTATCAACGTCTAAATCTCTACCTCAAACACTACACCTCTACCCAAACATTTAGATCTCTTCATCAACATCATAACCTCTAACCCAACCTTTACACATCTGCTCCAGCCTTACACCCCGATCCAACATCGGCATCTTTGCGTCATCCTCTCCACTTCTACCTAACATCTACATCTCTACATCATTATTTACCCCTCCACATCAAACCCTACGCCTTCACCCCACCGGATTTCCGACAACTTCGACCGCAGCCTTATGAAGTTGCAGCATAAATCGACGGCGGGACTACTGGTGCCGAGCAGGGGACGACTAATGCTGACACGGCCAAAAGAGAGGACGGTCAGGTCAGCTACCTGACCTTACAAATGGACCACGTGCCGACGTCGTCGGCACGTGGTCGACACGTGATCGTCACACTCATTTTGTACAGATACTACGACTTGAAATATGCGACACGTGCGGATAGTTGCGAAATCACGGCCTGTAGGGTACCGATAGTGTAGTGGTTTAGTTCCGCGTGTAGGAACCGAGAGGTACGGAGTTCGAGCCTCACGGTTTCCGCCGTTCCTGCCCAAGGTCAGAGGCGGACAACGTCATAGCAGCTTCCCAGCAGCTCCTGTGGCGCCTCAGCAACTGAGTGCGGGAGCTCGGCAGCTCAGCAGCTCGTGAGGCCCCAGTGGCCTGTCGGGTGTGCCCGGGGCCTGATACGATTTCGATTTTTGCGACACATGTGCCGACCTCACACGAAAGGGTCGTCTGCCGCACGAAACCATATGCTTGGCTTACACCATGGTTATTCAGGGTCTCGGCTTGTGTATATGTAAAGCGGTGAATCCAAGTGGAACGGACGGTGGAACGGACGTCACGAACGAACGGACGGAATCCGGTGGAACGGACGTCACGTTATGAGCCACGCCGCGTGAAATAAATAGACTACTCACTCACCTCGTAAACCACTCACTGCCAACTTTGGAAATTTTTACGTGCTGCCCCTTACACGTTTACGACGCGGAATATTCGTAGAGAGATGATCAAGAGCGAACTCGCCGCCAACTTAAGGAATGCTTATGTACCTCCTCCTTAGGGCTTTACGACGCACGGACATTCGGAGAGAGATGATTAAAAGCGATGTCGAATGTCAATGGAATAATTCGACCCCAGCCCCCCACACAAGAGGCGCTGCCAGCTCTTCTTAGAGGGGGGGGGGGGGGTGAGTTCGGTGAGAACGCGTAACGTCGATTTTTAATCTTCTGTCGGGAGCCATCTATGGTGAAAACAGAAAAAAGCCGGGTCAAGGCGGGAGCGAGGCGAACGAATCCCTTCCTATCACGCTCAGAGATCAGAGATCTCTCAGACAGAGATCAGAGATCACTCAGACACCCAGAGATCAGAGAGATCTGTCTCTTCTGTGGGAAAATCAGTGCTGAGAAGACAACTCATGCAGGTAAATACCCATGTGACAATGTCACGTGCGAGACAAACAATGTTTTATGAACAGGCGAAAGGGATTACACGTATAGCCATGCCATTCTGTTAATGTTTACATAACGGCCCTCGTGTGGCACCAACATCACCACGTCTCAGTGCCTGGCCCTCTTGATGTTATTCGCAGAATCTTTAATCTCACTCTACACATGCGATTTTGGGGGCCAAAAATGTGTGCCGCTGCGGGGGAAGCGGAACAGAGACGAAGGAAGCCGTCGGTTCAAGTCACGTGCACGTTACGTATCTCTGCGGGCCGACCTTTTCCTGACGCACTGTAACGTCCAGTCCACTAGCACCCATGTCTGGCACGAGCAAAAGCAGGAGACCTGATTCTGTTACAGAATCAGCCTGGCCGGCTGTTGCAAAGAACGGACTTGGCAACCCACTAGCAGCAGCGATATATGCTGCTCCATTCAACACAGTTGCCAAATACCTCAACTCAATAATTTTCTGTAATTTTCTGTCAAGTAATAATTTCTGCTTCTGTGGTAATTTCCCGTCAAAACAGCATAGCCGCATTGAAATTCAATGCCACTTTACCGGCTCAGTTGGGGTTGTTGGAGAAATTACCAGAGTTGTGGTTTAGGCAGGTTTTGTGTTTGCTGCCACACCGCACTCAACATCAGCCGAACGTGCCACAAAATGCAGTGAATATTACAACATGACATTACCGCAACAATCACGATTCAGTTCAGCAATGTGAGCTTAGTTCAAAGCCAGTTCAGCGCCAATCTAGCTATTCACATCCGTCCCCTCAGCCTCCCCGTCGGCCCCGACGCACACTCCGTCGACTCCGACGCGCTCCCGCGCTGCGGCTCACTAGCGGCACATGTGAGGCCTCGTCGGTAAGCCTGGGGTAAATCTGGCAGGCTGTTTGGATCGTTGGCCTTTTCAGATCAGTAACGACGCCAGAAAGTCCATGTGCGCACACCTCATTAGTCAAAGCAAAGCCCGACTGGCCGCACACGCGCATGCGCAGAGCTCAGCTGACCGCGCATGCGCAGTCAGTTCTGGCTGAACACCCCTGCAACGAATCGATTCCTATTAACGCACAAAAAAGTACCTACCGTTATAAATACGGAGGCCCCGCCCCTGTTTGCGGAACTTCGTAATGAGCACAACGCATATACATACATCTATACTGATGGTTCCCGAGGCGATGGCCGCACGGGAGCAGCATATACCTGCAATCATTATACTAGAGCCAAGCGCCTTTCAGATTATCATACAGTATACACATCAGGATAAGTGGTAGTCTTTTCAGCCCTTTGCCACGTTGAAAAACGTATCATCAAGCAAACTGTAATTTGCACCGATTCCAGCTCTTCGCTGCACGCCATATCAGCCATGCACAATTCCTCGCACCCTTTGATTTTAAAAAATCGTCTCCACACTGTCATCACTGCCAGCGGAGTTACACGTTGTCTTCCTCTGGGTAGCAGGCCATGCGGGCTTCCAGGGGAACGACCACGCCGACGCTGCCGCAAAAGAAAGCATCAACATGCCAGCCCGAAACCATCTTGCCTGCCCAGTATCCGACTATCTCACTGCTATAAACTCAACATATCGCTGTTTTTTACAACGTACATAGGACGAACACGGCCGCCAACACATGCACGACATCAAGCCAACGCTCTCACCCTGGAGCTCAGGGAACCAAAACACGCGGCTTAAGGAGATCCTTCTCGCTAGGCTGCAAATAGGCCACACAAAACTAACTCACGCCTACATCACAGGACGCAACCCACCACCACTCGGTCATTACTGCCACACA
Source organism: Pollicipes pollicipes (assembly GCF_011947565.3). Classification (NCBI taxonomy): domain Eukaryota; kingdom Metazoa; phylum Arthropoda; class Thecostraca; order Pollicipedomorpha; family Pollicipedidae; genus Pollicipes; species Pollicipes pollicipes. The sequence continues at coordinate 815,686 of NW_023595962.1, forward strand.
CCATATACGATAACACATTTCATGCTGGCGTGCCCAGTCTACAGGTGCTGCCAGGAAAAGCTCGTGCAGTACACGAACAAACGCAGACTCCCATTGACGCTGCCTACCATACTGGGCGACACACATCCTGAACTCTTGGCGCTTCTCTTCCAATACCTACACAAAAGTAATCTAGATAATTACATATAACAACGTAAATGTTGCGAGGTTTTCACCTGCTCAACTGCCAACGAGCAGGTTTTCCTCATTGCCGTGAGGTTTTTTCCACGCACAATATGGCTAAAACGTGCCGGTTTTCCTCACTTGCAAGGGGTTTTTCCAAGCACAATGCGGCATAAACGTGCTGGTATTCCCCCATAGGTTTAGGAATCCAGGTTTTTCTAGTTAGGACTCTTCCCGGATTACACTACACAACACGACAAGGTCGCACCGGGTCGCTCCCCCCATTCAGTGTGGGGGAGCGACCCGATTCAGGTCGCTGACGGACTTGACCGCCGAGCCGGGGGTCCGTCGTTTGCCGTGCGGAGACACCTTTGCTGCGATGAGGTGGTCGTCTGTCATCCAAACGTATCGTGATTGTTGAATATAATGAATGTGTGTGTGTCTCGTGTTTTACTTTGCATTTGCTACCGGACGAAATTAGCCGGTTTAACGCAGTATCAAACGCGTTTTCTTGCATTGATACCGGATAGCATTAGCCGGCTTAACGAAACGTAGCTTCAACTTACCCCTGTCCCTTACTTTGCGCCGGATAGCACAAGCCGGCTAAACGTAGCTTTTTGCCTGGCCTTAAGCCAGAAGTAAGTTCCCCCAGCCCCGGCTATGACTTTAGGTCGTCGGGGCAAAACAAAGTCACCGGACGCCATCGAGCTTAACATGCATTGTCGGACTGGACACACCAGGAGCCGCCCTCATGCCTTCACCAGCGGTGACGGAGGCGATCCATCGCCCTCACGCCGGTCAGGGTCACCAAACGGAGGTCCACAAATCACGGAGGCTCGCAAATCTCATGTCAAATTTAATGACAGTAGGGGTTCCAGCACACACCATGCGAACTGTGGCGGTTGAGGCCGAGTTGTGCGGACTAGATGGTCGACCGTTTCTCGAAGCTGGTACTCGCAGGCCGTACGCTGATCTTCAGTAGCATCTGACGCGATGCCCCCGTTCGATCGCCGCACCTCACCGCACGCCGCACCGCACTTCACATCACACTGCACGCCGCACTGCACCACACGCCGCACCGCACGTCGCACTGCACCGCATGCTGTACCGCACCGCACACCGCACGTCGCCCCGCATGTCGCATTGCAGCGCATGCCGCACCGCACGCCACACCGCACGTCGCACCACGTTGCACGTCGCACCGCACCGCACGCCGGACCGCACGTCGCCCACACCGCGCGTCGCACCGCACCGCACGCCGCGCCGCGCCGCACGTCGCCCCGCACGTCGCACCGCACCGCACGCCGCACCACACCACATGTCGCACCACACCGCAAGATCGCCAGCGCTGTCGGACGGTTCGCCCGTTTACTACAGGGGAACGAATGATCGATGTCGGTATTGGATTGCTTAAACGGTTTGCTGAGCGCGATGTTAAGTCCTTATTACCCAGTCAAACTGGGTAATGTTATACCCTGTCCAGCGTTTGGCGACGTATCCTGCGATGAAGCCCGCGCGATTGTTTGCCGGTATCACCTATCCCAGGTTTAATCCTGAATAAAAACATTAAACGGTTTGCATGGCGAAAAAGTGATATTTTCGATAAAGTTGTGCCGTGCAAGTATGGTTTAATCAGTAGATATACACCTTGAAAGCAGATTTTTATCCTGCTCCCACCAGTGGTGTACTGCAACCAAATAAGACATAAAAAATAACAACACAACCTAATCTTATTGGCAGGGGCACATTTAGCTACGCTAAGGATGCGCAAGCAGCGAGTTAATGTGCCTCAGCAAAGAATCTTTCGCGCTGCTTTCAGAGATCTGCCGTGCCATATAAGCATAACAACCCGTCCCCGCATTTATTCCAAGTGTACATTTGTCATCGTGCAGAAAGCCACTACACGGCCCGCGATGGTAAGGGATAATAAATCGCAAGGATACAGCGTTGTGTTCTCATATTTCGCTGAATCTAATTATGTATTCTGTTTTTAATCTGTTTAAGTGTCGGTGCAAATCTCTCAGCGCTACACATCTCTCCTCTGCTAAGCCGCTTCCACCAATATCTACCTGTGTAGCAGCTTTTATTCCATACAGATGTCGCTTATTCCAAAGCAGGCGCAGTCATATCAGAACCGTCTTTTCTGTCGCTTTTCCCTATTTACCAGTTGTTATACTTCTGATGATTAAAGAAGACTACGTTATATTTCTGAAGACTTATGTCAAGTTCGAATCCCGCTTTGAATTACATCTGTCAAGCTGGCAGAAGATTTGTCTTATCCGTTCCACTCGTCAGAACTGGAGACCGGTATTCCCGGGCCTTCGCCATCTAGCTGAAAATCGATAGGGTGGCTGAAATTGCCCTAAGCATCTCAACATCCGAAAAGCTGAGGTGGACATCCAGGATTTCCCGAAATATTACAGACCAAAGTTCACGGTGAAAAGGGGAGGTCTTTTACGATTTGGCTCAAACTTTCCGGACACTTACACTTTTACGTAAGCATTTCAAAACATCACTAGCCACAATGAACATCCAAATTTTCCTGAGATATTGTGGGTCAAAGCACAAGGTCAATCAGACCGGATCATTCTTATTGGGCTGAAAATTTATAGACTCATAGGCTGTGACCCAAGCCTATAAAAACCTCAAAAGCCAAGGTGAATAGCCGACGAGTTAAGGAAATTAAATGGAATACTCCACATTTGAAGATATTGAAGCAAACATTTCATACTACCGAAGTTGTTAGGGGCATTTCCGAGAAACCTCGTGCATATATATGAGACAGTATTAATAGCCCTATTCCTCGTTGAATAAACAGGAGAATGGAGAGATAGATGTGATGTGTCGGCTGCATGCCTTTCTCGACACGAATATCAGTAGTAAATTGGTTATCAGTAACGCATTTCAGTAGGACAAAAAATGCCGATACTTTTTTCGATGAAGGCATGCAGCCGAAAAGTCACATTTATCTTTCCATTGCCCTATTTATTCTTCTAGGAATAAGGCTGTTAATATTGTCTCATTTATAAGCACCCGATACGATGGTGAAAGCTCACTTATAAACTTTGGTAAACTTTTAAGTGGAAATGTTTCCGAAGGCAACACAATTTCTTTGTTTTAACAAATATGCTCCTCAATATAACACTGTTTAGTCACACTATTGTACCTTGCATAATAATGGCTGAGAGCCGATTTACGGACGCTTTTCTGGAAGTTGTGCTTACGAATACCAGACATAGACAACTCGATAAATCTATTTTTGGCTTTGTTCGCCACGTGGCCAATGGAATGGCCAATTGAATGATGTTATGATGGCGCCATGGATGCCTGGGTGAGCTTGAAATTGTCTCCCCGAAAAAGTCCGCACATCTTCGCGGGCGTGTAACTCAGAAACTAGAGGAGTTTAGGTCTTACCAACGGCCGGGCCGTGAACGAAACCATATAATCTTTAAGATAACTATTTTAGTTCAAACCGCCATACAAATATGGAACAGTCCTCCTTTGAAAAGTCCGGTGTCAAGGTCAGTCGGGGTGATCCTGCACGATTGAGCTCAAAATATGTAGACTCGTACGTCATTACCGAGCGCCTGAAAATCACTAAAGCCATAGTGATTCCCTAAAACTTCCCGAGGCATTATAAGTTAAATTTCGAGGTGAATTTAAACGGACCCTTTCCGTTTTGCTTGAGCTCAAAATCTGGAAAATCTAAGCCGTGACCAATGATTTAAAAACCTGAAAGGCTCAAGTGGAGCCCTTTTGTATAGATATCATAGGTCAAAGTTTAATACTTATCAGAGAAGAGAAGACGCCTTCGACTTAGCACATCAGCCGACTTTTATGGACCAAAGCTCGCCACCAGGTATGCATGGAGTGATCTTGCATGCCATGTAATATGTGTGTGCTTGCCCTACCATATATGGTTTGGAGAGCTAAGGTCGTTGCCATCAAATACGTCTTCAGCAGAATTGAAGGGAAACCTCTTGGCGACATTTAACTTTGACCTTTAATGTCTCTGAAGGGTTTGAGAATCCACCTTGGCCTTTGTGGTTTTCGAATGATTTAGGCGTGATCAATGACTCTACAAACTTGGAGCTCAATGAAAAGGTCTCCTTCGGTTGACCTTAAACTTTTACCTGTAATTTTTTAGTTCTACCAGCCTAAAAAACTGAGCCGGATCGTGAGGGTACAGGAACAGCGATGTGCAGGATTATATAAATCTGCTGCCAGGTTGACAGACAGACTTCTTTGAACTCATCAAACAGCTCGCTCATTCCCTGAGCAGATTATCCGTCGCTTAGAAACACTATTGTGTCGTTTTGAAGTCAAATGTTATCGTTAGTCTGATATTGCCTACCATTTTCCATTCAAAATCGTCTGACCCATTTAACCTTCACATCGATACATCGATTTTCCTCAAGTCCTCAAGTTCCTTGATCAGGCACAACGCTCACACCTATACTCGACTCAAAACTCTTGGACCTGAATCTCGGAATGATGTCATTCATGTCATACCATATCTCGGAATGATGTCATGCATGCCATACCATGTCTCGGAGTGATGCCATGCATGCCATACCATATCTCGGAATGATGCCATGCATGCCATACCATATCTCGGAATGATGTCATGCATGTCATACCATATCTCGGAATGATGTCATGCATGTCATACCATACCTCGGAATTATGTCATGCATGCCATACCATACCTCGGAATTATGTCATGCATGCCATACCATATCTCGGAATGATGTCATGCATGTCATACCATACCTCGGAATGATGTCATGCATGCCATACCATAATGATCCCAGGACCATCCCAGGTTTTACAGGGGCTCTGATACCCCTCACGTGGTCTTCACGTCCCGCCATTTTGTTCAGTAAAAAGGACCTGAGCAGCAACGTAACACCTGAAAATGTGTATATATAAATTATCTTTCATTGGTTATTTTGACGTGCTCCCTTGTCTTTCTACGACACAAGTGCGGTGCGTTTTGTCTTTCTACGACACAAGTGCGGTGCGTTTTGTCTTTCGGCCCCAAATACAGTGGTAATGGTGATATCACTTTCTACAACGTAGGAAAGTGCGTGCGGCAGTTTTTAGAGTATGAAGAGCTTGTTGCAGAGGTCCACTTGCCTCCCTTTTGCCCAAACTCAGGAGGTATTTTGGAAGCCACGCCCAGAAGCCTTCCCAGTCTGCGAAGGAAACCCCAGCTCCCAGCCCCCATTTTTTGAAAATGTTTCTCTCGACTCGAAATCCGTAACAGCGCCAGTTAAGGGAGCATTGCCGCGACCATTATATTTTGGGGTCGACGGGACCAAGGCAGACAGATGAAAAATCACCACACGAAAAATCACCGCACTTCAAGACGTCCACCGTCGCGTCGTGTATCATATGATGGATGATAAATGTCATCATAGATGTCGCACTTCCCCTCTGAACGAGCAGTTGGTTAATAGTCCTTAATACGTTCGTAAGCCCTTTGAAACGCAGAGCTTTTGGCCGCCGCCGAAATGATATCAGCAAACGACGGTATTACCAAAATGCACCAATGTGCACTAAACCAGTTTTCCGAATGCATCTAGTTTATTCTAGCACAAAACATACTGCGTCTTGCATCTTAGATTTTAATAGGACATTATGGACCCAGCAATAAGTTGATCGATTCCTCTGCTATAGGCATGCCTACTTACTGCTAAGTAGGGCCTTATACTGAGGACTTAAGTAGGACTTAACTAGGGACATCTTAGTTTTCTTCAATTCAGAGTCGGGCTTTTAAAACACTACATAAATATCCAAATATAAGTTAAATGATTCCACTGCCACAGGTATGTCTACTGCTGGGGAACTTGAATAAGCAATGCCTGATTGTCATGGTGATTTAGTATACAATGCAATGCATTTTTGTCGCAGAGTTGGATGGGGCCTAAAATAGAGCCGCAGGCTAGGGAAAAGATATTTACGGGAAGGTTTGCCTGTGTTGTGTGACGAAATGTTGTATTCTTGAGACAAAAGATCTATGTATGGGGTGCCTTATGTTAGATTCTTCTGTCACCGTTGTATAATTTTGTTTCAGCCGTCACCAATTGTTTCTGTCAAAAGCATTTCGGGCACCAAGCTTGGTTTGAAAATATGCCTTTTTGTCGCGGATGTTATGCACCAAATCGGTACGTTTTTCCAATCCTGGCTGCGATGCATAATTTCTGCTGTTTGATGTATCAATTACCGAAAAGGTCTCTGTTTGAGCAAAGTATTAGCATTCTCTGGACAATGCTCAAGAAGGTATTTTTTGTGCCTGTCGTTTTTTGGATTCCTTTCCAGAGATACAATAATTTAGTGCTTTTCAGAAACGTTGATGAAGAAGATATGTTTTGAGGATTGGTGCATCACTTCTTCCTAAATGTCTAATATTTCTGCGATAAAATGCTGTGACCCAAATCAACATTACGCGGGTTCGGATAAACACCAGGGCAATGGAATAATACAAACCCGGGCGTGTAGGATTGCCGGACGTGTAACAAACATGGCGCAATGCTGTTTTCAAAAGACCAGGTCATCTACAGGTACCAAATGTGCCCATTGTGCATCATGCAAGCGCGTCACAGGATGCTTGCCGGATGGGGGCCTTCCAGGATCGCCAACACACTGTCCGGTCGCCTGCAACGCTCAGCTAGTAGGTAGGTTAGGTAACAGTAGGTAGGTTAGGTTAGGTTAGGTTAGGTTAGGTTAGGTTAGGTTAGGTTAGGTTAGGTTAGGTTAGGTTAGGTTAGGTTAGGTTAGGTTAGGTTAGGTTAGGTTAGTGGATTGCGAAGTGTGGCTTACCATGGCGTGAAGGGTCCGTGAAATGAGATCGGTCAGGTCAACATCTAACAAAGAGGAAACCATTTTCATTAACCGCCTGCCTGCGCATTGCTCGGAGCTCACACGCCGGGAGGCGGTAAAAGCTAATTGTGGAACAGAGCTGTTTGGTTTGTTTGTTCATACCCTAGGCCTTGCTGTGCTACGCATGCGGGCAATATGCACGTAAACGAGAGAAGTGCTCTGAAGTAGCTGACTTCATCCTTATCTGAAATCGTGCACTTTGGAGGTTTTGTCATGAATGGCCATGGTATACCAAGACCGAACAAAATGATCTCGTGAAAATCTCGAGAGAGGTATTTTTCACACTGACTTGCTAGCTTTGTCCTCGCCGCTTCTGGACACATGTCTGTGATGCCTACAAAGTTGCAATACAAGCTGTTACGAACGGCTACAATACGAACTCCCACTAATACTTTTTTATTTTCTTGCGTGTATGTTCAACGTCCGCCCATGAAAACTTGGCCTCGCCCCGTAGCTTAGCAATTTCCCACTGCAGGTTGATTATCGGTCTAAATGTTTTACTTTACCGCCCTCGCATAGCCATGCGAGGGCTCCACTACGACCTGTCATCGTATTCAAGGTTCCACGTTTATATGGGGTTATGAACTGAAATGGCCGTCTTGAAGACTTCTTGTGCTGTTCGCAGCCCTGCCCTTCTTAAGACCTAAGCCCCTTTTTTTCGGAGCCAGACGCTTGCAAAAATGGGGATAGTCTTGCGGATATAGTATCTCAAAATCATTCTGGCATTCATGGCGTCATAAAATGTCGTTCAACTTCTGTCATTCCATAAGCCATGCGGCGATCAAGGCCGAAAAGGTTACCATGGTCGGGACGTTCATATCTGACATTCGTGAGCAGTCAATTGGCTCTTAGTCAATGTTGTGCAAGGCAAGATGACGTAATCAAACCATACCCCATTGAGGAGCCTATGTACCAAACAGAAAATTACACTGTCTTGAGCGGCCCTTTCTGCGTAAAGAGTATACTTATAATTACAAGTGAGCAAGATTAAGCATGTCTGATGTTTACTGCAATATCTTAAAATGTGAAGCATTCCCTGTAAGGGTGAATTTGAAGAAAACTTTGGCGTTTCTTTGTATGAGGGGATTCAGATAAGGAAGAAAGCATGCAAATATCTGACAAAACTCCTGCTCTAAGAGTAACGCTTGCACAAGCATGGTGGATTCAGGGATGTTCTGGCCATAAACCCTCCACTCGGAGGTAAATTTCATTGCAGGAACGGAGGGGGGGGGGGGGATCACCAACGGCTTGCCCCGAGCACCCGCCACTGACGCAGAGCATATACCCCCTCCCTATTTATATATATATATATATATATATATATATACCTCCTATATTTTACGTATACCTTCTTCCATTTATCCCCATAGCACCCTCGCAGCGCAAACGCCTCGACACCAAAAAATTATCATTTTGCGAGACTTTTCCGGCGCACCTGTGAAGAAATCGTTATCAAGACAGTGTCTGCACACGACCGGCGGCAACCGTCTCACCGTCTCTAGCATGGTTAGCACGCTTCGCCGAATGACGGCTATATCTGGGCACCGTTGTTCGAGCTTTGACACGCGCGTTGCCACGGCAACCGTGCATTTCGTTACCGTCGGCCGACGACCGACCTGCAGTGTCTGGTTTCTGAATGGATGGTTTGGATGTGCATTGAACGCACGGGCTCGGCGCGGCTCAGTGCTTCGTTGACAGATGAAACGCCGTCAGAGCAGCCTGTGCGCCCGAGAGACCCACAGATTATATGGCCGCCAGAGCCAGGTTTTGTCCGGCTGACATAAAGTTTTCAGTTGAGACGCAGCACTGCGACCCGGCAAGCCGCCCGACGCGACGCGACTCATGCCGTGTCCACACGCACGACGCACGTCACGCACGTCACGTCCGATGCACGTCACGCATGACGCACGTCACGTCCGACGCACGTCACGACCAGAGTAATTTACACGTGACGCACGTCACGTCCGATGCACGTCACGTCCGACACACGTCACGTCCCATGCACGTCGCATCCGACGCACGTCACGTCCGACGCACGTCACGTCCGACGCACGTCACGTCCGATACACGTCACGTTCGGAGCAAGTCACACGCGACGCACGTCACGTTCGATGCACGTCACGTCCGACGCACGTCACGCACGACGCAAGTCACGTCCGACATGCGTCACGTCCGATGTCAAAAGCATTTCGTGTTCACACGTCCGGCGCACAACACGATACCGGCGTCCGACGCACGACAGGCACGACACGTACGACGTTCAACGTGTACCGCGCTCGATAACGACCTACCGGCAGTGAGCAAGACTTGACGGGCTTTCGCCGGTTTAAGTCGGTAAGGTGAGAAACATGAGGGTGCATTTTTATGTTTATGTTTGAATGGAAACCCTTCAAAAACCAAACTACACTGGCACGAGCAATTAAGTGTAAAAAAACTGCTAACCTTGACTCGGCGGCGCCAGTGGCGCCGCTGAGTCAAGTCAAGTTTCTGTCACAACATATTAAGATTATTATGCCAGCCATCTAGTTTGATAACGGGAAACCACCTTTCCGTGTGCAGCCTCAGAAAACTAACAAACATGGTACGTGGCTGAGCGCGTCCTGAGAGCAAGTGAAAATAACCGGAGATCCATGTGAAGGGTCGTTGGGCAGCCGAAACTCGCCAGTGACGGATCCAGGATTTCGGGAAGTGGGCGGGTTTTGCAATAATTGGGGCCTTTGCAATTTGAGGCCGCTCCCAATAAATATTCGGGTTGCGGCCATTCAATTCTAGCATTTTTATAACTTTTGGACTATTATTAAATAAAGTTTTAATGCTTACAATTCTGAGACTTTTTAGACTGGGAATCATCTTGTTGTTCGCAACTGTCTATTAATAGCGCGCGTGCGTGACGTGGGGCGCCTTCACTTTTCACGGGTCATGGTGGATTGTGCTATTTGAGGCCAAGATTTTTGGACGAATTTTAGGATTTGTGTGGCAACATGACTTAAAGCTGACTACTTGGTACCATCAAATTTAAGTGCGGTACTTCATCCTGGGGCTGGTGGCGGCTGGCTGGGTGGTCAATGTTGTGATCGGCTCGCGCTAGTGACTAAGGCAGAGTTTCTGTTTTGACTATAATGAGGGGGTGCGGAATATGCTCGCACTTAAACTGCGTTAAGAACGTGACGCACAATCGTAATGAGTCTGACGAATTTAGCAGCCAAGGGGATGAAGTACGCGACGGCGGCGGCGCATAACACTCTAAGGCCATGTGCATGCAAACTCACCGCACCTTACGCGACTGCTGGTATCTGGACTATGGGGCTGAGTGCAGTCGCCGCCGTCTGCATGAACTAATTAGCCATGTCCGTGTGCGCGAACACACGAAGCGCTAATGAGCCACGGCATTGCTGGTACTCGCAAGCACGTGTGGTCGTTAAGGCAACAGAGTCCGGTCCTTCTGGCTTTTTAGCTCAGGGTCGATGTGGAGGGCTCCGAAACGATCAAGAAAGCTTCGGCTAGTAACATGCAGAACCTGTCAACGCCGAAGGCTCTCCGGTGAAGTGGGAAAGCCCGAGATCTATGGGGGCGACATCTAACGACCGGCGGCGCTGCGGCAGGCCAAAGGCCAGACTCTCGTCAACGGTACAAGGTTCTCCGAGCAGACGCGAGGAACCCAAACCAATGTGGTGAGCCCCTGAACGATCGGGAGTACTCCTGCAGGTTGACATATAGGGCCCCGGCTAAAGCGCAGGACCCTCCGAGCAAACAAGAAGAAGCGGGAACCATGTGGAAGGCCTCTGAGCAACCGAGAGTGCGAACTTGGCAGATGAACGCATGGGGTCCTCCGACAACAGCGTAGGGTCACCTGACCAACTATTAAGTGTCCAAGACATCTGTGGAGGGCCGCTGCGCGGAACAGAGAACAGAAAACAGAGAACAGAGCCCGGGCATGTAACAGAGAGTGTTCCGACAAGTGCGTGCGGTCTTCTGCAAACAAGAGCAAGTGGAAAGAGTCTTAGACCAATATAGAGGGCCCCTCGTCATCAAGTGCCCGGGTAGGTTAACTTACATGTCCCCATGATCAGACCAGGGCCCTCCGAAAAGGCGGAAACAACCCGAGACCAAGGTTAAGGGGCCCTGAGCAAACGATTGTACCTCAGCAGGTTAATTTATGTGGCCTCCGGTAGTAGCGTATCGAGCCTTTCAGGCCAATGAGAAAATCACGTGGAGGGCCCCTGATCGAGCGAGTGTCCCGGTAGATTAGCATTTAGGGCCCGACAATAGCATAGGGCCCGCCAAGCAAATGTATACAAAGCAGGACAACGTGGGATGCTTCTGAACGATCGGAGTGCACGTTTAAGTGATCCTTAAGAGTGCACTCCGTAGATTAATTAGGTTCCTCAGCAGCAGCTTACGGCCCCCCGGCCGGCGTAAGTAGCCGTAACTCGTAACTACACCACCCATTCAGTGAAAAATTGCCTTATCATGGGCCCTGCATGTTAACCTGCGGCTGTTGTTGGTCGCTTAGGCCAAAAGGCTTCCAGCGTCTTGTGTTTTATGTTTTAAAAACCCATGTCCGTCCGGTCACTTATGGGCACCTTCGGAGCCCACGGGGAGGGTCGTGACCCCGTCCCGCCCCACTCCCTGGGTCCGTCACTGCTCTGTCTTGACTAGCAAGGACGCTCAATGACAAACAACTCGTGATGGATGCAGCAGACGAGCCGGGCTGGCTAGCCTGCCTGAACGATTTACACAAACCGCATTTCGCGGAGAAGTCCAAACGAAAGCTGCCTTAACTGTCACGGCTTGACCAGACGTGACTGAGTGGCTGTCATGTCAGAACTTGACGGGGAACTGTCATGTCGGAACTGTCATGGCTGTCATGTCGGAACTTGACATGTCGGAACTACACCTGGGACTGGACATACGGTAAAATTACGCTTGGGTCTGTTCACTCTTTTCCTTGCCAAGCCTCAGCCAATGTAGCTGACCTTAGAAGATCTGGGATTTGGTCATCGAAATGAAGAGCAAGGATGGGATTTCAGGTACATTTGTATGAGAAGCTTCACCCCGAATGCGTCCTTTTCCTTTTCAGTACTACACGTAGACTGCCGTCATAAACATGTTGGGAATTGCTATGGAAATTCCGTTGTTCAAGTACTGCATGCTGCTGTCACCAGCCCCATCAGTGACATGAAGTAAATTATTGTGTGCACTAGGATGATACGGGCTACATGTTCGGCGTGTGTTTCAGGCACTGTCAAAACTAAAGAAAAACATTTCAAAACTCAGACAAATTATAAGTGCCTGCGTGTAAGCTGGTGCCGCGTCAGCACGGCAGCCCGCCGGGCTTCTGCGAACTGCCGGCTCCTGTGATCAACCGGCTCTGGCTCCTGCGATCCACCGGCTCCTGTGATCCCCGGCTCCGGCTCCTGCGATCCACTGGCTCCTGTGATCCCCGGCTCCGGCTCCTGCGATCCACTGGCTCCTGTGATCCCCGGCTCCGGCTCCTGCGATCCACCGGCTCCTGTGATCCCCGGCTCCGGCTCCTGCGATCCACTGGCTCCGGTGATCAACCGGCTCTGGCTCCTGTGGTCAACCGACTCTGCCTCCTGCGATCCACCGGCTGCGGCTCCTGCGATCCGCCGGCTGCGGTGATCAACCGGCTCCTGCGATTCACCGGCTCCGGCTCCTTCTGCGGGCTCCCGCAGGTGGTCCGGACCACGATCCCTTGCTGGCCGGGTGGGCCGCGGGCCGCGGGCGGCCATTTTGGAGAAAGCTGCGCTTCTAGCTCTGAACGCATAGACGGGCATCCTCGCCATCATCTGACCGGGTTGCACTAAACAGCGCTTGGCACGACAAGGGAGGCTGGTGTTTTCTTGCATCATCCTTTCACGGCAACATTTCACTGAGCTAAGTCAGATGGGACAGCAGATGAGCCCGATTGAAATGAACTTTGTTCTGCTCGACGTCAATGCAGTTGACATTTTTGGCCTCACGGCTACCTGTCATATTGAGTTTACTACAAGAAGGGATTTCCAAGAGCCCAGCATCGTCGCTTGGTACGCATTATCAGTACGTCGATAGCAGCCTTTGGAGCAGGTGTTTTTTTACAGCATTCTGGGCGTCGCATCCCAACGCACAATAAACTTATCAAATGGCCACTTATTGCCCTAACTTCTGTTGTTTTCTTTTTTCTGTGTGATGCCAACTCATAACTCCATTGCGCCAATATGCTGCAGTGAACTCCTCTTTCAGCTACGCGCTACTCCATCCGCCATCCTCTCGCGAAAAGTTACGACATGGGTACAAAAATTCAACTCCCCCACTAATGCAGTCTTTACTGGACAGCGCAGTTCTCACATATTTTGAAAAACGCACACGCATTAAGCGCAGGCCCTCCCAAGCTACAAACCCGGTCGATCTGGTCCATATAGGCATGTGGACAATGTCACGTGTCATCCGCCAGAACACAGCATTTTCATGGTGGATGCAGCACATACATAAAAACGGGATATTCTCACGCACCGCTGGCCACGCGTTCGGAACCCCTTACGACTGAGCAGCGCAGCAGATGCCCCTCGTTTGGCGGCCCCTTTGTGGCGATCCTCTTGACTGGCGCGCACTACGTACTGATGAGTTTGTGGAGAGCCGCGAGCAGCGTCGATCGCCGCGCGCTAGCATCGGCCCAGCTAAGCTGAATACCGAGAGGCATAATATATATATATATATATATATATATATATATAATATATATATATATATATATATATATATATAGCTGATATACCGAGGGCTCAGTCCGACATTCATTATAACCGTATAAGGTGTATATATATATATAATATCTATATATTATATATATATAATATATTTATAAAATATACGAATATGCATATAGAATTCCGAGAAGTATATATATATTATATTATATATATATTATAATATATATTATATATATATATATATTATATATATATATGCATATAGCTGAATACCGAGAGGCTCACTTCCGACATTCATATATAACGAAGTTCCGAAATGTATAAGGTGTATATATATATATATATATATATATATATATATATATATATATATATATATATATATCAGCATATAGCTGAATACCGAGAGGCTCAGTTCCGACATTCATATATAGCAAAGTTCCGGAAGGTATAACGTATATATATATATATATATATATATATATATATAATATATATATATATATATATATATAGCTGAATACCGAGAGGCTCACTTCCGACATTCATATATAGCAAAGTTCCGGAAGGTATAATGTATGTATATATATATATATATATATATATATATATATATATATATATACGTATGTATATATGCATATAGCTGAATACCGAAAGGTTCAGTTCCGTCGCACATACAGCCGAACAGTGAGAGGGTGAGTTCCACGGTGTTCTGCTGTTGTTTGCTGTCTCTGAGACCCATGTCGCGTGCTGACGTCAGTGGTACCATCAGTGCATGAGCACGTAGGATATGAGAGGAGCGCAAGATAACACTACCCGTCCAAGCCCTCAATAATTATCATCATCATCATGTTATCATTATATTTTAATCAACATAATCAATAACAACTAGCGTTTTGGGGTCTCGTTAGATACCGGGAGGCACATGTGACCCGCTTGCCCGTTCTAACAGTGCAGTTTGGCATGAGGCCGGCTCCAGGGACCCATGATTCCACGTGCCATCTTTCGAGCAGAAGAAACTTTCGGTTGGGCTGCCGCTTAAGAGGATGGAGCCGCAGAGCTCGTCCCTGGCACTCCTGCCCAGTTGGCACCTAACTGAACAGGAGTCTAGTTAGTGACTGTGCATGTTTGATGGCGCGGGGATCTGACAGTATCCGGCGAGACTCTTCCATGTTTAGCGGAAATATTCCAGCTCAGATCGATGTTGATATTGAGCGGGCCGAATGTGAAAATACTCGAATGGGTCCGTTCAATGAATGCTTTTTCTTTTTCCCCCAATTTTCCCCCGATTCAATGAATGGAAAACTGACTTGTCCAACCAATCGGCCAAGTTGCGGTTTGCTTTTGTTCTTTCGTTTTGTTCTTTGACACGTGACCGTGTGTCGCGCAGCACCCATTTGACACGTGACCCGTGTCGGGCAGCGCCCATTTGACACGTGAACTGTGTCGGACAGCCGGCGAGCGCCGCTGCGTGCAGTGCACGTCGGGAATCGGCACGAACGTCTCACACTGCGTGACGGTGCTGCCGCCGGCCGTCGCCTGCCGCGCCGCGCTGGACCACTGCCTAACTGTCTCCGAGTACACAACCATGGGACTCCAGGCGGCTGGTGAGTGGCATGACTCTGACTCAGGGCCGCCGTGGCTCCGTCTCAGGGTCGCCGTGATTCTGACTCAGGGTCGCCGTGCTTCACTTGTAGTAGCTGTGGCTCTGACTCAAGGTCGCCGTGACTCAGACTCAGGGTCGCAGTGACTCTGACTCAGGGTTGCCACGACTCTGACTTAGGGTCGTCTTGTCTGACTCGGTAGCCGTGGCTTTGACTCAGTGTCGTCGCACGGACTACGAGCTCAGCTTCGCAAGCTATCGTTGTGATCACGGCTCGCTGATATATGGCGGCTGGATGCCCCTTTCGTGCTAAGCATTTGGCACCGTTGCCGGCCGCGTGACGAAGCGTCCTCTCCTTCGACAGAGATCTTAACATCGATCACGCGCACGTGCATGGACGCGCACCTCGGCTCGGGCTGTGCGCCCGGGTGGACATCTAGCGGTCAGCGAGTCAAGGTTTGCACGCAGTCGTGCTCGACAGATGGCTGCAACGGCTCGACGCGGCGGTCTCCGGGCATCACGTGCGGCGTGGCTGCGGTGACATTGGCGCTGGTTGTGTGGGCATGACTGCCTGGTAGAAACGTGGCGGGCCCGGTGGGTAAGCTCTCGCAGGCCTGGCGACTCACTGGGCGCGGCGGCGAAGAAAGCGTCGCTACAGTGTGTCAACGCCAGCGCTCGAATGACCGCTTCATCGTGGAGCTGGTGACAGGCTGGCGCGGCGGCGGCCGCTCCGCGGCCTCCATATTGCGCTCATTTTTGCGCTCCTCCGTTCAAGATACCGCACCGACGGCCTTCCGACGCGGTTTTTGTTGCATTCATCGCCCTGTCACGCTGGCGTCAGTTTTGTATAATCCGCTAGGGACGCATGGTTCTAGCGCCTTGCGCGCAGTTAAAGTTTAGTCTGGCCTGCAACCCATCAGTATACAATCCAGTGACTGACTGGGTTTTTCCCCATCCCCGTTGCCCTAAAGAAGTATTCAAGGAAATAGAGATAGCCACCTGCAGTTTTCAGTAATTGTAAATGAGAGCATAAAGTGATAAATTCCGGTATGGAATTCTAAGTCATGTCGGGGTATATGATCAGATCAGGAGCGCAACTGGCAATTCCGCTGTTGCCGTCTGCTACGTCGTCCACCATTTCGTAACACCTGATCGAAATGTCGTGGCTCGCTCACGTGAGTCTAGCAGTAAATTACCACTACTGGACCTCGACTCAAGTCCAGCTTGGTCTCTGGGAGCCAGGTTTGGACAGCGCTATTGTGCCACGGTAGTGGTAGAGATGCATCAGTTCTGTTGGGTGCACCACGTTTTTCTGTTCAGTGTTTTCGAGCTTCTTGCAAAAATGCGTCGCAGGATATGTTTCACGTATCATATCAAAGGCCAATGCAGCGTGACGTTGTCTGACATGTAATATGATATTCTTTGAGCCGGAGCCAGTAACAACCATAGAACACAAGTGGCGAATTACAGCACACATTTATCGCGTTTTTACTCTTGCGCATTCTGACGTTTACCGGTTTTGGCCAATGTCAAATGTTTCGTGGCCCGACTTGTGACGTCATTGGTGATGCTTAGGTCGATACCGGGTGGCGTTCGCATGAACACAATGGGCTTGTTATTCTGCGGATTATGTCTGGCGCAATGCAGCAAATGACGTGTGGAAAAAACGTCCTTTGCTGCCGAACGTTGCGCCCCACGCGAGATGATGAACCGAGTTTGTGTTGGGTTGTAAGTGTTTGGTGTTCGGTGTGGTACTTCCACGTGAGGTACTTTCACGTGAGCTACGCCCACATGAGGCACTCCCACGTGATGCACCTCCATGTGGGGCACGCCCACCTGAGGTACGCCCACGTGAGGTACTCCCACGTGATGTGCTTCCACGTGAGGTACTCCCACGTGAGGTACGCCCACATGAGGTACTCCCACGTGAGGTACGCCCACGTGCGGTACTCCCACGTGAGGTATGCCCACGTGAGGTACGCCCACGTTCACCTGTGGCAGGCGTGCGCGGGTGGTCGCGCCCCCATGTTCGGAAAACACTGGTGGCTGGCTCATATGCTGGCATTGGCTTGTCTGTGGTGTTAACGCTGCAATGGTGCCGAATCGACGCGAGTGTCAACAATGTGGTGTTGCTCAGGTTGCAGTGAGGTTGCCGCGGCCAGGACTGCAGCCCCGCTAGGAACGCTGCGGGGGTGGCCTCCCTCCCCCTGAGGGGGGGGGGAGAGCCTTCCGTTTTTCGGGAGCGCCCCTGACACCGACTTGTGTATCACAATGGCCTGTTAGTTGCGTGGCTGTTATATTCTTCTTTATCTACCCTGGAAAGTTCAGGCGTCTAAAGTGTCTGATGACTGGACGATAGCCTTATTCCTGTAGGCATGGGCGGCCCGAAGCAAAAACAATGACTGCGATACATTAGCTCTATGCGCTCCTTGCCCAGCTCCCCTGAGGGCTTGACGTACCTGCATAACGATCATCGTCAATATCTGTGACCTTTCCCAAGGTCATCGGAGATCGCGGTAATTTGGATTTAAGTAGACCATATAGCTGCTGCATGATGAACCAGAATGGTTGACGTGTGCCTGTGCCGTTGGTGTTGAAAGGATCGTTCAAGGTCGCGGTCAGGTCAGGTCAGGTTCTGAAAACCGTCCAATGTAGAGTGTTGATTGACTTTGGTCCATTGACCTTGGGCCTCCATTGTCACTAGCGTGCTGGGGTTCCATGTGTTCAGGGTTCCCAGTTCACTGGTGAGGCCCGAGCACTGTATTCTGCTCGGGCGCTCCTCAGCGTCGCAGCGGTCACGCACGTGGGCTGGACTCCGGTAGACTTTTCTCCGGTAGACGTAGTCTACCGGTCACGGTAGACTTTTCATCAGTCTTGAATCGGTGCGCTACTTCAGTCAGCCTTGATTTCAGTGTTTCACTCGAGTAATTCTTGTTTTCAGTGTTCCACAATGTGAGTTGGTTTTTTATCGCTGTCTCGAACCAGCCTTAAGTTCAGGGATTCTCTTTAGCCAGCCTCGATTTCAGTGTTTCACTTCCGCAAGTCTCGTTTCCAGTGTTTTAGGGTTTGCCAGTGTTTTAGCCGTGTTTCAGCCGGGCTCGATTTTAGTTTTGACCTTGGCCAGCCTCGTGAATTTCACGCTGCGCCCGGTCATTTGTGATCGCGAATTGTTGTAGGCGCTTACTGGCAAGCGTGCTGGTGTGTGTTCGCGGAGTCGCGGCACGATTTCGACGACAGTTTATTGAATATACAATATATGTGTGCTCCTGAGCTGCGTTTGTGCTACGCACGGCCTAACCGTCAACGCACACATTACTGCAAGCATATGCTATCCCTCGTATAGCCTCGGGAAGAGGCATCCGTCATACAGCACAGTTGCAAAAAAGAACATTCTTTTCAGACTGCTCGGCTCAACAGTGTTCTTTTTGAACTCGGCAAGGCAACTGAGCCATATTTCGCCAAACACGGCGTGAAAAGCAAACACCGCCGAGCACCATGCAACAATCCCGGAGCGTAAACGTTTGAAATGGCGTAAAATATCGCGGGAAAGTGAGGACAAATGAACTCTGACACACAGCGTTAGGCTAGGGTGGTGGGAATTGCATCTGTTAGCTCAGTAAGCGTAGCGAACTTTTTGGTCTTCATTACCAGCTGCAACAGCCCATCTCCACGATTGTTACACGTCCACCAGAAGGGAGGCCAACCCCGCACGAGCGGTGGGAAGCGTTCTGACACGAGTAGAGACGTGCAGATTCACGGGAAGGGTCACACGCCTGCTGTGCAGAACTACTGCGCGGTGAGGTGAACTACTGCGTGTAGAACTACTGCGCGGTGAGGTGAAAACTGCTGGTGGGTATGGTGTGCCACCGTAATCATGACGTAGTCCGCCTTCTACCTTTCTGTCAAATGAAATCCAACTGGCAGCAACTTCGTGTCCCTAGGAGATGCTACCCGCTGACAGGAAAGAACTTACCAGCGATCATTTATTGGTACAAAGTAACAAAGACAAATGCCAGCTTATCAGTTTCGCCCGCTCTAGTAAAAGTTTGGACTTATAAGATAAACTTAGACCAGTAGAGGTTTGGACACACACTTTTACAGGCAGTACGTTACACTGCACTCCACATATTGTCCTAACGTAGGATAACGGTTTCACAGCACAGCGTGAGACCATCACCTCCACCGGCGCGTGTGTGAGAGGGGATGTGCACCAAGAACCGCTGGAACCACCATCCCTCTCAGTCATTCACGGAGTGCCAACGGTGTGCCACTGGTCGACACGTACAACATCCCCCCTTTCATGGCCTCATCGTGACGTCACGGGATAGTGACGTCACGATGAGGTCACTATCCCGTGACGGATGGATCCTACTCGCCCTCTTTCTCCCACACGCCCCCGGCTACTCTGTGACGTCACTCCCACTCTCCCCAACAGCGGCGTCGCCCCTCTCCCCCCCCCCGGCTATTCTGTGACGTCACTCCCATACTCTCCAGCAGCAGCGCCGCCTTCTCCTCCGCCCCCTCGCCTGGCTACTCTGTGACGTCACTCCCATACTCTCCAGCAGCAGCGCCGCCTTCTCCTCCGCCCCCTCCCCCCTGGCTACCCTGTGATATCACTCCCATACTCCCCAGCAGCGGCGCCGCCTCTCCTCCGCCCCCCCCCCCCCTGGCTACTCTGTGACGTCACTCCCCTCTCCCAGCCCCGCTTCTCCGCCTCCCCCCCTCCCCTGGCACTCTTGACGTACTCTTCCATACTCTCCAGGGCACCCCCTCCTCTCCTCCGCCCCCTCCCCCCTGGCTACTCCGTGACATTACTCCCATACTCCCAGCAGCGGCGCCGCCTTCTCCTCCGCCCCCTCCTTCTGGCTTCTCTGTGACGTCACTCCCCCATACTCTCCAGCAGCGGCGCCGCCGCTTCTCCTCCCCCCCTCCCCCTGGCTACTCTGTGACGTCACTCCCATACTCCCCAGTAGCAGCGCCGCCTTCTCCTCCGCCCCCTCCTCCTGGCTACCCTGCGACGTCACTCCCATACTCTCCAGCTGCGGCGCCGCCTTCTCCTCCGACCCCTCCCCCCTGGCTACTCTGTGACGTCACTCCCACTCTCCCCGGCAGCGGCGCCGCCCTCTCTCCTTCGCTGCCCGCGGGTAACGGCCGTGACCGTGACGGGAAGCACCAGCTGCAGCGCCGCCAGGATGGTGCCCCCTGGCACGAACGGCGCGATCTGAGACTTGTCGACGACCTGGTCCAGGTAGTCCGGGTAGTCAGGGTGGCCAGGGTAGCCCGGGTAGTCTGCGTAGCCTGGCTGGCCCGGGTAGCCCGCATAGTGTGTCGGGTACTCCGTGTGGCCATAGTGATCTTGGCCAGTGGCGTACTCCACGTACCCCGAGTACCTGGAGTACGTCGGATGCTTGCTGAAGCCGCTCTGTTCGGATTCCGGGTGGCGCACGACAGGCAAAATCCGGATCCTGGGCCGGCGCTTTGGCCATGTCCGGATTATAGTCATAGTAATCCGAGTATCCGTAGTATCCGGACCCGGTGCGTACGCCGATGCCGAGGGCGTTGTTCACCACGGAGGAGATGGTGCTCAGCGTAGCGGACCTGGAACAGGCCAGCACAAGCTACAGCTGGTGCGGCGCACCGCGCTGGTTGGTCTGCACTCGCTGGTTGGTTCGGGGCCGTTTAGTGGCGCCTAGATGGTCCGCGCGGGTGGCAGCCAGCGAGGGATTTGGCCGCAAGGTCCAGGGAGAGGGTGGGGCAGATTCTTCACTTTGCTGATTCTGATGTGATTGCACTACACCTGTTATTTTACCAGCTTTGTATTTTATCAGTGCACATGGCGTGTGCTAATAGCCATGTAAACAAATGGCATTCCTTGATGGTAATTGGGCAGTTTATAAAGCTAACAGCCATACGTACAAATATCATTGTCTGACGGTGATTGGGCGGTTTATAAGGCTATTTCAGCACATCTAGTTCCACGAGTTCTAGATCCAGTTGGTTTCCGCAGCATCCCATAACGCACACATCACATAGGACACATTATTAAGCAGATGGCATGCCTTTCACACGAAATTTACCAAATCTCTTGCGCCAAACACCGAAAAAGCCAGTGTCAACTGCCTAATGTAATTCAAGCAAAGCCGTCCAAAAAATACAAATACAGCTGAGTTTATTTAAAAACTGCAGGGAGGGAAAAGACGGAAAGTAATCAAATGCATTGGTAAGAATTCGCCAGAAGCTGTGGCCGAAAGGGTGGCCGCCATTTGATGGAAGATGTGGCCGAAAAACCTCGCCCGTGATCTTATGTTCCTGATCTATCTCTCATGTGAGGACACCACATTGTCATGACTGCATAGCCGACAACGCTGTGAGGACATCACATCACTATGAAAAAAGCCAACCGAACACTGTCAGGTCAGGCTGGCATTATGGTGTTCCCATGACGTCAGCAGACATTCGGTAGTACGTACTGCTTCTCTTTAATTTGGTGTGTTCCCTTGATATTTATTTAGACGACCACGACGAAACCTTTTCATGAACTAAGTGGCTGGAGAGTGAGCTGTTAAGAGCGCGTGACACGAGCGCGCATGTGGATCCCTCCAGCCGAAACAACTGTTCAGCGAGTGCGCCACCAGCTCTATCAGTTGGCAACTTAAGGCTTTCAGGGAGAAGGCTTTGGGTGTCCTCTGTGACGTCATGCCTCTTTTTTCCGATATGCACGCCTTGAGTCAAACGACGCTTTAAAAAGGGGTGGCGTAAACTTACCTCCATCGGGAGGCACACAGCACCAATTCTGAATACCATGAAACAGCGACGCCTGCAGGGGCGTATGTACATAAGTGTAAATATCCCATTATTTTTTTCCGCGCCGGCACGGACCCTTTCACGATATCAAATTTATTTCACGTGTTGATACGTGCAAGACTAAATTTAGGCGCAAAAAATCGGAGCGGACGCCTAAAAATGAGTAGGTCGTTGTTGTAGGTCACGGATGTTGTTTTATGCCATGCAACAACTTCCACCTGCTTGCAGTATGTCAAGCTGACTTCTCAGTGAAAACCTTTGGGTTCTCCCTCCCCCCTCTGGAACCCCTACACACGCTCGTGGGTGCCTGCCATACCATTCGCCGACTTTAAGCCTCGCCTCCGATTTGCAACGGCACCCCACTGAGCCAGGCGGCCGGTCTTCTGCTGCCCGCCGCCCAGCTGTTAGTAACCGGCCGGCTGGTCAGCTGACCGCCGCCATTACGTGACGTCACACCGTCGCCACCTGAGCCGTGATAACGGAGCAGCTTATAAGAGCGCCGCCGCCGAGCCGGAGCCTGCGGCGCGACAGAGGCGCGTGCAGGGCTCGCAAGACAGGGCGGGGAGAGGGGGGGGGGGGGTGGGGGGGGTGGGTAGTTCGTTAGTAGCAGGAAAGCACAGCTCATGCATGGTGCGTCCACGAACCACGTGCCCCTGCTACGGGATGAGTGTCGTCGCGGAACGGTCGAAGGCGCCGGAGAGGCTCAACAACATTTGCCTCTGGGCAGTGGGAGCGCCCCTAGCCAACGCGCAGGGACCCTTCGAGCAGGTAGAAAAAAAAACAAGATGATTGGAGAGGCTCCGGAGCGATTGAGAATGACCAACAGCTGGGGCCTCGAACAGAATCATAGGCCTTCGCCAATGAGAACAAATGGGAACCATTATTTATCAACGTAAAGGTGGCCCTAAGCATCGAGTTTCTTGTTGTATGTATTGGTGTATAGTGTATATATTAATGCACTTGTGTGCGCATAAGTGCATATATTAGATGCTCGGCGATCAGCATCTACCTAAAAGCCGCTGTTCCTCTCAGCAGCAAGAAGCCCCAGATGAATCCTTGACACGTGTCGCTTCGATGTCCTCTATTGACCTCTTAAGCCACCTTTCGGGTATCCACAAACAAGCCTCCTAGATCGGCAGGGTTTTTTAACGCTATTACCACGGACGTCACCCACGGTGGACCTCTAGAAAAGCCGCACAGCGCCTTAGTAACAACTGACGATTGGTCACGTTCTTGAAGCCAGTTAGCTTCTCAACGACGTGAGCACAATCGTATGTTATTGGGGCTTTACGACGTGCTCAGCTGTTCAGGCTACACGTCGTCGCCTACCTCTCACCCTGGCAGGAAGGGCGGGCACCGCAGAGAATCGAACCCCGTACCTCTGAACATGAACACAAGCAGCGGCAGCTACAGCCTTGCACTTAACGCGTACTGAGCCCATGCGGCGATGATTCGAGTCCATCTTTCTCAAACGGCGCGACACTTTTAAACGCCGGGTAGCAAACTGATCCCGTTCGTCGCAAGATGCTGTGGCCAGCCACGATCCTTACGACTGGTAATAAGCCTAGCTTTTTGGTATTTTATTCTTTTTGGTATGTTAAGTGAACCTTGGCTGAA
This sequence comes from Pollicipes pollicipes, assembly GCF_011947565.3. NCBI lineage: Eukaryota > Metazoa > Arthropoda > Thecostraca > Pollicipedomorpha > Pollicipedidae > Pollicipes > Pollicipes pollicipes. Next base: position 839,470 of record NW_023595962.1, read on the forward strand.
AAAAACATGTGAGAAGCATCGATCTGAGGGGCATTTAAGAAGTACTGTGTCACCACTGATATGTGACACTAGCACTGATAAAGCACATTTTGTAGTATGTTTCTATCACCTGCTAAAGACTATCCTGATTCGAGCTACTTTGTTTGTCAACATCTTGTGGCTCAATCTGCTCATACAGCGAAACGTCAATGTTTCGACACGCGCTCTGCCCATGCTCACGCTGCAAGGGTTTGCGAGTGCAGACTTACACTGAGCTTTGAGATTCGTCAGCTGGGACGGTCCGTTGTAATGTGGTCTGGTCTAATGCCATTTGTTTTTCCGACATTTTGTCACCAATTGGCTGGCGCACCTGTCCGTGTTTGTCACCGATCGTATCCGGTCAATAAAAAGCTTTTTCACGCCTGGGGCTCAAGCAAGAGCACAGGGCCTGTGAACAGCTGGAAAGAAGCCAAGACCAATGCGGAGGGCCCCAGACTAATTGCAAGTACCCCGACGTGATAAGACATGAGGACCACCACAGCAGCACACATTCTTCGGAGCAAATGATAAACCCGTGGAGGGCAAATGATAAACCCGTGGAGGCGATAGAGCATTCCGGAAGGTCAACACTCAGGGCGGGGGGGGGGGGCGGCAAAAGAACAGGTGCCCACCGAGTAGGCAGGGAAACCTCAAAGCCAAAGTGTGTGGCTTCTGAATGACCCGAGTGCCTTAGGAAAAGAACATACGGAGCCCTTAACGACAGTCGATGGCCCTCAGGTAGGAAGCACCAGTACCAATTGCACGGGTCCTTGAGCAATCACGAGTGCCCCGTTGCGTTTATAGATAGGGTCCCAGAAAAGAGCTCACGCTCCCCTGCAATTGAAACCAAGTAAGTAAAGCATTAGATCCTGGAGGCTCCGTCATCCCTCCTTCCTCGTTGCCCGGAGGCCCTGTCATCCCTCCTTCCTCGTTGCCCGGAGGCCCTGTCGTCCCTCCTTCATGGTCGCCTGAAGGTCCTGTCATCCCGTCTGTTGCGATTTGTATTTAAAACCTGCATCCATTGTCCCGGTTTTGATCCCTTCGGAGACCAAAGCTGTCCCTTCGGGGCCTCCCGCAGGGAAGGGATCGCCCCACCCTCCTTGGATCCGCCCCGCTTTTGACGCTGCTCCGCTGCACAAGAACCCGGTTCTTCCGTGCACATGGCGAAAGAAGCTGCTTGGGAGTCTGCCCACACCTCAGAGAACGAGTCGCTCTGCCGATGGGGGCGTTTTTCAGCCGGGACGGGGTAAAAGGTAACGGTGCCTATCCCGAGACGGGATAGGCACCGTTACGTCACAATCGAGTAGTGACCTGAGGCCCCGGATAGTGACCTGAGTAGTGACCTGAGGCCCCGGATAGTGACCTGAGTAGTGACCTGAGGCCCCGGATAGTGACCTGAGTAGTGACCTGAGGCCCCGGATAGTGACCTGAGTAGTGACCTGAGGCCCCGGATAGTGCAGCTGCAGATGCGAGGTACGGCAAAGAGATCTGAAACGACTCCCGTCGAAATTGGGCCGCCGTCCCTTCGGAGCAGCTACGCTGTGCAGTGCTTCGCCACTATCAGCGCCTCTGCCATGCTTGGGACGCTCCAGGAAGTTCTACCGTTTTCAGTGTGTCAAGTACCACCTCGACTCGCGCGGAGTCTCATCCATGGTCTTCAGACAGCGGTCCTGTTGTGTGAACCTTATCTTGGGGAAGAGGAAGAAGTCGAAGAGGGCCTGATGGGGTAGGTAGGGTGGGTAATGAGCGGCGATGGTGTTGATGCCGCTCAAAAACTCGAACGTTTTAAGGGTACCGTCAGCGGACGCGTTGTTATGCTGAATGTTAGTTACCATGTTATTATACTATGTTTTGTTATGCTACTATGTTGCGGTACAATGTTATGTTACTATGTGATGTCACTACGTTATGTTACTTTGTCATGTTGCGACGCTATGTTACCATGCTACGCCACTGTGCTATGTTACTATGTTATGTTACTATGATATGTTGTTATGTTATGCTACGGTGCTATGTTACTATGGTATGTTACGATGTTATGCTACTATGTTATCTTGCTACGTTATGTTACGATGTTGTGTTACTATATGATGTTTCGATGTTGCGTTAAGATGTTATGTTACTATGCTATGTTACTATGTTATGCAACTGTATTATGTTACTTTGAACCCAATGTTCTTCCTGAGACAGGTGGGTCAGGTGCGCACCCAAAGCAGACCCGTTGTTTCTTGACATTCGCAGGGCCGTCTTGTCTTGAAGTCGGCTCTCAAGGTATCAGAGCCCAGATCTACTGTGCTATTCTGAGGCGTTTAATGGGGAACATTCGGCGAAGCGGCCTGAAATATGGCGCAGGGGAACTGGCTACCAAAACATGGTGAAGCGTTCGTTAACGATGCTTTGAAAACGCGCGGCGATGAAAACATTAGACCAACCTCTCGTCAAGATTGAATTTTTAAAATTTGACACGAAGTGCGAAGATAAAATTTGGAAACAGCTGCCAAATGTCATGGTGATGCTTCTAACACTGAAGAAATGACTGATAAGACACCAGAGGGGGCTCATTACCCCCCCCCGCCCCACAAAAAAACAGGGTGAAATCAGATATGTCTTCCGGTTTCTGTGGACCTGGTCTGGAAACTTTTTGATCGTACTTCGCATTTAAGGCCAGCTGATAGGTGGTGTTTGAAATAGGAGGCTGCTTGGAATGCTCTCAAACAAACACAAAAACTTACCAGAAAAAGCTCACTTACCAGAGCGTCGACAGCTGGTCGTTGGAGCTCGACCTGGCTCCCTGGCCTATCGTCCTATACTCTTCGAAGTAGAACTTGGCCTCCACCGGGTCCGGCAGCAGAACGCTGGCGGCGGCGACGGCCATCAGGAGGGCGGCCATGCTCATTGTGGGCGTGGCTTGGGTCACGAGCCGGACTTGGTCTGGTCCTAGGGTCACGAGCCAGACCTGGCCTGGTCCTAGGGCCACGAGCCGGACTTGGTCTCGCCGGGGACGGGTCGGAGCGGCGCACCGGCGGTGGCGGGTCTTCGAGATCCACTCTCACGAGATCGCCTGCGAGACCAGGAGATTCGCTCCCATGGGAGCACGCTTGCAATTCCGTTCTCTGTCAGAGTGGCGTGGGTCAGCGCTCATCCACTCAACAACGCCGGACCGTGCCACGCCGCTGCTAGCAACAGCCTCCATCCAGGTCACCGTCACACGCGCCGCCGTCTTCATTGCCGACCGCCCGCGGGCAGTTCGCATCGCGCATGCGCAGATCGCAAAATCTTCCCCGGGCAGCCCGCGCGCGATCCCAGCACAACAGCCACACACTCGCGTGTTGCAGCGGGGAGACGAAGAGGGCGCCGGGGTATCAACGTCCGGAGGCCGTGGCGGAGGAGGTGGCACGTTATATGCAATAAATGGGCCTTCCGCAAATCATAGCGAGTCATGGCGTGATTTTATCGGAGTCAGGGCAGATCGCGGCGAAACCTCACGACGTGTTGCAGAGTTACAGAGACCAAGCTGAACTGTTGGGTGACAAATTGAAGCAAGGTGATTTGGGGGGGGGGGGGGAGCTATTTGGTAAGGTTTCACTAAATAATGCGCCTCCGTTTGGTTGCTGTCAAGTGGCTTGAGAAAACTGATAGGAACTCATTCCACACTTTTTTACGTCCATTCAAACATGGATTTATCACTAATACAATTCTGTTTTGGCGGCAGGTAGGCAAATAAGACAAGCGGGCTTTAACCTAACGAAACATTAGGTCTCGTTCAATTACCAACTGGTACAAAAACATCATGCCCACATGCTGTAAATTGTGCTGAATTTTCCTTGCAAGAAAACGGCAGCCTGTAGTGCCAAGCTCCCTGTTTACAACACCGGGATGTGATGTTCCCGTTCATGGGTGATAACTTAGAAAACATGGCCAAAGGGAATATTCCACATCTGGAGATTTTGAAGCGGCATCAGACATGATGAAAAAAGCCCACAACTGTTGGTATGCTAAGTGAAAAAACTGTTGAAGACAACTTTCTAGTACAGTTTCTCTATTTAGTAAATGTGTTTCTCGATACTTCATTGTTTAATTATGTCACCGTGCATTGCACAACATAGCTTGAGAGCTATATAGATATTCAAGATGGCTGTATGAGTTCAAAACCCCATTCAAATGTAGAGCACTGTCTTTACAAACGCCTAAAAACAATCAGATATGGTATACGTATGAGAACACGCACCAGCCTGTGCGCATCGACCCAATCTGTTGTCAATATGACTGTCTATTTCTCGTGCGTGAGACTGGGTCAGGTGTCTGACGCGTGGTTATCGAGATCTGCGGCTGGTTTCCACTCGTGTTTGCTGGCTTTGTTCACGAGACTATATTTGTCACGTTGTCATGACATGCCATTTTGTCCTGGCATGTCTATGCTAGGCGAATGAGGAGGAAACACTGTGGTGGTCTTGTAATGTCGCAGGAAGAACTCTCACGATCAACCAGCACACGTGGAAACGCCAAACAGTTTACACAGAACAACTTCTGAAGAATTACGCCTTATGCTGGTGAAACAGACAAACGTGAAGTCAGGAGCAATACAACTACTGAGTTGTTATGTGAAACGACCGGGCCAGGTTACCCAAGTTGAAAACCTCACAATTCCAGTAAGATATGCCCGCTCCACGCGCTTCTGTGGCAGGGGCTCTCCGTAACTAGTCATCAATTTCAGTCTCTGGTGAGCAGCTTGTAGGGCCAAGCATGCGATATGTGCTCCTTGGCATACAGGCTATGTCTGAGACCAGCTTTGTAAACTAGGAGCGCTCACCTCTCGCCCCTGTAGGTCATCGAGGTAGTTAAATGTGAAACAAAATAAAATAGCTAGATATAGGTCATGCGGGTCATGTAGGTAGGCCGCCCCTGTAGGTCATTTGGTGTCATTGAGCCGTCCTCCATATTTTAGCAATGCGCCTCCAGACTTATGCTAGCTTGCTGCTCCGCTGCCCCCCATCAGCTTGTATATGGCAAGGCGCCACAATTGGTGGCTGCGACGTTCGTTACGTGTTCAACATGTGTTCGTCTGCTGATGCACGCCGCTGCGATTGGCCCTCGGTCGTGTGTCTCAGTGCGCGAAGAGCTGGTTTGTCCAATCGGGACACGCGTACGCTTCTCAGAGGAAAACACGCTTCTCTGACTCGAACGGTGGAAACCTCTTATGCTCCCACACGAAAACGTCTCACTCTTCCACACGAAAATTTTCCACCGGACTACGCAGAGGAAACTGAACGACTTCACAGGTAATATTTCCTCCACTCAATCCGTTGGCTGCTCGTGGAACGCTGCCCATAAACACCAGCTGCACATTTCTAATGCGTTGTTCTCATCCGTTATCCACCCGTTTGCATTTGCCCGTCACTTAAGCTCTTAATTATAAAACAACATTTCAGAGAGGTTTACGACCAAACACACTCTTTCGCTTTTATGCGTGCAGAAACATCGTGAATGGCGCGAAAGTAGTAACAATTATGTGCAGGTTACTCGACATTTTGTAACCGTCGCATCCATCCTAGTACCGATACTTGTAATTTTCCCAAAACTGTACCTAATCCAATTCGTTACGCATGCCATATGTGTACCCGTGGAAGTACCAAGCGCATGAAGCCCCCAGCAAAGAAATCCCACAAGAATACGCGAACTCCTTGCTCAAATACGCGAACTCCTCTCACACAGACTCAGGAACACCACTCTGAGGAGCACACGACCATTTCCCAGACGGTTGAGTACCCCTCAGATCTTCTCAGTCCATCTCTCAGCTGGACCAAGATAACATATCTCTTGGATTGATGGCACACGTCTGACGACCAGGAGCGGGAGTACCTTGGAAACAAACACATTTTAACCTCTCTGACAAGCGCACAAAACCCATCACACCAGTACAAGACACACCTCGGATAATGACAAGCAGCCCTCTCCCCCCCCCCCCCCCCCCCGATGAATACGCGAACACCGCTCGCGAGAACATACCAAAACCTGCGACAGGCATTCGGGAAGCAAAACCTATCAGGCAGGTATAATCATTAGACGTGCGCTGAAAACCTTCCAGAGGAACGCAGAACCGTATCGCACATGAACATATGAACAAAGCACATCTCAGATAATCGCGCGAATTCCTCGAAAATGAGCACGGAATGCCTCAGACGAACACACGAAAGAACCTTAGAAAAACGGACGAATCATTCAGAAAATGCTTGTCAACTGGTCTGTCAACGCCTGTCAGAAAATCATTTGAATGCATTACAGACAAACGCATGGGCACTTACTGAGCGAACACATACACTAGCTTTTTCCATGAAAAGACGAATTCATCCCACCGCCTTCCTACCGCCACCTATCTACCGCCGACTACCTACCGCCGCCTACCTACCGCCGCCTACCTATCGCCGCCTACCCACTGTTGCTTTCCTACCGCCGCCTACCTGCCGCCGCCTACCTACCGCCACCTACCCACCTTCGCCTTCCTACCGCCGGCTACCTACCGCCAGCTACCTACCGCCGCCCACCTACCGCCGCCTGCCCACGGTCGCTTTCTTACCGCCAGCTACCTACCGCCGCCCACCTACCGCTTCGTCACAACCCTGGCCTCAAATGTGCTCGATTGTCATACCTTCTGTGTCTGCTTACCGCTGCCTATGGATGGCTTTAACGCTACACTGTCCTCATCGCGCACACATTGTTTGAATTGTCCGGAGCGTAGCTTGTAAATGCAGCAATGCTCATTCATGGCAAACCAATAAACTGGAACAAGCTAAGCTAAAAAACAAAAACAAAACGAGGACGTTTTTAAAGCGATCCATGTATTTCGGTACCAACAACATAGGACGACGTACAATTTCCGTCACATTTTTGGCGACTTTTCGTGTCGCATGTCCGGTGACAGCGCTCACGACGCTCGCCACATTTCGCTTGATCTCAACGGTGCCGAGGAGTTGAAAAACGTTGCCCTCTGCAGTCGCCATCAGCTTTCATCTACAAAGGTCGTCGGCACACGTTGCCCCTTGCAGAAGAGGTGAACGTCAGGTGACCTTTACAGGATGACCTCGACCTCCACCGCCAGACTTTCCACGGCGCACTCGTCGTTTCCGCGCTGAATTCTGAAATAGTCGAGAGAAATCAGCGGATTGCAAAGCGACGAGGCGATAGGCTTCATTCCAAGATCCAAGCGCCAGGATTTTACCGGGGCATCATGAGGTACATAACACTGATGAATAGTAAAACAATAATGGAGCTTGAATCAGGTATTTTTATAGCGGTCACTGATTTTGATTGTTACAACATTGACAGCGCACACAGATCCAAAGGTTTTAGCAGATCCAATTTTTTTGCGGAGGTATATCATTGCAACACCATTTACGAGTTCGGAGACCACTGCATTCAACAGCGCATGCCACAACTACCCGCAAGGGACAGCTCGGTGGTCGACCATAGTTGAAAATCATGCAAATTCCATGGACAGGTAAATCCCACACCATGTGCACATCACGAAAAATGAAGGCGTTGTTAAAGGGAGTGTTCCACGTTTATATAGGACTTTGAACTGAAACAAACATCTCGAAGACCTTTAAGTGTTGTCCACAGTCCTGCCCTTCTTAAGACCTAAGCTTATCTAGTTTTTGAGCAGCACGCCCGCGAAAATGGGAAAGCTGTATCGGAGGGAGTACCTAAAAGTCACCTTGGCACTTAAGACGTCATTGATAACGTCATTTAAATCCTATCATTCCATAAGCCACGCAGCGATCAAGGCCAGTAAAATATAATTGTCGAGGCGTTTGTATCTGACGTTCATGAACCTGATTTCCAGATATAACGGTAGTCCATTCGCCTCTCAATCAATGTTGCACAATGTATGATGGCGTAATGAAACCATCGCGTAATGAGGAGCATATCCACTTAACAGAGAATGGTGCTGTCTAGAGCAGTCCTTTGCACTTAAAAATATACCAAAAGTTTTAAATGAACTTGTTTAATCATATCTGATGCTTGCTTCAATATCTTCAAAAGTGAAACATACCCTATAAGTACCCAATTCCACGACAAGGGACCTTGGCCAACGCTATGGACATCTCAGACCTATTCCTCCCACTCATGGAGGCATCCAGTTCCAGGGACAACTACACCCGCCACCACATCGAAAAAGGACTACATATCCACACCGAACCTACGGGTCAACAGCATGCAGAAACCTGGCAACATAAACCTACATGAACGACTCTGCGACTTCACAGAACGACCTTGACCTCGACCGCAATGCTTTCGACGGCACACTCGTCAGCTCCACGCTGAATCCTGTAAAATAGCGGGGGGGGGGGGGGGGGGAGATTAACGGTCCCGATCCTAGCACCAAGCACGAGGTTAAAGATCCAGTCCAGCGATAGAGCGGCCTGGCAGAATGATAATGATGTTTGACGTTGATGATGATGTTAATGACGTTGATGATGTTGATTTGATTTGATGTTGATGATGTCTACTCACACCACAGCGGGCAGAAGAAGGAACTCGACGGGCAACGCCGTGAGGGCGACAGCGACGCGACGTCGAGACGCCGTGAGGGCGAACAAGCAGAACGCTGCAGATCACAGCGATCTGAATGTGGCGGCCTGGGTCTTGGACGTGGGCTGGATATGGCGGCCTGGGTCCTGGACGTGGGCTGGACATGGCGGCCTGGGTCCTGGGCGTGGGCTGGATATGGCGGCCTGGGTCCTGGGCGTGGGCTGGATATGGCGGCCTCGGTCCTGGACGTGGGCTGGATGTGGCGGCCTGGGTCCTGGGCGTGGGCTGGATATGGCGGCCGGGGTCCTGGACGTGGGCTGGATATGGCGGCCTGGGTCCTGGACGTGGGCTGGATATGGCGGCCTGGGTCCTGGACGTGGGCTGGATATGGCGGCCTGGGTCCTGGGCGTGGGCTGGATATGGCGGCCTCGGGTCCTGGGCATGGGCTGGATGTGGCGGCCTGGGTCCTGGACGTGGGCTGGATATGGCGGCCTGGGTCCTGGACGTGGACTCAATTCTGGATCCGTTGGCAATCAAGCGGCACGATCCCATCTTTTCATCGCGATAGCCATCGTATCTAGGCTCTGAACTTGTCTTTTCTGGTCAATGGGCCTTAGGATTTTGGATCACCACATGCCCTTTAAGCTTTACGATTTTCCTGCCGGATTCTATGTTCTAAGACATAGTGGTTGACCTATGCGCTCAGAGATGCCCTCCCTTGGAGTTGCATCCAACACACATGTGCGTTGGACCTTAGGGACAATCTAGCTCCTTAATGTATGTGATTTGCTTATGTCACCTGACTGCTCCTACCCGCACCTGGTTCAGCAGCATAGCGCCTTGAGAGGGGAATCCGATGAAAGAATTCCTGTGTAGTTTCTGTTGAAGAGTACGTTACAGCGTCTGTTGAAGCGTGAAGCCAACGTCGCGGCGTCTGTTAAAGCGTGAAGCGTACTTCTGAGTCTCCCGCCGCCGCAGGTCGCCCTCCACCCCCACCTGACCTCCCCGCCGCTCCCACGGCCCTCCCACCCACGCAGGGCCCTCACTTGAAGTAGCCGTTGTCGCCCCAGTCGGAGCTCCACGAGTTCTTGATGTTCCAGAACTTGGTGCCGTTCAGGGTGCCGTAGCCGGTGACGAGGACGGCGTGGTTGGTGAGCTCGAAGGGGTCGATCTGGCCGCCGCCCAGCTGCTCAGCCAGCGCGAAGTCGTGGTGGTAGACGCCGTCCTTGTACGGCCTCAGGTCGTCGTAGACCTCGAAGCCGACCACCAGCGGTCCGTTGTGCACCAGAGACTGCATCATCAGTGCCTCGTTGCAGGCGCCGTAGTAGCCTGCCGCCACGGAGACGGTGATCAGGAGGTGATCAGGAGGAGGAGGCCGGCGCAGGCTGTGGAGAGGGCTCGCAGGAGACAGCTCCGGTGAGGGCGGTAGGCTTTGTCTTGTTTTTTGATGAGCTGACCGTTTGTTAGCACCATTTGATTATTAGCATCATTTGTAGCATCCACTGTCGCAATGAATGTAGCTAAATGACAGGAGAACAGGCCCACTGATCGATATTTGAGAGATCTGTTCGCTAGTCGTACTGTGATAGTGCAGTCACAAAGGTCGACATTGCAACCGAGCATTGAAATAAACCACTGTATGTTTCAGATCGCTTACTCGACGACTCCTTTGTTGTTGCCCCATACTAGTAGCCGAAGCAGTCATTGACTTGGCTACCACTAAAATGTCACATCACCGCTCCCATGGCAACCACGACCCGTTGGTTTAACGCCCGGCCATCTCACCTCCCACGTATCGGTAGTGCGCGGCGTAGGTCCGACCGCAGCTCATGTCAGTGCCGCACGTGGGGGTGTCCGACCCCTGATACGGGTCACACGACTCGGCCACCACACCGAAGTCCTGCAACACAAACAGGTCTGGCACCCCTGCAAACCGTGCGGGGCGCCCCGGGCGTAGCGGGCGAGGTCGCCTTTCGCGCTAGCGTGCCGACGCTACGCCACAGAGGACTATGTCTATGTCTATGTCTATGTCTATGTCTGTGTCTGTGTCTATGTCTATGTCTATGTCTATGTCTATGTTGATGTTGATGTTGATGTTGATGTTGATGTTGATGTTGATGTTTATGTTTATGTTTATGTTTATGTCTATGCCTATGTTTATGTTTATGTCTATGTCTATGTCTATATTTATGTCTATGTCTATGTCTATGTCTATGTCTATGTCTATATCTACGCAAAGTGGTATAGTGGTATAGTGGCATAGTGGTATGGCAGCACCAGCGACGCTACCAGCCTCGCCGGTAGTCATCGCCAGCATTCCAGGTTGGCGGCAGCATGGCATGGCGTGGAGTGATGGGAGACCGTGTGACGTCACGTGACGTCACAAAAAGTAGCATAACACACTGGGGTTAACCTGTGCAGGGGCGTAGCGTGTCCGCTTATGAGGTAATATGTCATTAGACTTGCGTGAGGCGGTGTGCTTTGAAGACTGGCATTCTCAGCATGCACTGTTTTCATGTGGTATGATATGCGTGACATGGTGTAACGCGGCGATGCCTTTAATGGATACGACAATTTAAACATGGCGGACATTACCGTGGCCACTACGAAAGGAAGGGCAGGATGAAACATATGTAGCCCGCGTGATGCATGAAATGACGTGACGTGACGGCACATGACGTGACGTGACGTGACGTGATCTGACGTGACGAGACGCCTATCTGGCGTGACGAGACGCGATCTGCTGTGACGTGACGCGATCTGACGTGACGGGACGCGGTCTGACGTGACGTGACGTGATCTAACGTGACGTGACGCGATCTGACGTGACGGGACACAGTCTAACGTGACGTGGCGCGATCTGACGTGACTGGATGCGGTCTGACGTGACGGGACGTGATCTGACGTGACGGGACGTGATCTGACGTGACGGGATGCGGTCTGACGTGACGTGACGCGATCTGACGTGACGGGACGTGATCTGACGTGACGTGACGTGATCTGACATGACGAGACACGGTCTCACGTGGCGTGACCCGACCGGGACGTACCTTGGCGTACTTGCCGGCAATCAGGTACGGGAAGCCGCCATCACAGCCCTGGGCGTACGCGCTGCAGCTGACGATGTCCTGCAGCGGGTCAGGTCAGGTCAGGTCAGGTAGAGGTCAGCGCAGTCGATAGCATTCCTCAAAAGGTGGGTCAGGTCATTGCTGATGGCCTTCTACATCAGTTCAGAAAATCGGGTCAGTGGTATTACAGCTGGTAGTTCAGGTTAGCTGGCGACATTCCAAGATAACCAACGTAGGTCAGTTTGCCATGTTATATGACACATGGCATAGGCTGGCCAACCATGTTGCACACAGATAATTTTCGTCAGTTGATCAGATATACAGCGCAAAGTAGTAATATTAATATTCATTATAATCTATATAACTAAACCTAATCTTTGTATTTATGTAAACATATATATATATATATATATATATATATATATATATATATATATATATATATATATATATATATATATATATATATACTAGCATAATATTCAAAGAAGTCGACTGTAATAACTTTAGGTGAAAGGATGCCACGAAACTGCAGAAGCCTGGTGCCAGCTGATCGCGGTCTCCACCAGCGCGGCCTTGGAATGACCTTGAACCGCCGATAGAACGCGCGAGATATTTGACGATTTATCTCCATACAGACAGGGACATTCTGACCGGCGGAACGGCATACCATAAATGCCACTTCACAGTAGACTTGTTTATGGATTGCGCATCCAGGAAGAGATAAAACCCAATGCATTAAGGTTGAATCTAGCCTTCCGGAGTTTGTTCTTACCAATATTTTCCAAATCAATCTAGTGTAATCCATTGAACGAGACCCCCACAACTAATAATTCGCATTCACCCACCACAATTTCAGCCATACTCGACATCTGTTGTCAAGTTTGGCAGTTGACACGTCATTCACGTGGCAACTGCAGCACACGTACACTCGTTCACCACTTCCACACTCGGCATCCATCTTGTCAATTCGTTTCAGTCCATTCGGCTCGCCAACTCAAGACGCAGATTAGCTGTAATCCATGCGTACTGGAGATCATCGTATCCAGTTCAGTGTATTGATTTGTCCCGAGTGCACAAACGTATCCGACACCTGACGGTTGCACTGTGCTTCCCATGCACGCTATGGCCAGTCGGAGCCTCCATCCCTTTGTGAGCATGCTTCTTATGTGTGTCAGCTGGGCCCCTGTTATCTCACGATATCTTGCAACTGGTGAGCACTGGTAGGGGTACTGCTTTTGAGCAGAATGCACCGAGGCAGTAAGACCAACATATCGGCGGTATTCCGACGGTTCCTGATTGTGTTCCGACGGTTCCCGATGGTGTTCCGGCGGTCCTCAATGGTATTCCGGGGGTCCAAGGCGGTGTTCCGGCGGAAAGAGGGTGCTGTTCTTGGTCTGATGACCAAGCATTTGAATTTGCAAATTTCGTTATATTCAAGAATATGAATTTGCATGGCTTTACAACTACTTATTGGGATTATGATGAACCATCTCAACTCCTCCCTATGCACTGACCTGCGGCGAGAAGACGGGCTGCTGGGTGTTGTTGGTGAGGATGCGGACCTGCGATTCCAGAGCAGCCATCGAGGAGAAAGCGTAACAGGACCCGCACTGGGCCTGGTCCCTGTCGGCACGTGGAGGTCGGTTACAGTGTCGGCAGGTGAAGGTCGGTTACAGTGTGGAGGTCGGTTATAGTGTCGGCAGGTGAAGGTCGGTTACAGTGTTGGCATGTGAAGGTCGGTTGCAGTGTGGAGGTCGGTTACAGTGTCGGTATGTGGAGGTCGGTTATAGTGTTGGCATGTGAAGGTCGGTTACAGTGTTGGCATGTGGAGTGTGGTTACAGTGTCGGCACGTGGAGGTCGGTTACAGTGTTGGTTTGTGGAGGTCGGTTACAGTGTCGGCACGTGGAGGTCGGATACAGTGTCGGCATGTGGAGGTCGGTTACAGTGTTGGCATGTGGAGGTCGGTTACAGTGTCGGTATGCGGAGGTCGGTTACAGTGTTGGCATGTGGAGGTCGGTTACGGTGTCGGCACGTGGAGGTCGGTTACGGTGTTGGCTTGTGGAGGTCGGTTGCAGTGTCGGCATGTGAAGGTCGGTTGCAGTGTGGAGGTCGGTTACAGTGTCGGTGTGTGGAGGTCGGTTACAGTGTTGGCATGTGAAGGTCGGTTGCAGTGTGGAGGTCGGTTACAGTGTCGGTATGTGGAGGTCGGTTACAGTGTTGGCTTGTGGATGTCGGTTACAGTGTTGGCATGTGAATGTCGGTTACAGTGTTGGCATGTGGAGTTTGGTTACAGTGTCGGCACGTGGAGGTCGGTTACAGTGTCGGCATGTGGAGGTCGGTTACAGTGTCGGCATGTGGAGGTCGGTTACAGTGTTGGCATGTGGAGGTCGGTTACGGTGTTGGCATGTGGAGGTCGGTTACGGTGTTGGCTTGTGGAGGTCGGTTCCAGTGTTGGCATGTGGAGGTCGGTTACAGTGTTGGCATGTGGAGGTCGGTTACGGTGTTGGCATGTGGAGGTCGGTTACAGTGTTGGCATGTGGGGGTCGGTTACGGTGTTGGCATGCGGAGGTCGGTTACGGTGTTGGCATGTGGAGTTCGGTTACAGTGTCGGCATGTGGAGGTCGGTTACGGTGTTGGCATGTGGGGGTTGGTTATACGCCCGGGTGTTATGTCACAGGTTCTGACCGATGGCCAGCTCCATGCTCAGCAACATGCCCAGCCACATGTCTGACACATGCGCTATCTCGTGTGCCGTTTCATGTCCTGCTTTGATACTTCATGGGCAGGGAGTTGGAGGGATTAGCATGACTGTAGGTCAGATAGGACAGATTTTAGCACATAAGCATCCTGTGGCTCTTAAATTGACACAAACAAACGCGCGTCGAGCGGTGCCCGCTGCGCCGACCTGTCACGACCCGCCAGAGTCGACTCACACGGTAACGTTCGCGCTGCGTGAATAGCGCTCCCTTGGGCCCCTCCAGACTGACGTGTCACACGGTCTAGCTCGTGTTCTGTCCCGAGTTTATCACATGGCGTGACGCATTATAAGGAAAATCCCCCTCTCTCTCTCTCTCCCTCTCTTTCTCCCTCTCTTTCCCTCTCACGCTCTCTCCCTCGTTCTCTCCCTCTCTCTCCCTCTCTCTCTCTCTCTCTCTCTCTCTCTCTCTCTCTCTCTCTCTCTCTCTCTCTCTCTCTCTCTCTCTCTCTCTCTCTCTCCTCTCTCTCTCTCTCTCTCTCTCTCTCTCTCTCCTCTCTCTCTCTCTCTCTCTCTCTCTCTCTCTCTCTCTCTCTCTCTCTCTCTCTCTCTCTCTCTCTCTCTCTTGCTTCCTTTATCCAGTCCCCTCTTTAGAGATTTCTCCTCTCTCCAGCCCCCCCCCCCCCACCCCCCGCTCCAGAGCCAGCCATCCGCGGAGCCGTCTCTCCAGCGCCGCCTCGCCCCAGGGCGTCGCCTCACCGGACTGGCGAAACGTAGTTGATGCCGTTGACGTCGTTCCAGTCGAAGCTGTCCGGCAGCGACTGGATGATCTCGCGATGCTCTTTCGTCATCGGCGCCGCCCGCGGACGCTGGGGCAGGCGGGACCTGCGCACGTGACGTCACAAGGCGGCATCA
>NW_023595962.1:855018-867868 GCF_011947565.3 Pollicipes pollicipes
GCGACTCGTTCCAACCGTTCCCGCCGGCAAGAGTCACCCACGTTTCTGTTTCGAAATCTGTGTCCAAGCTCAAAAATGCTTGTTCAGACCAATACCCTTTATGTGAGACCGCTTCAGTCACAGTTTGCTCAACATTCTAAGATTTCTAAAAACAGAAGTGTCTCCAAGCACGAAATCAAGCGAGGTGTACTGCATGGAAACAGGGATAAAGCACAGAAATATCACCTCAAGTGATTACGACTTAGGTCTGGATCATGAAGTGGCTATGAACTGAAGGTCATTACAAATTACGTCAATGACTCGCGAAAAGGGTCATAAAATACCACGAAGGCTGGGGTAGGGGGAGCTAGATCCAGACCTAGCTGAGGATCCTAGTCCGAGGCCCGAGGCCCGAGGCTCGAGAATCCAAGCGCGAGGCCCGAGGCCCGAGGATCCTAGCTCGAGGCCCGAGGATTCTGCCCGAGGCCCGAGGATCCTAGCTCGAGAACCGAGGATCCTGGCCCAAGGCCCGAGGATCGTAGCTGGAGGCCCGAGGATCCTGCCCGAGGCCCGAGGATCCGGCTCACAGCGCCGCATGCTACTGGTGCTGGTCTACACCCGCGCCACCGGCCGTCAGGGCATGATTACCGCCCGCCAAGTGAAGCCAGTGTGAAACAGAGCTCGGGCACCCGCCTTCGGTACAGATGGTTACATGTCATGTGTCCATGCTGTGTTCGCTCAACAAAATGCCGACAGAACCACTAGCCCCGCCACCTCCCTCCATCTGCAGGGTACATGTCAAGTGTGACCACATACATAGCTGCACCCTTTCCTCATGCTGCGCTGTCTCTCCCCGCGTATGGCTTGGCACCCGTAGAGACATCCTTTGGTGATCTTTGTGTGCATGTTTTGTCATATATTTTGTACCGGCTGTTTCATCGCTGCAGCGTTCAAGACTTGGACAGCTTTGAACGCTGCAGCTTTGAACGCTGAATTTAATTCCGCTATTGTTTCGATAAAGGCATACTGCTGAAATGTTAACCTAACTATATCTTCATTCTCCTGGTTTTTACCGAAGAATAAGGCCAATACTACTGTCTTGTCTTTCACAGCTTTGACGTCTTTCCCTTGGTTATCAACTCCACATACTGACGAAGAGCGGCAAATATCTCCGAGGGCTCCGTAGCTGCCTTTTCACTCGTGTAAGTAATAGTCCTTGTCTGACTTGTGAAGTCCTCCAAAATATTATATTTGCCTCTCACTTCATACCGTGACATTCAGAGAATTGCATTGTCATGCATTCCACATTGCGTCGATGTCACCGTAATATTGAACAAGCATTTGATGGATCTTGTGACCCTGCTGCTCTCGAGGCGATGTTTGCATTGGTTGGTCCGGTGTGTTTGGGCAGGACTCGTCTGGGGCTGGCTGGGTGGCCTGGCTGCTCGCCCGTTTTGCCAGGGCAGACCTGTGACAGTTGAGACTCCAGGGAAAGCTCCAAGATCAGCAACCGACGATGCACGCCGTAAGACCTTCTGTTGGCTCTGCAACATTGGTCTGAAATTTTTAGGTCATCTCATCGCCATTTTGACGATCGGAGAACGCTGAGAGGGGATTTGTCTTGACTTGATGCACGGATAAGCCCGCCTCCTTAGAGGGGATGACATTGGAACCAGCGCATCCTCCCAGCCACAGACTCTGCGACAGTTGCACCTGTGGACTTGACACGCACTTCATCACGAGGAGTGACTGTGCAAGTCCGTGCGCTGCACGGCTATCTGCCCCCCCCCCCCCCCCCGGAAGCTTCGGTGGCGTTCTCTCACGGTGCGGAGGCGAGGTTCGGGTGTTTGGCGCCATTTTATCTAGATTTGGCGCGGGAGCTGCACCGGCATCCGCCCACGTGGACGTGCCGTGAGCAAAGTAGAGGCCTTGGCGGGTAAGGTCTCCTTGACTAAATTATCGCTACCAGTCAGGCTGTGGCCATACGCATTCACTTGCCAGCTCCTTTTAGCTGTATTCAGCATCTACCCATCCCTTTCCACTTGCATTCAAATACGCGTTTCCCCTTCATCCTCATTTTCAAAGGCCTTAATCTTGGATTAGGATACAAAACTACAGATTTATATCTGGGTGGCCACCTTTTATGTCAATAATTTCAAAATTAGCATGGATGTGGCTCATTCCAGTTTATTGAATCGAAGCTCATCATCACGTGTGATATTTACTGAAGCATCTTCGCGAAATGTCAAAGGGGGTCATCTTCGCGAACAACCGATACTCACCACCCTGCTTGCAGTTTTCCCAAAAATGTGTGCCCCACTCAGTACCTGCCGATTTACGGGGGCACTAATGCTTTTGCCCAACACTTGAAGGTCTTCGGGATACGGACCTTGAGTGAATCCACATAGAATCCACTTCTAACACAAAAACTTATACGTGCCTTTATTTCTACACAACAAAGCCTCTAACCCAAAAATTCAACGCGCCCTTCATTCTAATGCAAAAGACTATAACTCATAAACTTCTATGAAACAAAACTTCTACGTGTAATCACTCTCAGGCGACAAAACATTTGAAGTGAAAACTTCTGATTCGAGAACTTCGAACGTGAAAAGCTGTAATGCAAAACTTTCTGACGCATAGGCTTTAAACGCTTAAGCTTCTACGCGGTAAAACTTCTAACGCAAAGAATTATACGCGACATTGCTTCTGACACAAGATTTTCTAATGCATGAACTGCTGGGCGACAAAATTTTTGACCCCAGAACGTCTAACCGGAATAACGTGAATGGACTCCCATTTAAGGTACGGGGAGTGTGTTCCAAAGTCTGGACCTTAGCGTTTCTCACCGACAGAGCTCTCTCACCGCCTCTGCAAGGCCTAGCCCTCCTTTTTCACTTCTGGGATTCTCTTCTCACTACCACTTCCAACGTTTTACTGTTGGTCAGAACCAGGAAGTGACGTCTCCCTTCCCAATAGCCGACAAATATAGCTTTCTCCGGATCTGGCATAGTTGCTTTTTAAAATTTTTGCGTGCTGGAGCCCAAATTGGGGCTGAGGGGGGGGGTCGGACTGGAGCACTGACAACTGAATCGGAAACCACGCCGCTGTCTCAAAGTCATCCGCGTGACGCAGGAGGCTCTGTCATCGACATTCTTGAACACTTACCACTTCTTTATTCGGCTAATAGACCCCATGGCTGACACAGAAGCCTCCGTCTGGCATGGTAGGAGAGATCCTGCTCAGTAACTCTGGAACTCCCAGGTCTAGAGAAGGCTCCCAGGTCGAGAGAGGAACTCCCAGGTCAAGAGAGAGGGTCCTCTGTCGCGAGAGGGTCTCCCAGGTCGAGAGAAGGACTTCTAGGTCGAGAGAGGGGCTCCCAGGTCAAGAAAGGGGTTCCCAGGTCGCGAGAGGGATTCTCAGGTCGAGGGAGGTACTCCCAGGTCAAGAGAGGGGCTCCAAAGTCGAGAGAGGGGTTTCCCTTTGCCTCAGGGGCCCCGAGTGAAGCAGTTGTGGGCCCCATTACTGGCATTCGAGGGTCATAGCCCTGTTCTTGTTCAGTTATAGTGCCGGGACGCCATGGTCGGTAGAGGGGCCCCTGAATAAATCAGGAGCCCCTGAGCGACGCCGAAGAAGGCTCTCCGACGCGCTTCGGTTTCGCTAATGATACTGTTTGGCATATAGGTAGCTGCCCAGCATCGGTTTCCCGTTAAGTATCGGGGTCACCTTATAAGTTTTGGGACCTCTTACTGACAGACAGCGCCCGATAATGCTCCAGAGGCCCCAAAACCCCGGTTAGCCCTACGAGCCTTTCGGGCATCAGGGGTCAAGCGACGGGGCCTCCGATCCATGAAGGGAGCTAAGCCCCCAGAGCCCCTTGTATCTAGCCCTGGCTGTGTTGATGTCTTGCTGTTTAGCAGCTCACGTGACACCAGAGGCAAGTATGAAAGGTTTGCATTGGATGATTTTATGCGTTAGAAGCTTTTGCATAAGACGCAATGTTGTGCATAACGTTTTGCGTTAGACCTTTAATCACATGAATAAAAACTGCGTGTAAAAGAGTTGCACGATACCTTTGTTGCATATAGGTTTATGCGTTAGAAAAAAGTTTGCATAAGAAGCGGATCGAGTACAAGTTTATGTGGTAGAAGTCTTGTCGCGTGCAAGTAATGTCGTGCGGAAGTTCTTGTGTTAAAAGTTCGCTGAGTTAGAAGGTTCTGCATAAGTCCTTGCGTTAGAAGAAATGTCGCGGGTAAGCTTTTGCGTTAAAACATTTCTGGTGCTGAAGTGATGTCGTGTAGAAGTCTTTGCGTTAACACTTCTGTCACGCAGATGTTTACACGTTATAAGTTACTGCATTAAAATCAGTGTCGTGTAGAAGTTTTGTGTTAGAAATTTTGTCGCATATAGAAAGTAATCCCGCGCAAATGCGTTATAGTTAGACTTGCTGTCGCGTGGGAGTTTATGCATTAGAAGTTCTTGCGCTCAAAACTCTTGCATTGTAAGGGCAACCGTGTTGAACCAAACAACAACGGCAACCAACGCTGTATTGAAGTCGTGACGTGAAAATTCCGTGGTTCGGAGTACTTGTGTTGGAAACATCGCTTGGATGGGGTTGATCGATGCGTCCGGAAACGGTCCTCATTACTCCCCCTTTACAGCTTGTTAGGGTACTGCTGACCAACTTGTGCGCGCATACCTTTGCTAAATGGACCTAACGGGCTGCAGAAATTTGCCTACAAACAGCTTCGCACGTACTTACTTTTTCCATGCCAACTTAATTCCTGCTACCAAAGTACTCATATTAAATGGTACAGAAGTACTAAAAAAATAAGTTCCACCTGTCCATCACATTGGCTGGTTCAAATCCTGCGCAACTGTGTCAAACACAAGAATGCCCAATTTTGGGTTACCGGGGGCGCTTGGGGCATTCACCATGCGCGCATGACGTTGAGGGGCTGTGGGTTGTGAGTGCTGTTGGGTATGTAATGTATACATACATGCGTATGTATGTATATATGCATAACGTTATGATAACGGATCTCCTCGGTATGCTGTTACATGGCCTGGTTGCTGTGGCTGATTGTTTCTCTCATGCGTCGTGTTATTGTGGTCCACACGTTTTCTTTAGCATAATTAAAACTTGAGTATTGAGGGGACCTTTGCTTATCCAGTGCACAGTCTACTGGCTTTAGAAAATAATGTTTTGTAGGAAGCAATAGAAATATGGTAAAGGGTAGGATCACACCTACCTTACATCTAATCCCACCTAAGGTTCCATACTCCCTCTCTGATACTGTAAGATTGCAGAGGGACTGGTGTATGTGCACGCACAACTTTGCTTAAAACTGCAGTATGTGGTATAAACTATCATAGTAGGCAGTGGTCACCAGTCAGCACATGCAGATATTTAAGGTACACATGCTTCTCTAGACCAGGACCTCAGTCAGAATCATCATTTCATCTGTGATGTTAGTACATTGTCATAATATTTCTCTAAAAGTGTAGGCCGATCCTCAGTAATGTTGTGCAATATATCCCATTGCCAGATTACCACCACCCTACATTGTTGATTTGTGCCACTGCTACATACAATTGCTTGCATTACTATTAACTGTGATATCTATTTTATGGTTTAATTATGTTGGAAATTTACAGAAAATATGTGGTATTTGCCACAATTTGAACTGACTCTTTCAGGCACCTTGCGGCATTTTACCCTGTATGTTTTCTAAAGCCAGTTCTGTTTCAGGTCTTGTTCTACCCATGGTGGAGTGGAATGGCCCCAGCCCAGCTGCAGCTTACACTGGCTATATTCAAACCAGATATAACTAGGATCCCACTCTTTGTGGAGGTGTGTTGCTGTGTGTTGTTGCTATGGGTGATAATGACCCCTTAGCAAGTTGCAGTGGGTTTTGTTATTCACAGCACTGCCACGTGAACGCTTCTGTGCCATTATATGTGTTTTGGTGTTTTGTTGGTTACCATCCTCTTGAAAATCTGAAATGCTTGCCAACTCAAGTAATTGGTTATTGGAGATGGCAGTAGTGGCTTAAGTAAATGCAAGTGTTTCAACCCTCAAACCTGATGTGATATTGCAGTTGGCATGCCCCTAAACTCCAATAAACAACAACAAATTGATGTGATATTGTGCTCCTCACCCACCCTATTGGACAACTTTAACATGTTCTGTCTGACCCTCCCTTGCATGCATCAGGTCTCAGTTCTTCCCAGGGGCCTCTTCCTGTTTTTCTGGTCTTGAAGGCATGTAAGTGTTAATGATTGCTGGTGATTTGCTTTCTAGTGTTGTTTTCTGATTTGGTTACTAGTGGCTTGAGAGTATTTCACCTCTTACACAGTCAGCTCCATGTCAAATGTGCATTTTTACAGCAATCTCCTCATCCAACCTCTCCTCCCCACCTGACCTCCAGCCCTGACGGCTGTCTGATTCTTTGGGGGCCACAAGTCCCCACTGTGCTGACTTCAGGCTTCTCCTTCACCAGGTTTCATGGTGGGTTGTCTTCCGAACCTGCTGTGCATAACCATCACCCTTCACCCCTCGGCTGCGACCTCAGCCTGCCACTATGCCCCCGGCCCGCCGCCGTGACCCCGGCCCGCCGCCGTGACCCCGGTCCGCCGCCGTGACCCCGGTTCGCCGCCGTGACCCCGGCCCGCCGCAGTGACCCCGGCCCGCCGCCGTGACCCCGGCCCGCCGCTGTGACCCCAGCCCGCCGCCGTGACCCCGGCTCGCTGTTGTGACCCCGGCCCGCCTCGGGGCGTATGTCGTCAGGCCGTCCGAGCGAGGCTACTGCAGAGCGGCTTCCTGCTGCCCCGGAGCCGCCAGCTGACACTGAGCCGGGAGCGGGCCGAGCTGTTCTACGCCGAGCATCGAGGCCGCTTCTTCCACCGCCGGCTCGTCACATTCATGTCAAGGTCAGCGCCGCGGTGGTGACCTTCCACCGCCGGCTCGTCACGTTCATGTCAAGGTCAGCGCCGCGGTGGTGACCTCGTGCAAAGGTCAGGGGATGGGCGGGCAGCATTTTGTCAAGGCTGGTCTGGGCGCCATGTGGACAGGACAGTCCGCGTGCCTTTAAGCCCAAATGATCGTCGTCGCCATGTCAAGGCCTAACTGAACTTAATGTTGGCCTGTGGCCTAACTGTGGTCTTTCGTCCAGGTGATAGGTCCCGTGGTGTCCGGGTCGTCGGCTCTGTTGCCTTTGTCAGGATGTAGAGATAGGTGATGACGTTAACAATGAGATACGTGGTTGTACGCTTGGTGTCACGTCGTGGCAAGGGTTTCAATGGCCACCAGCATATAAAGAGCAGTGCTGGATTGGCTTTTTCTGTGTCTGGTTGAGGTGGTGACCTTGATTCCCGAGGTCAAGGACGAAAGGTGGTCATTTGTGCCTGTGTCGTCACGGTGCGTGGGGTGCTGTCCGATTCTCTCTCACATGACCAGGCAGGGTCATTGCTTACTGTTAGTGGCATTGCTGCATTACCTGCTGTGTACATTTTTGATTGTACTGTACTCATCGCTACTGCACCTGTATTGCGGCCTGCCCCGCTGAGCACCAGCTTAACCTTCCATACAGCTTCTCTAGCTGGTGTGCACCAACTATACCACAAACCTGTCCTCTGCCTGGCTTACTTGTACAAAGCCATCCTTCTGAGCCCGCTGATTGGCGGTCGTGCGCCGGCAGCGGGGCCAATCTGGGCGCACGTGCTGGCGCGCGAGGACGCGATCACCGCCTGGCGCCACTGATGGGACCGACCATAGGTGTTCCGGGCCGGTGTACGAGCGGCCGGACAGCCTGCGGGCCCGCTACGGCCTGACCGACACCAGGAACGGCCTACACGGCTCAGGTCAGCTCAGGGCGAGAGCGAACTGCGCGGCTCAGGTCAGGTTAGGGGTGGGAGCGACCTGCGCGGCTCAGGTCAGGTTAGGGACGGGAGCGAACTGCGCGGCTCAGGGCAGGTTGACGGGGGCGACTGGCGAACTCGGGTCAGGGCGAGAGCGAACCGCGCGACTCAGGTCAGGTTAGGGATGGGAGAGACCCGCGCGGCTCAGGTCAGGTTAGGGGTTGGGAGCGACCTGCGCGGCTCAGGTCAGCTCAGGGCGGGGAGCGAACTGCGCGGCTCGGGTCAGGACGAAAGCGAACTGCGCGGCTCAGGTCAGGGCGAGAGCGAACTGCGCGGCTCAGGTCAGGGCGGAGCGACCTACACGGCTCAGGTCAGGTCAGGGCGGGAGCGAACTGTGCGGCTCAGGTCAGGGCGGGATGGCGAGCGACCTGCACGGCTCAGGTCAGGTCAGGGCGGGGAGCGAACTGTGCGGCTCAGGTCAGGGCGGGAGCGATCCGCGCGACTCGGTCAGGGGGGGGAACGGCCTGCATTGACTCAGGTCAGGTCAGCGGGAGCGACCTGCACGGCTCAGGTCAGGTCAGGGCGGGAGCGAACTGTGCGGCTCAGGTCAGGGCGGGAGCGACCTGCACGGCTCAGGGGTGTCAGGGCGGGAGCGAACTGTGCGGCTCAGGTCAGGGCGGGAGCGACCCGCGCGACTCAGGTCAGGCGGGAACGGCCTGCATGAGTCAAGGGCAGGAGCGCCCTCCAATGCTCAGGACGGACGCAGATCAGGTCAGGTCAGGTCAGCCCCCAGGGCTCAGCTCCAGGCGGACCCTGCCCCGTAGCGGTGGGACTTCAGCTCGGGCGTAGCAGCGCCATCTTCGTCGTCCTGGCGGTGTCCCGGTCTCTCTTGGTGGAAGAGCCCGGCCTGCTGCCGCACGAGCCGATTGCTGTGTGGCGGCTTTGGACGGCAGGTGCTCTCAGCGTGCTCCCGTGACTTCACGGATCGGGGATCTGAAGAGATGGCCACGTGGTTCCCGTGGTGGATTAAGGCGGCCTCCGTGCTGTGGTGGGAAGTTCAGGATGAATGCCTGCAACGCCTGCAGATGCTGGCCGTTTGCTCCACGGAAGGTCTGGAAACGGCAGAGATCCGTGTGCGCATTGATCTTGGCCTGCTTCAATCCTCGCTGACCGCCTTACCGGATCCCGCTGTCCGACCTCACCGGAACTAGTTGACCGATCTCACCGAACCCCGCTGGCCGACTTCACCGAACCCCGCTGGCCGACTTCACCGAACCGCGCTGACCGACCTCACCGAACCCCGCTGACCAACCTCAACGAGTCCCGCTTGTGCCTCCAGACTCGCCAGAGTCGGCCCGCCCGCGAGATCGGTTTCTTCTTCCCGGAGTTCGACCAGTCCGGCTGGCTGGCGCAGCAGGAGCCGCAGCTGGAGCGGCGAGTGCGGTCTGCGTCGACCGCGCGCTCTCGACGTCACCGCGTGACGTCATCGGCGACGCTCGGCCGGATGACGTCACTGACAGCAGCTGTTGGCCGGGTGACGTCACCGACAGCAGCTGCCAGCGACGTTTGTGACGTGTAGCCGATCCGCGGCGCCGCAGCGCTGACGTGAGCCCGCGAAGCTCATTAGCTGAGGAGTGACGTCAGGCATCGGCTGCGATGTGACGTCACCCCGCCGGTGAACTCCGAGAAGCGTCTGCACCTGTAAGAGCGTTGCTTACGCTTTTCATAGTCAGTTAGTTCTGTTGTATGTGATATAATGCTAAGTCACCTTTAAAACACGTCTTTTCATAGCTCTGGCTTCGGTGGACGTGAAAGTGGCCTTGGCTGCTTTTGGAGCTCGCTGCAATGACACATCAGATTTTATGAATAAATGAAAGTGTGCACTGTGTGCACGATATGAACGCCTCGATCATATGCCATATGCTGCCATATGCTCGATCATATGCCATATGATCATATGCTGCCTCACGGAGGCGCAGTTCCTCTTCAACATAGCCGTACGACCTGAAGTAGTTGTCTTGCAACTCGGTGGCGTCAGCGCAGTCTGGTTTCTCGCTCGATCCGCGTGGGAGATTTGCCGATTGCGATACCACGCCAGCACGGGGAGGGACCGGGGCCAGGTCTTCGTGACCCGGCTTCGCAGCTGCACAGCTCCAACAGCGCCTGACGATGTGAGCTTCGGCAGCTCCGTAGGCTGGTCCGGCCCGATGTGTTCAGCCGGGCGCGTGGCATCGAAGGACTGGCGGACCGGTCTGTGTCGTGGCATCGAGGGTGGCCCGGCGGACTACCTGTGTCGTGGCATCGAGGGTGGCCCAGCGGACCGGTCTGTGTCGTGGCATCGAGGGTGGCCCGGCGGACTACCTGTGTCGTGGCATCGAGGGTGGCCCGGCGGACTACCTGTGTCGTGGCATCGAGGGTGGCCCAGCGGACCGGTCGGTCGGGCATCGAGGGTGGCCCGGCGGACTACCTGTGTCGTGGCATCGAGGGTGGCCCAGCGGACCGGTCTGTGTCATGCATCGAGGGTGGCCCGGCGGACTGCCTGTGTTGTGGCATCGAGGGTGGCCCAGCGGACTGTCTTGTCGCGGCATCGAGGGTGGACCGGCGGACTGCCTGTGTTGTGGCATCGAGGGTGGCCCGGCGGACTGTCTGTGCGGCATCGAGGGTGGACCGGCGGACTGCCTGTGTCGTGGCATCGAGGGTGGTGGACCGGCGGACTACTACCTGTGTCGTGGCATCGAGGGTGGCCCGGCGGACTACCTGTGTCGTGGCATCGAGGGTGGCCCGGGGACTGTCTGTGTCGTGGCATCGAGGGTGGCCCGGCGGACTGCCTGTGTCGTGGCATCGAGGGTGGCCGGCGGACTACCTGTGTCGTGGCATCGAGGGTGGACCGGCGGACTGCCCGTGTCGTGTTTGTAAGGATTGGCCCTGATCTGGACCGCCAGGGCGGTTGAAGGCATAGGACGCGCTGCCTGATGTCGGAGAGTGTTCTGTCATTGAAGCACGTCAAGCCATCAGCATCCAATCCGCTGCGAGCGGTGGTATGAGTCAACCAGAATGCGACCAATGTCTCTCTTCAGAAGCTGGTCTCAAAATCTTAAATCGAGAGGAATTTAGTTGTGAACAGTAATATTGCGTGCACTCAGGCAGATATTTCCTTCCCTAAAAGCATTCGCGTCCCTCGTGCAGTTTTGGTCAGAGTCGCTGATAACTAACTTAAATAAAAACTAATAAAATAATAAAAATTACCAAAATTCATGGAGTCATCCTGGCGTCTTAACCAGTGTGCCCGGGAAAACCCAAAGCTAGCCAGGTCTTCAGACGGTGCGTGCCACTAATAAGCGCTCGACACCACCCCAGGGAACTTTCCCGGGTAGGCTATTGGCAAGACATATCCTTAAGCAGTGAGACTTGGCCGAAGACACTTGGTCCAAAGTCCGAAGACATGTTCGGGCACACTTGATTCTCCTTCTGTGACGCATCGACACCATCTACAGAATGATAACATTCACCTCCGTTATCACCCTGCGTGTCACATTCGTACGTCGTACGGTACGTCGTGACTTTATCGACCTATGCTCCAGCGTGGTGCCTCCTCCGCGAAGCGTAAAACCACGGCCTCAGTTAAATGTATTATGGCCACCTAGCGGTAGATAGACGCAGGCTACGCTGTAACCACGCGCCGCTAGGGTCGGCAGATGATCGCCGCCCCAATGGTGATGAAGCGTGGCGACCCCTGACTAAAAGCATGGTGAAATGTGGTGTGGGATAAAAACTGATGACTTCAGAAAGCAAGGCACGTTCTTTTATTTCGTTTTACTCCAAATCTCAACACATTCCCCAAACACGAAATACAAAACAAAGGACTGTTTTACCCCGTTTCAAGCAGGGAATAGCGCCAAACACCACAGTAAACCTTACGTTTCAGTTTGACTTGTCTAACGAGACACTTTCCACTGTACCCTCTATAATGGCATTGGATATCAAAAGAAGATCAGTCGTTATTTATTGTTGACGTTTAGATAAGTGGTGCAATATTATGCTCCTGCATTTGCTATTCTGACATTTGCGGTACAATATGAATATATTTGTGTGAATTCATGCAGAGGTGATGAGGACCATTGACTACATGTGCTTAGGTCTACATGGACCACAGGACTACATGCTTAGGTCTGCACGCTTTGCGTAGTAAATCAAACACAAATCTAGCTCTTCGCCATGAGAGCTACGGTGCCGGGTCATCCCTCACATCCCAGCTGCAGCGACTACATCCCGCCACACGATCCACCCATGTCACATGGTCCTGCGGTAGCTCCACACAAAAATTGACATAATTGCACATACGGTCAGCATCATGCCTCGGGAGGCCCATTTTTCTTTGCTGGAGACTGCTTCTGAGAGCTGGTGGGCGCCGACTTCACCACAGATAGCTCGTGGCATTATGACGTCACAATATCGCCGTCTCCGGATTGCACAGGCACGCTTTATCCATGCATGTTCTCTGCTCTCACCTTGGAGTTCAGTCTTCTGTCACGTTCTCACGCTATGGCTTACGGGTAACTGTTACCTACGTTTGCCTTTTCACGGGAGTCCCGCGCATGAACGTCGCCGTCGTCTTGGTGCGCATCTTCGCCAGCAAGCGGCATCAGTTCGGCGAAGGTGCCCCTGACGCTGTCCAGGATGTGTAGTTCAGGCTGCTGCTGACCGCCTCCGTGCTGCCCAGCCACCAGAGGAATGCAGTGTTGATCGTCAGCACATCTGGATCGTGACGTAGTGGCGCGCGAACCAGCCGGCGAAGCCGCCGCCCGCCTCCTCCTGTCCCGGTGACGTCACCGCTGACGTCACTGGACCGGAGCCGCTGCCGGCGGCGGTCCCGGCGCCGCTTCATCGTGCGCGGTCGGCAGGGGCTGAACGGGACCTGAGCTGGAGCTGGAGCTGAACTGAGCTTGCACTGAGCTTGCACTGAGCTGAGCTGAGCTGGGTTGAGCTGTTAGAGCGCGTGGACCGATTTGAA
>NW_023595962.1:868868-953926 GCF_011947565.3 Pollicipes pollicipes
TCCACCCCGTAGCCGCCGTCATCGCTGCCCACCTGTGACCGCCACTGCGTCGGTGCCACTCGGCCACGGTGAGTTCCTCGTGCTGCGGGTACGCGCGTGCAGTCCACGTGCCGCCCTTCTTGGCGTTGATGGCCTCGATTAGCTTGTGGTTGTTGACGTATTTCTTGGCGCCCTGATCGGACATTGCGTTACGCACTGACACGTGGAAAGGCGATGGCGAGGTACGCAACACGCCCTGGCGAAAACGGGCTGCCGAAAACTGCCCTTGGTGGGAGTCGAACCCTAGACGCCTTGCCCAGAACAACACTCACCAATCGCCCTCATCTAAAACGTGTGGATGAGTTGTGCGGCTCGTTGCTATTTCGGAATGCCGGTCTCACCATCATCTATTATTCCCTAATGGCCGGGATCAGCAGCCTGCGTCCACGTGAATCCAAAGCTTTTCAATCACCCAATTTGTCAAGCTAAATGGGGCCTAATGGCCGAGTAGTTCGAGCGTGAGGGGCGTAATGGCCGCGTAGTTCGAGTGCAAGGGGCGTAATGGCCAAGTAGCTCGAGTGTGAGGGGCGTAATGGCCGAGTAGTTAGAGTGTAAGGGGCGTAGCAGCCGAGTAGTTCGAGTGTAAGGGGCGTAATGGCCGAGTAGTTCGAGCGTAAGGGGCGTAATGGCCGAGTAGTTCGAGTGTAAGGGGCGTAATGGCCGAGTAGTTCGAGCGTCTGACTCCCACGGAGAGGCTTTCGGACCCGAATCTCGGTGGCGCCATGACCCCTGACCGCTGGTGTGGCCAATGCAGTGGCGTGTGCTCCATGAAAGGGAAGTGACGACGCGCGCCGCGTTCCTTCGTGTGATAAAGAAATAATCTAAAACTCAATATTTCCCGAACGCCACAGGGCTGATCATCACACTGCGTCGCCAACCGCAGGCCACACGCCCTCCAGCTCCACATCGAGACCACAAGCCCGCTCCGCGTGGCGTCAGCGCGCGTGCACCAGCCTTGTGCCCACCTGTTCGGCGTCGAGGCGGGTGACGCGGTGCACCTTGGGCACGCTGGCGCCCTGCTTCTGACCCTGAATGCAGGCCCAGTTGCGCACGGTGGTGTCGTGCGACCAGCCGGGGAACGTGCGGTCGCAGAAGCTGGTCACTTCGTCACCGTCCTGCCGGCGGAGGAGGAGTGAGCCGGCCCGCTGGCTGGCCGGGCTGGTGTCCTCTGATGATGGAGAGGACTCGAGTTTGCACTCGACGATTGGGAGGAAATATGTCACTTTGGACCCGGAGCAGATTCAGGATGTCAGGACCAGCAGTTAGATTCATTTCCGGACTCATTGATTTTGCAAGCCTGGGATTCGGCCCAAAAGGATATATATATATATATATATATATATATATATATATATATATATATATATACATATATAAGGAGATATATGAATATGACATGCATTCACGGTCATGGATGAAGAGCACATGTTGATGTTCAAACGAAATGTAATCAGCGATATAATTTTGTGTACATCATATGGGTATGTACGACTTGATTGTGGCTTTTTGCGATCCCTTCAAGCAAACTGCCTGACTCTACCTACCGAGAAGTTCACAATTCAGGCCAGGGATGTACGCGCATAGTGACACGCGGGGAGCATGTGCCCCGCCCCCCTCCCCCCACACCTTACCAAAGACCTGGCATTAATTAATATGTTTGTGAGCAAATGTTGACGATTAAAAATTTCGGGTCGGTCGGCAAAAATTAGATTCACTAGCACTGGTTGAACGGCGGGCCCAAGCCACGGCATCCCCCTCACTCTTGGGTTTGCAGTTCGCCGCTTGCGACGCTGTTGAACGCTCTGTCATCTCAGATATCTTTGAGCTCACAAATCCACGCAACAACAAGCACTTCACCATAATTAGACAGTTACCGCGAGACGGCAATCCGCTTCGAATGCCGAACATCACCCGACGAAGTCTGCTAATCCCCAATAGAATATCAGCGCTTTCTGTAGCGCTGCGCTAAGATACAGGCTATCTTGGCGCAGGGTGGGAATAAGTGATCTACGTAGATATGAGATGATCTCTGCCAACAGATCTGCTGAGGGCTTGACAGATCGTCACGCATTGGCAGAGGCTGAGAAGCGAGCCTCATACGCACCCCATCCGGCTGACATTGCTTCCTCTAGTCTGGAGCAGCGACCACCCGCGTCTCGAAAAAAGCGCTTTTCATTTTCAGCATGCTGCATATAGAGCTAAATGAAGGCGCTAGATGTGTTCAAAAATTTGTTTGCATCTGTTGATAGCAATATTGCATGGGATTCACTCTTAATGATTGGGATCATGTTAAAAAGTGTGAGCTCTGCACCAGTAATAATTATCTGAAGATAGTTAAGGTCACCTACGCTTCCAGCTGATCGTACCATGACGTCACAAAACCAAAAGTGCCGTTTTTGTCAGGTGTTTGTAAAACCATGCTATCGTTAGATGTGGGGCTTCAGGGATAGCTTTGCAAAATAGTATGGTTGTGGGTTGAAGGTGGTGGGGGGGGGGGGGGGGGAAAAGATGCTTGAGTCTATCTCCGAAGCGCACTTAAAACAGTTTCAGTTTTCTTCCCAGATTTGACACATTTTTTCCACAGTTGGGAGCAGGGGTGTACTTTCTCGAAATTAGTTTTGGGAGGCTGAACCCTAAAAATATGATAAATGGCAAATAATGCCGAGAAAAATATAAATAGAAATAGGAAACTACATCAATGGTTAGGAGGCGCAATCCTCTCCCTTAACTGAACAGGAATTGACATGTTTTTAGGCTGGTTATGTTCAGCATGCATTTATCTGATAACTTCACTAGTTTGGTCCCAACCATCACCCAGTGTTTGCTGGCCGGTGAATGATAATTAAGTGCAAATGAACTCGCGGAACAAAAATATTTGATGGCTATGCCGCATGGCATTAAATTTGTCTTCGGTTTGTTGATTATTGCATTTAGTCATATTGCAACGGTGTCTGAAAGATTTGGCTCCATGTGCCAAGTTTGACGATTCCAAATTTCGTCGGTCACAGAAAAGACACTATTTGCCCCTGCAGGCTACTGTAGTTGTAAAGGAAGGGCCAGACCACTGTAGCTGTGATGGGGAGGGGGGGGGGGACTGCGAGGGCATTTTGACTGGAAACGTTGTGCGCGCCTTTATCTAGATGGGGTAACGTGAGAGACATGAACAAAGCAGAGCCCATCTCCGCGGAAAATACACAGAACCGATTTGTTCTTGTTGTTATTTTAATATCTATTGTTATGTATGATACTATTATTGACGTCTATAAAACGATGCCCGGTCTTGCTGCAAGTATGGAACAAGCTTGGATATGACGAACAATAAACATCTGAGGCTGTCTTGTTTTTTGCTGGGTGGTTCCCGGGGCAAGCTTTCTTAACCATTCATTTTTTAAATGCTGACATCAAGGAAGCGCGCGTGCGATAAATGAATGCAATATGCTTGAAGAAGCTGCATAGGGACCAGCCTGCCGAAGTATTGGTTTGCGGATCTAAAATATGATCGATGGTGATGTGATACATACATCTCACGTGACTGGGAAGGCTAACACCGCTGCAGCCACTGAGGGTCCCTGGGTCCAGTTAAAGTTTCCTGACGTCAGGATTCCAAGTTCCTCACCTGCTCGTAGTAAGAGAATGCAAAGTAGGTGCGTCCGTTGACAGTGGCCTCAAAGCCTTGGTTGTAGATGAGGGTCCACTTTCCGATGTTGCCGAACTGGTCGACTGCTATGTTGGGCTCCTGCAGGGACAGCACCACCACGTTCTCCATCGGCGCTGAGGAACATGTCGGGAAACGCTGAGCACGAGCGAAGCGAACGGCGTAAACGCGTGCTACACCA
The DNA here is from genome assembly GCF_011947565.3 of Pollicipes pollicipes. NCBI lineage: Eukaryota > Metazoa > Arthropoda > Thecostraca > Pollicipedomorpha > Pollicipedidae > Pollicipes > Pollicipes pollicipes. The sequence goes on from NW_023595962.1 coordinate 872,744, forward strand.
AAACAATCAACGCAGTGCTGAAAGATGAACTGAAATTAGTCGCGAAATCGCGAAAATGAAATCGGTAATTAACGCGTCAGTAATGCCGAAAGATTCAATGGCGGAAGGAAGATATCGCACTGGAAGTTCGGATCCAAGTGAGAAGACGTCGTGCGCTATTGAGAAATGAATCGGGTGACAGTGCTGCGCTGAAATAAAAGTGGAAACACTTCCCATTCCAGTCCAGTTGAAACCAGTCGCACCGTTCACGCAGTGAGCAAAAGCAGAAAGTCGTCTCTGAGCAGTGTCTGAGCACGGTAAAGTCATCGTTACATTAAGATGACGTCAGGACTGTATATTTTATATGTCGAGGCTGTGCTGAATACTTTTGAGGCAGGTGGGTACCTAGGAGGTACCTGTTTCAGCTGTACTTATTGTATGCAGGTTGCGTATAGGTAACAAGGCCGTCATTATTTTAAACTATCGCGTTCCCAGGCCTTACGGAGAGCTCTTCTAGACAAACATTGGTATCAGGGTGTTTGCACGTCATCAGACAAGATAACTATGTGCAAACCAGTCGTGTGGGGAAGGGGGGGGGGGATGTGAAGAAGCACCTGGCCGGAGGAAATTTCCCCTCCCCTACATCCTCTCACTGCCGGCCAAAATCCGTCACGACTCGAATTAGGGACGTCTTGGCCGTGCTCACTGGAGTCGGTGCAGTCGATGCTGTTGTCGCCGTCGGCGTCGGACGAATGGAAGATCCAGCTGCCCTGGATGTCGGCGTAGCTGCAGTTGGCCGGGGTGTCGGCCAGAGTAGGGCCGGCCACCGCCGCCAGCAGCAGACACAAACAGCGCGGCAGCTGGGGACATCCACCTGCCTGCGGGAACCTCTGCATGAACCCACCACTGGACCCCAGGCATCGCACATCATCCTGAGGGGGACTGATGGGACGTGACGTCACGGGACCGCGGCATCGGGACATCATCCTGCAGGAAACAACGTACGTACTGGGACCTCGCATCGTCACCTGCAGAAACAACGACGTCACTGGACCGCGGCATCGGGACATATCTGTGACGTCATGAGCCGCAGCACACGGATGCAGCAATTTAGTGAGGCGCGTGGAAAGGGGGCGAAAGCGTAATGCACAGGCTGAAACGGTAGTCAGCGCAGGTGACCGCGGAACAATTGGGACGTCACTGATTTAAACGACTTCGTGGCGAGGGGTGGAGGAGGGATGCTATGGTGGCATACCAGGTCTTGGCCTGCAGCTTATGGTGTTTAAGTGTTGAAATGGAAGCCCAAAACATTGTTCAAATATGATACAGGTGGACAGCAGACCAGCACAAAAAATGAGCCTTGATTTTATCGAGCGCAAAATTAAAATCAAGCTCATGATTATGGAAATGGCAGCAGCAGCGTCATGATGCACTAAGATGACGTTAGACAAGGGGCAACCTTTTCGTCTTAACACGCGCCCGGGTGGCCGCCTGGATACCCTTCGCTCTGGTGGGGGTCGATTTTTGACCCCCCCCCCCTCCCCCTCCCCGCCTGACATCTCGGGAACCAAGAAAGTTATAGACATCAAATTTACAAGGTGTTTTGATCTGTACGTGAACTCACTTAGGTCAAGGTGTCAGTTGCCTAGGTCATAACCTTTGTGTCAAAAAATGTCAAACAAGGTCTGGTATTCAATCCCAGGTTGGTCTCCAAAGTGCCCCCAGAACCTACATGATCGTTTCTAAACAAAAGTTCACATGCTCATTTAAGATCAGTGACCTTGTTTGACCTTTTGAATGCCATGGTGACCAAAATCATGCAAGATTGCTTGGGGTTTTGCATTAAAATAAGCGACAAAGATTACGCTAGGCGGTATGTTCCTGAACAAAAATGTTGGTCTGGTTCATCTCAGGTCAATGGCCTATTCTGACCTCTAAGAAGTCCATGAAAAATGTGGAATGCGGTTCCTGCTATCAATAAATTCGAAATGAGCACCAGAAACTATTCCATACCACAAGCCCTAGAGAATCAAAGCAGGTTGGTTTGACCTTGGTCTGACCTTCATATCTGACCTTTGCTCATTCAACGGTTGTATTGCCTAAGAAAGCATCTCAGAGATGTACGGCTTCGTCTAACACTCCGTCGTTGGATCAGATTAAAGGATTCCCTAGAAATTATCTTCTACTGAAACCATAGCCTGACTTTGACCTGCCATAGGCCAGCGACCTTAGAAGGTACATCTAAATGTAGGATGCCAAACGATCCGCTATTCAAATGTCTATAGCTATGCAAACTTTGGTGCAGTTATACAGCGTCGTTCGGAAACCATTTTGGAAAACTCTGAGGGTCAATTTGACCCCTTCCACGCGAGCGCGTGCTAAGAGTACCTTTGCCCTACTTTTGACGCCACCCTACCTGAGGAGAGGGAGCTGTGTCCGGGGTGAGCAGCGGCCCGGAGTATGGGCCGCCAGCTGACAGCCCGCCTATATAGGGCCGCCTATCGCTGGCCGGTCCTCAGATAGAGCATCAGGTGATGACATTACCGCCGCCGCGGGGCAGCCAGCCGTCACCAGTCATCACCAGCCGTCACCAACCGTCACCAGCAGTCACAAGCCGTCACCAGCCGTCACGAGCAGTCACCAGCAATTACCTGCGGCAGATGTCATCAGCTGTCGACAGCAGTTACCTGCCGTCACCTGCCGCCATCAACCGTCATGAGCCGTCAGCTTCTAAAACTATCACCAGCCTTCATCTGCCGTCACGAGCCGTCACTAACAATCACCTGTCGTTACCAGCTGTCACCAGCCGTCACCCGCCGTATACAATCGTCTCCAGCCGTCACCAGCCGTCAGCTAACGGTACCAGCCGTTACCTACCGTCACCCGCCGTCACCAGCTTTTAACAACCGTCACTTGCTGTGACCGGCTGTCACCTGTCGCCATCTGCTGTGACAAACCCGTCATCTGCTGGGGCCGTCACCAGCCTTCACAAGCTGGTTAGAATGTTGAGTATCCCGTTGTTTATTTTGCTTCGCCACCCGCTGTCACTGGTCGGCACCAGCCATCACCAATTTTTGGTGATGGTGGGGGGCCGTCGCCGTCAGTTACTCAATGTCAGCTGTTACAGGGAGGTCGGAATGAGTTCAGCGAAAGTCCTGTGTGATCAAGCCTTCATTTCAATCGCTTACAGATGACGTCATACTCCGGTGACGTGACACTACCTGCAGGACCAGCCTTTTGGAAAAGCGGCGAATGCTTCATCAGCTTTCCAGGCTTAAAGGGTTTTGTGCTTTTTTTCGGTGCCTCAGTGATCGAGGCGCAGCCAGGTTTTTCAGGGGCTGGACGGAGCTTAGCGAAAATTCAACGCGCTGTTCCGACTTTCCGGAACTTCGAATTTTTCCTTTCGTCAGGAGCTATCCGTGGTAATCAGTGTAAGAGAAAAATAAGACGATGGTGGCCACCACCCCTCCTCCCTTAGCTGCGCCTCTGTTAAGAAATTCCTCTTGGGGGACGGGGGGGGGCACATAAACCTTCGTTCGGGATTAAGGAACTGTTGACGAGTTTGAGAAGATCTTTTAGCTGACACTTATCGCTGCTGGGCGTCCTCTAACTCATGCACAATCACCACGCTTTCAGTTGACAACGTTGACGTTATTAAATGGCTCCAACAATCCATTCCCAGTGCCTCATATCTGTACTGACCCATTTAATCCTTGCCACGATTTGCTGTTTTTCACAACGCGGGCTGATAGTGGGGTCGATGTGAAACCCCCACCTTGCAGCGTTCCTAAACTAACAAAGACAAAGCTATGGTGGATTGACCTCCACGAGATCTTGCGATTGATGCTAGTTTTGATGCTGCAAGGTCAATAATTGGTCTCATTATGCCAGGTAAAAGGTCAAATTTTCCGGAAAATCGCACTTTTTTCGCTTTATGTCATGCATTTTAAAAAAGTATAAAAAGGCCATGACCTATAGCGATACATAACCTACACAGCTGTGGCCCTTATTCAATTGTCAGTACCTCGTTGTATAGTTGTGTGTTTTTGAGAATCTACTTATCATACATTGTTCCGTAAGTGTAACAACGTCGACCCGCCGCGCGCGTTGCGCGGCGTCGTCTGTTGCCGCCCGCCGCCCGCGCCGACCATAGATCGCCGTGCAGTCTTCCTTATAAACCGCCGTTGCTCCTGTAGCACGTAAGGTAGGAGCATGCGTTTGGTGTCATAACATGCGCAAAGGATGCGCCATAGCCCACTGAAAATTTGGGCGCGATTGAACAATATAACGGATAGCATCCTAAAAAACCTACGGTGCGGGATCGACCCCCCCCCCCCTTTTGTCGAAGAGAGGGTTAACACATCGCCAACCACCACCAATCAGCTATGTAATTCTACCCAAAACCACCAGCCAACTTGCATAAAAGGCGTCAATTGTCATGCACTCCCTCAAACCTCATCAAATGGCGCCAATTGCGACAACACGAAATGATTAAAACCGGCAAGAACGGTCTCACTTATCATCCAACATCACTGGAGATTTACAACGCACTCAATATCAGCCTCTCACCCTGACGCGAAGGGCGGGCGCCGTGAAAATTCAAACCCTGTAATTCTGGTTTCCCGTAAGTGCAGTTTAACCAGTACAATATCGTTGAAATGCCGCTGCGCATTACCCTTGCAGCACGACATGCGCAATTTTCTTTAAATCTTCACATTGTAAGAGGCTGGCGAACAAATATCATTCAGCAATACGACAAAATTGGCTGTGAAGTGCTCATGACATCTGATTGGTTGGCGGCAAGTGGCAGTCGCAGCTCATCCATGGTTTCGGTCGGAATAATGTAGTGTTAACGTAATGACAATGTAATGTAATGTGGCCGTCGCTTTTTGGACAGCTCCCACCAGCGGGGTAGTTTTCCAAAATTGGTTGGGCGCGCTGACCGATATCGTTGGCTTAGCCTGTCCCAGAACTTATTCTGGCCCGATTTCGGGCACATCAGTCTGCGCAACCGATTTTGAATTTTAAAAAACTTGCAGCATACTTCGTCGATTCCAATTATGTTTGTTGCTGCAGGTGCATTATTTCTTATCTCACGGAGATGTGAAGTGCATTTTGTGAAAAGCTTATAATGGGGTGTAACTCACAAACGTGCCGCTCAGCATCAACTGACCACGGTATAACTCGTAAAAAATCGTAGTAACCTGAGCCCTCGTGATCGGCGAAAAGGTGTCCTTCAGCGGCAATGGGAAGGCCGCCTGAGGCGCAAAAAGTTGATTTTACGTACTTCGCCATCCTTGCTTTCGGGTGACTTTCACGGAGCACTGCATGTAGTCGGGCGGCCGTGACTGTGGGCTGGAGCGAGGATGGTGGTGAGACAGAAATGTGACCCATTTCACAGCTACCACATAACGCTTATGTGGTGAAGTTGCAGGATGTATCCATTTCAGATCGGCAGGCGCTATTTGGAAGGTTGGCTCTGGTTCTGCAATGAGAAATTTGACATCGTAACAATTGTGACGCAGTCGAATGCTGATTGGAGTGATGTGTCTTGCCCTGGGGTTACGCCTCTCATGGCTTGAAACATCCAGCATTTTGCACTCTGTCTATGCATAGCTATCACTTGATGCATATAATTTTAGAAGAAGTGGCTTGCGGTCTATGGAGGTGAGGTAGAGGGGTGAAAACTTTCGGAGCATTTTGGTAAAAGACAAATTTTATTTTCGCCCTCTTCCTTTTCATATGCAGTCGGAAACTTTGATGGAAAGTGTTTAAGATCTTCTTTGGTGCATTAAACATTTCGTGATGCAGATATTTGTATTAATACTCTCTGAGCAACATCACTGGTGTTAGTAAAACAATGCTGTGCATTAGGTGGCACTTGCATGCCGTTTTATGCATTAATGTATGGGTCTGAAACTAAGGTGAAATCATAAAGTGCATATTGCAATGAATTCGCACTTGTGGGTTAATGGCGGATCAAAATTGTTGCATAGCGGACTTTTGCGGGCCGGGTCAACAGCTAGACGGGACGGGCTGGGCTGCGGGCTGATATTTTGGAGAAACTTGCGTCTCTACCTGACACGCAACGCCCAACCATCGGTGGGAAAACGGCACAGGTGCCTTATCTCCCCCGGAACTCCGCCGTGCTGGCGCCATTGCCACCCCAGTTGGTGTCAGGCGCCACGCCGCGTGGGAACTGCACCAGAGGGAGACACAGGACCCGCCCAGGGCGAGGCAGGAAGAACGCGGGGAGGACCGTGTACCACCACAGGTGACGCGATGTTCGAGCCCTGGCACGTTGGGAGCCAATCCCGGATATAAGTGCAGATCAGGCCCGGCCAAGGGGGTACTCCGGCCTGGCGATCACACCATGCAGGCGACGAAGCTGGCCCCACCCAGTTACGAGAAATCACGAGGAAATAAAGCATCGCGGTAGTGACCGAAAAGAGCAGTCCGTTAGAAGGAGGTGCCAAGGAAAACTATGCACGAGGGACGGAGTTAAGCTACCACAGCTTAGCAGGCTGGTGGCTGCTGGAGTACCCTGACGTTGGGATTTCCGGTAATCAGCACAGACACGACGCCTCTCACGCGCCGTGTGAGTCTGCGGACTATCGTCCCTATCCCGACCGGGCCACGGACGCTCCGAAATACCAACGCCGTCGCTCCGAATCCTAGATAAGAAAGTTGACGAAAAATCCTCCGAAATCGCATCAGCTCTGTTACTGATGGGGGGGGGGGGTTGGCGGGCTTAAGTCAACATTAGGGGGCTGAGGCCCCCCGAAAGTATGTAGAGTGATGTCCCTGGCTTTCTTATTTGGTGTTGGAATACTTGACCACCGATGCGTGATTCTTGGGCTTCTTGGTTAGGATTTGTTAAATCACACACGAGATGACGGTAAGCCCACGCAGACACGCATATAAAAATTTCCTCGAGGGGATTTCCAACTTTGTTCAACGTGCAGTTTTACGCAAAGATTGAGACGAAGTATTATTATCACGGATGCTACCTTTGTTTGTACCATCGTCCTCATGCGGTGTGCTGGTTTGTACGCAGGCACTGTGTACATACTGACAAAGCAGACGAGGACGATGGCCCCAACAATGATTTCATCTTCGTCCGACCGCTTACGAATCAGAACCGAATTCCACTGACATCGATCAGGATCTAGTGTAAACTTTAGGGCTCAAGGGGGGGCGGAGTCCCGTCCCCTCCCCCTCCCTCCCTCGTCTACCCGTGTACCTCACACGTGATTTGAAACCATGTCGAGGATGAGTATACCTTTGGATTGTGCGGTGTTAGGCCATCCTGATAACCCCCCCCCCCACCCCCACCCGCACCCGTAAATGGAAAAGCCCCGAGCACGGGACGCGGGGCAGCCCCAGCCCTCTTCACGCAGCCGGTAAGTCCGGGCCCGCTGGGTGCGGCCGGACGCTTCTCGGACCTGACCCGCTGTGTTCGGTGGCGCGAGGTCTTCCGGCACTCCAGACTTTCGATGGCGCGAGGTCTCCCGGCACTCCAGGCTGGAGTGGCCGGGATAACCGCACACTCAAGGCCCGAGTATTTGTGAAGGCGCGCTGCCAAACATACTCGTGGCAGTCCTTGCATGCGTGTGTTTGCCGCCACAGATTCTCCTTGCATGTGTCTCTAGACCTGCCAGAAAAATGTCAACGTTTTCAAGCCCCTTTGGCTTGGAGACGCTATGGATATTGCTCGAAGAATTAAAATGGTAGTGGATTGCGCCAATTGGTCCACATCAAATGGTCAACAAGAGCCTTGAAATTTGCCCAAATATTACCATGAGCAACAAAGCTCCGGAAAATGTATTTGTTTCGTATCTTCGAATGCTCGAGAACATCGAGTTACCATGGACCTGTATGGAAAGTAACTGATGTAATGTATGCAATGATGTACAAACGGCGTGACTGTAACGCTGTCATTACCGTGTTGTAATGTAATGTCTTATGACAATTACGATTGTCCGTCAGGCTACTTATTTGGCAGTTTAACTGTGATATCTGTACCATACTCTCGCAGCTCGCAAACCATTTCCATGACGGCAGTGAAAACATGTTTGATGTATTTGGCCACTATAGTTTTTCGAGTTTATAAACCAAGGCCACTGCAATAATAAAAATTGCCTAGACCGGGTCTTCACCTAGGTGTGTTCAGTGCTGTACATCCGTTTCGAGGAAAAAGACGGCGGGGTCGCTTAACATCATCGATCCCCCCTCGCCCCCACATACGTAATTTTCTATCTGGCAAGCGATTGTACTGTACGCCAGAGTCAGGATTTTTGTAATTAACAGAACAGTGCTAGACGTCAAGATATGTGGAAGGACAGGATAGGTTTCATGAGCGGTACGAAGCCCAGGGCTGCACCAAGCAGGTACATCACCCCAGAAAAATTACATATTCCACATGCAGCACCGATCTGGGATATTGCAAGGAGCTGATACAAGTATCATAGCATGGAAGTGAGGGAAAATGCCGTTTTTTGCATCTTAACGTTTTGCTGATTGATGACATAAAACACGATCTGCAGCCCAGTACAGATCCAGAACTATTCGGCACAAATGCCTGTCGGTTCACGCTTCATGCAGTATTCAAATGCAACAAAATACAGAAGTTTTTTTGCAGATTTCATTTAGGCGAAATATTAGGTGCGACTCGTTCCAACCGTTCCCGCCGGCAAGAGTCACCCACGTTTCTGTTTCGAAATCTGTGTCCAAGCTCAAAAATGCTTGTTCAGACCAATACCCTTTATGTGAGACCGCTTCAGTCACAGTTTGCTCAACATTCTAAGATTTCTAAAAACAGAAGTGTCTCCAAGCACGAAATCAAGCGAGGTGTACTGCATGGAAACAGGGATAAAGCACAGAAATATCACCTCAAGTGATTACGACTTAGGTCTGGATCATGAAGTGGCTATGAACTGAAGGTCATTACAAATTACGTCAATGACTCGCGAAAAGGGTCATAAAATACCACGAAGGCTGGGGTAGGGGGAGCTAGATCCAGACCTAGCTGAGGATCCTAGTCCGAGGCCCGAGGCCCGAGGCTCGAGAATCCAAGCGCGAGGCCCGAGGCCCGAGGATCCTAGCTCGAGGCCCGAGGATTCTGCCCGAGGCCCGAGGATCCTAGCTCGAGAACCGAGGATCCTGGCCCAAGGCCCGAGGATCGTAGCTGGAGGCCCGAGGATCCTGCCCGAGGCCCGAGGATCCGGCTCACAGCGCCGCATGCTACTGGTGCTGGTCTACACCCGCGCCACCGGCCGTCAGGGCATGATTACCGCCCGCCAAGTGAAGCCAGTGTGAAACAGAGCTCGGGCACCCGCCTTCGGTACAGATGGTTACATGTCATGTGTCCATGCTGTGTTCGCTCAACAAAATGCCGACAGAACCACTAGCCCCGCCACCTCCCTCCATCTGCAGGGTACATGTCAAGTGTGACCACATACATAGCTGCACCCTTTCCTCATGCTGCGCTGTCTCTCCCCGCGTATGGCTTGGCACCCGTAGAGACATCCTTTGGTGATCTTTGTGTGCATGTTTTGTCATATATTTTGTACCGGCTGTTTCATCGCTGCAGCGTTCAAGACTTGGACAGCTTTGAACGCTGCAGCTTTGAACGCTGAATTTAATTCCGCTATTGTTTCGATAAAGGCATACTGCTGAAATGTTAACCTAACTATATCTTCATTCTCCTGGTTTTTACCGAAGAATAAGGCCAATACTACTGTCTTATCTTTCACAGCTTTGACGTCTTTCCCTTGGTTATCAACTCCACATACTGACGAAGAGCGGCAAATATCTCCGAGGGCTCCGTAGCTGCCTTTTCACTCGTAAAGTAATAGTCCTTGTCTGACTTGTGAAGTCCTCCAAAATATTTATATTTGCCTCTCACTTCATACCGTGACATTCAGAGCAATTGCATTGTCATGCATTCCACATTGCGTCGATGTCACCGTAATATTGAACAAGCATTTGATGGATCTTGTGACCCTGCTGCTCTCGAGGCGATGTTTGCATTGGTTGGTCCGGTGTGTTTGGGCAGGACTCGTCTGGGGCTGGCTGGGTGGCCTGGCTGCTCGCCCGTTTTGCCAGGGCAGACCTGTGACAGTTGAGACTCCAGGGAAAGCTCCAAGATCAGCAACCGACGATGCACGCCGTAAGACCTTCTGTTGGCTCTGCAACATTGGTCTGAAATTTTTAGGTCATCTCATCGCCATTTTGACGATCGGAGAACGCTGAGAGGGGATTTGCTCTTGACTTGATGCACGGATAAGCCCGCCTCCTTAGAGGGGATGACATTGGAACCAGCGCATCCTCCCAGCCACAGACTCTGCGACAGTTGCACCTGTGGACTTGACACGCACTTCATCACGAGGAGTGACTGTGCAAGTCCGTGCGCTGCACGGCTATCTGCCCCCCCCCCCCCCCCCCCCCCGGAAGCTTCGGTGGCGTTCTCTCACGGTGCGGAGGCGAGGTTCGGGTGTTTGGCGCCATTTTATCTAGATTTGGCGCGGGAGCTGCACCGGCATCCGCCCACGTGGACGTGCCGTGAGCAAAGTAGAGGCCTTGGCGGGTAAGGTCTCCTTGACTAAATTATCGCTACCAGTCAGGCTGTGGCCATACGCATTCACTTGCCAGCTCCTTTTAGCTGTATTCAGCATCTACCCATCCCTTTCCACTTGCATTCAAATACGCGTTTCCCCTTCATCCTCATTTTCAAAGGCCTTAATCTTGGATTAGGATACAAAACTACAGATTTATATCTGGGTGGCCACCTTTTATGTCAATAATTTCAAAATTAGCATGGATGTGGCTCATTCCAGTTTATTGAATCGAAGCTCATCATCACGTGTGATATTTACTGAAGCATCTTCGCGAAATGTCAAAGGGGGTCATCTTCGCGAACAACCGATACTCACCACCCTGCTTGCAGTTTTCCCAAAAATGTGTGCCCCACTCAGTACCTGCCGATTTACGGGGGCACTAATGCTTTTGCCCAACACTTGAAGGTCTTCGGGATACGGACCTTGAGTGAATCCACATAGAATCCACTTCTAACACAAAAACTTATACGTGCCTTTATTTCTACACAACAAAGCCTCTAACCCAAAAATTCAACGCGCCCTTCATTCTAATGCAAAAGACTATAACTCATAAACTTCTATGAAACAAAACTTCTACGTGTAATCACTCTCAGGCGACAAAACATTTGAAGTGAAAACTTCTGATTCGAGAACTTCGAACGTGAAAAGCTGTAATGCAAAACTTTCTGACGCATAGGCTTTAAACGCTTAAGCTTCTACGCGGTAAAACTTCTAACGCAAAGAATTATACGCGACATTGCTTCTGACACAAGATTTTCTAATGCATGAACTGCTGGGCGACAAAATTTTTGACCCCAGAACGTCTAACCGGAATAACGTGAATGGACTCCCATTTAAGGTACGGGGAGTGTGTTCCAAAGTCTGGACCTTAGCGTTTCTCACCGACAGAGCTCTCTCACCGCCTCTGCAAGGCCTAGCCCTCCTTTTTCACTTCTGGGATTCTCTTCTCACTACCACTTCCAACGTTTTACTGTTGGTCAGAACCAGGAAGTGACGTCTCCCTTCCCAATAGCCGACAAATATAGCTTTCTCCGGATCTGGCATAGTTGCTTTTTAAAATTTTTGCGTGCTGGAGCCCAAATTGGGGCTGAGGGGGGGGGTCGGACTGGAGCACTGACAACTGAATCGGAAACCACGCCGCTGTCTCAAAGTCATCCGCGTGACGCAGGAGGCTCTGTCATCGACATTCTTGAACACTTACCACTTCTTTATTCGGCTAATAGACCCCATGGCTGACACAGAAGCCTCCGTCTGGCATGGTAGGAGAGATCCTGCTCAGTAACTCTGGAACTCCCAGGTCTAGAGAAGGCTCCCAGGTCGAGAGAGGAACTCCCAGGTCAAGAGAGAGGGTCCTCTGTCGCGAGAGGGTCTCCCAGGTCGAGAGAAGGACTTCTAGGTCGAGAGAGGGGCTCCCAGGTCAAGAAAGGGGTTCCCAGGTCGCGAGAGGGATTCTCAGGTCGAGGGAGGTACTCCCAGGTCAAGAGAGGGGCTCCAAAGTCGAGAGAGGGGTTTCCCTTTGCCTCAGGGGCCCCGAGTGAAGCAGTTGTGGGCCCCATTACTGGCATTCGAGGGTCATAGCCCTGTTCTTGTTCAGTTATAGTGCCGGGACGCCATGGTCGGTAGAGGGGCCCCTGAATAAATCAGGAGCCCCTGAGCGACGCCGAAGAAGGCTCTCCGACGCGCTTCGGTTTCGCTAATGATGCTGTTTGGCATATAGGTAGCTGCCCAGCATCGGTTTCCCGTTAAGTATCGGGGTCACCTTATAAGTTCTGGGACCTCTTACTGACAGACAGCGCCCGATAATGCTCCAGAGGCCCCAAAACCCCGGTTAGCCCTACGAGCCTTTCGGGCATCAGGGGTCAAGCGACGGGGCCTCCGATCCATGAAGGGAGCTAAGCCCCCAGAGCCCCTTGTATCTAGCCCTGGCTGTGTTGATGTCTTGCTGTTTAGCAGCTCACGTGACACCAGAGGCAAGTATGAAAGGTTTGCATTGGATGATTTTATGCGTTAGAAGCTTTTGCATAAGACGCAATGTTGTGCATAACGTTTTGCGTTAGACCTTTAATCACATGAATAAAAACTGCGTGTAAAAGAGTTGCACGATACCTTTGTTGCATATAGGTTTATGCGTTAGAAAAGTTTGCATAAGAAGCGGATCGAGTACAAGTTTATGTGGTAGAAGTCTTGTCGCGTGCAAGTAATGTCGTGCGGAAGTTCTTGTGTTAAAAGTTCGCTGAGTTAGAAGGTTCTGCATAAGTCCTTGCGTTAGAAGAAATGTCGCGGGTAAGCTTTTGCGTTAAAACATTTCTGGTGCTGAAGTGATGTCGTGTAGAAGTCTTTGCGTTAACACTTCTGTCACGCAGATGTTTACACGTTATAAGTTACTGCATTAAAATCAGTGTCGTGTAGAAGTTTTGTGTTAGAAATTTTGTCGCATATAGAAAGTAATCCCGCGCAAATGCGTTATAGTTAGACTTGCTGTCGCGTGGGAGTTTATGCATTAGAAGTTCTTGCGCTCAAAACTCTTGCATTGTAAGGGCAACCGTGTTGAACCAAACAACAACGGCAACCAACGCTGTATTGAAGTCGTGACGTGAAAATTCCGTGGTTCGGAGTACTTGTGTTGGAAACATCGCTTGGATGGGGTTGATCGATGCGTCCGGAAACGGTCCTCATTACTCCCCCTTTACAGCTTGTTAGGGTACTGCTGACCAACTTGTGCGCGCATACCTTTGCTAAATGGACCTAACGGGCTGCAGAAATTTGCCTACAAACAGCTTCGCACGTACTTACTTTTTCCATGCCAACTTAATTCCTGCTACCAAAGTACTCATATTAAATGGTACAGAAGTACTAAAAAAATAAGTTCCACCTGTCCATCACATTGGCTGGTTCAAATCCTGCGCAACTGTGTCAAACACAAGAATGCCCAATTTTGGGTTACCGGGGGCGCTTGGGGCATTCACCATGCGCGCATGACGTTGAGGGGCTGTGGGTTGTGAGTGCTGTTGGGTATGTAATGTATACATACATGCGTATGTATGTATATATGCATAACGTTATGATAACGGATCTCCTCGGTATGCTGTTACATGGCCTGGTTGCTGTGGCTGATTGTTTCTCTCATGCGTCGTGTTATTGTGGTCCACACGTTTTCTTTAGCATAATTAAAACTTGAGTATTGAGGGGACCTTTGCTTATCCAGTGCACAGTCTACTGGCTTTAGAAAATAATGTTTTGTAGGAAGCAATAGAAATATGGTAAAGGGTAGGATCACACCTACCTTACATCTAATCCCACCTAAGGTTCCATACTCCCTCTCTGATACTGTAAGATTGCAGAGGGACTGGTGTATGTGCACGCACAACTTTGCTTAAAACTGCAGTATGTGGTATAAACTATCATAGTAGGCAGTGGTCACCAGTCAGCACATGCAGATATTTAAGGTACACATGCTTCTCTAGACCAGGACCTCAGTCAGAATCATCATTTCATCTGTGATGTTAGTACATTGTCATAATATTTCTCTAAAAGTGTAGGCCGATCCTCAGTAATGTTGTGCAATATATCCCATTGCCAGATTACCACCACCCTACATTGTTGATTTGTGCCACTGCTACATACAATTGCTTGCATTACTATTAACTGTGATATCTATTTTATGGTTTAATTATGTTGGAAATTTACAGAAAATATGTGGTATTTGCCACAATTTGAACTGACTCTTTCAGGCACCTTGCGGCATTTTACCCTGTATGTTTTCTAAAGCCAGTTCTGTTTCAGGTCTTGTTCTACCCATGGTGGAGTGGAATGGCCCCAGCCCAGCTGCAGCTTACACTGGCTATATTCAAACCAGATATAACTAGGATCCCACTCTTTGTGGAGGTGTGTTGCTGTGTGTTGTTGCTATGGGTGATAATGACCCCTTAGCAAGTTGCAGTGGGTTTTGTTATTCACAGCACTGCCACGTGAACGCTTCTGTGCCATTATATGTGTTTTGGTGTTTTGTTGGTTACCATCCTCTTGAAAATCTGAAATGCTTGCCAACTCAAGTAATTGGTTATTGGAGATGGCAGTAGTGGCTTAAGTAAATGCAAGTGTTTCAACCCTCAAACCTGATGTGATATTGCAGTTGGCATGCCCCTAAACTCCAATAAACAACAACAAATTGATGTGATATTGTGCTCCTCACCCACCCTATTGGACAACTTTAACATGTTCTGTCTGACCCTCCCTTGCATGCATCAGGTCTCAGTTCTTCCCAGGGGCCTCTTCCTGTTTTTCTGGTCTTGAAGGCATGTAAGTGTTAATGATTGCTGGTGATTTGCTTTCTAGTGTTGTTTTCTGATTTGGTTACTAGTGGCTTGAGAGTATTTCACCTCTTACACAGTCAGCTCCATGTCAAATGTGCATTTTTACAGCAATCTCCTCATCCAACCTCTCCTCCCCACCTGACCTCCAGCCCTGACGGCTGTCTGATTCTTTGGGGGCCACAAGTCCCCACTGTGCTGACTTCAGGCTTCTCCTTCACCAGGTTTCATGGTGGGTTGTCTTCCGAACCTGCTGTGCATAACCATCACCCTTCACCCCTCGGCTGCGACCTCAGCCTGCCACTATGCCCCCGGCCCGCCGCCGTGACCCCGGCCCGCCGCCGTGACCCCGGTCCGCCGCCGTGACCCCGGTTCGCCGCCGTGACCCCGGCCCGCCGCAGTGACCCCGGCCCGCCGCCGTGACCCCGGCCCGCCGCTGTGACCCCAGCCCGCCGCCGTGACCCCGGCTCGCTGTTGTGACCCCGGCCCGCCTCGGGGCGTATGCCCTCAGGCCGTCCGAGCGAGGCTGCTGCAGAGCGGCTTCCTGCTGCCCCGGAGCCGCCAGCTGACACTGAGCCGGGAGCGGGCCGAGCTGTTCTACGCCGAGCATCGAGGCCGCTTCTTCCACCGCCGGCTCGTCACATTCATGTCAAGGTCAGCGCCGCGGTGGTGACCTTCCACCGCCGGCTCGTCACGTTCATGTCAAGGTCAGCGCCGCGGTGATGACCTCGTGCAAAGGCCAGGGGATGGGCGGGCAGCATTTTGTCAAGGCTGGTCTGGGCGCCGTGTGGACAGGACAGCCCGCGCGCCTTAAAGCCCAAATGATCGTCGTCACCATGTCAAGGCTGGTGGCCTAACTGGTCTTACGTCCAGGTGATAGGTCCCGTGGTGTCCAGGTCGTCGGCTCTGTGGCCTTTGTCAGGATGTAGAGATAGGTGGTGACGTTAACAATGAGATAAGTGGTTGTATGCTTGTCACGTCGTGGCGAGGGTTTCAATGGCCACCAGCATATAAAGAGCAGTGATGGATTGGCTCTTTCTGTGTCTGGTTGAGGTGGTGACCTTGATGCCCGAGGTCAAGGACGAAAGGTGGCCATTTGTGCCTGTGTCGTCACGGTGCGTGGGTGCTGTCCGATTCTCTCTCACATGACCAGGCAGGGTTTATTGCTTACTGTAGTGTGCACTGCTGCATTACCTGCTGTGTACATTTTTTATTGTACTGTACTCATCGCTTACTGCACCTGTATCGGGCCTGCCCTCTGATGCACCAGCTTAAACCTTTCCATAAAGCCTCTCTAGCTGGTGTGCACCAACTGTACCAAAACCTGCCCTTTGATTGGTTCACTTGTACAAAGCCATTCCTCCGAGCCCGCTGATTGGCGGTCGTGCGCTGGCAGCGGGCCAATCTGGGCGCACGTGCTGGCGCGCGAGGACGCGATCACCGCCTGGCGCCACCTGATGGGACCGACCAAGGTGTTCCGGGCGGTGTACGAGCGGCCGGACAGTCTGCGGGCCCGTTACGGCCTGACCGACACCAGGAACGGCCTACACGGCTCAGGTCAGCTCAGGGCGAGAGTGAACTGCACGGCTCAGGTCGGGGCGGGAACGGCCTGCATGACTCAAGGGCAGGAGCGCCCTCCAATGCTCAGGACGGACGCAGTTCAGGTCAGGTCAGGTCAGCCCCAGGGCTCAGCTCCAGGCCGGACCCTGCCCCGTAGCGGTGGGACTTCAGCTCGGGCGCAGCAGCGCCATCTTCGTCGTCCTGGCGGTGTCCCGGTCTCTTCTTGATGGAAGAGCCCGGCCTGCTGCCACACGAGCCGATTGCTGTGTGGCGGCTTTGGACGGCAGGTGCTCTCAGCGTGCTCTCCCGTGACATCACGGATCGGGGATCTGAAGAGATGGTCACGTGGTTCCCGCGGTCGGCCTGAAGGCGGCCTCCGTGCTGTGGTGGGAAGTTCAGTTTGAATGTTTGAATGCCTGCAACGCCTGAAGATGCTGGCTGTTTGCTCCACGGAAAGTCTGGGAGCGGCAGAGATCCATGTGCGCATTGATCTAGGCCTGCTTCAATCCTTACCGACCGGCCTTACCGGATCCCGCTGTCCAACCTCAGCGAACCCAGCTGACCGGCCTCACCGAACCCACCTGACCTCACCGAACCCCGCTGATCGGCCTCATCGAACTCCGCTGACCGACGTCATCGAATCCCGCTGACCGGCCTCATCGAACCCAGCTGACCGACCTCACCGAACTCCGCTGACCGACGTCATCGAATCACGCTGACCGGCCTTACCGAACCCAGCTGACCGACCTCACCGAATCCCGCAGACCGATCTCACCGAACCCCGCTTGTGCCTCCAGACTCGCCAGAGTCGGCCGCCCGCGAGATCGGTTTCTTCTTCCCGGAGTTCGACCAGTCCGGCTGGCTGGCGCAGCGGGAGCCGCAGCTGGAGCGGCGAGTGCGGTCCCGCGTCGACCGCGCGCTCTCGACGTCACCGCGTGACGTCATCGGCGACGCTCGGCCGGATGACGTCACTGACAGCAGCTGTTGGCCGGGTGACGTCACCGACAGCAGCTGCCAGCGACGTTTGTGACGTGTAGCCGATCTCCGGCGCCGCAGCGCTGACGCGAGCCCGCGAAGTTCATTAGCTGAGGAGTGACGTCAGACATCGGCTGCGGTGTGACGTCACCCCGCCGATGAACTCCGAGAGGCGTCTGCACGTGTAATGGCGTTGTTTATGCTTTTCATAGTCAGTTAGTTCTGTTGTATGTGATATAATGCTAAGTCACCTTTAAAACAAGTCTTTTCATAGCTTTGGCTTTGGTGGACCTGAAAGTGGCCTTGACTGCTTTTAGAGCTCGCTGCAATGACACATCAGATTTTATGAATAAATGAACGTGTGCACTGTGTGCACGATATGAACGCCTCGATCATATGCTGCCTCACAGAGGCGCAGTTCCCTCTTCAACAGAGCCGTACGACCTGAAGTAGTTGTCTTGCACACTCGGTGGCCGTCAGCGCAGTCTGGTTTCTCGCTCTATCACGCGTGGGAGACTTGCCTGATTGCGATAACCACGCTAGCCACGAAGGAGGGACCGGGGCCAGGTCTGCGTGGACCCGGCTTCGCAAGCTGCACAGCTCAACAGCGCCCTTGACGATGTTGAGCCGGTTCGTGGCAGCTCCGTAGGCCTGGTCCGGCCCGAATGGTGTTCACCCGGGCGCGTGGCATCGAAGGACTGCGGACCCGTGTCTGTGTCGTGGCAATCGAGGGTGGCCCGGCGGACTACCTGTGGTCGTGGCATCGAGGGTGGCCCAGCGGACCGGTCTGTGTCGGGGCATCGGAGGGTGGCCCAGCGGACTGTCCTGGTGTCGTGGCATCGTGGCCCAGGGACCGGTTTGCATCGAGGTGTCCCGGCGGACTACCTTGTCGTTGGCATCCGAGGGTGGCCCAGCGGACTGTCTGTGTCGTGGCATCGAGGGTGGCACGGCGGACTACCTGTGTCGTGGCATCGAGGGTGGCCCAGCGGACCGGTCTGTGTCGTGGCATCGAGGGTGGCCCGGCGGACTGTCTGTGTCGCGGCATCGAGGGTGGACCGGCGGACTGCCTGTGTCGTGGCATCGAGGGTGGCCCGGCGGACTGTCTGTGTCGTGGCATCGAGGGTGGACCGGCGGACTACCTGTGTCGTGGCATCGAGGGTGGACCGGCGGACTGCCTGTGTCGTGGCATCGAGGTTGGCCCGGCGGACTGCCTGTGTCGTGGCATCGAGGGTGGTCCGGCGGACTGTCTGTGTCGTGGCATCGAGGGTGGACCGGCGGACCGGTCTGTGTCGTGGCATCGAGGGTGGCCCGGCGGACTGCCTGTGTCGTGGCATCGAGGGTGGACCGGCGGACTGTCTGTGTCGTGGCATCGGGGGTGGCCCGGCGGACTGCCCGTGCCGCGTTTGTAAGGATTGGCCCTGATCTGGACCGCCAGGGCGGTTGAAGGCATAGGACGCGCTTGTATGATGTCAGAGAGTGTTCTGTCATTGAAGCACATCAAACCATCAGCATCCAATCCGCTGCGAGCGGTGGTATGAGTCAACCAGAATGCGACCAATGTCGCTCTTCAGAAGCTGGTCTCGAAATCCTAAATCGAGAGGAATTTAGTTGTGAACAGTAATATTGCGTGCACTCAGGCAGATATTTCCTTCCCTAAAAGCATTCGCGTCCCTCGTGCAGTTTTGGTCAGAGTCGCTGATAACTAACTTAAATAAAAATTAAATAAAATAATAAAAATTATCCAAAATTCATGGAGTTCATCCTGGCGTTTAACCAGTGTGCCCGGGAAAACCCAAAGCTAGCCAGGTCTTCAGACGGTGCGTGCCACTAATAAGCGCTCGACACCACCCCAGGGAACCATTCCCGGGTAGGCTATTGGCAAGACATCCTAATGCAGTGAGACTTGGCCCAAAGACACTTGGTCCGAAGCCCGAAGACATGTTCGGGCACACTTGATTCTCCTTCTGTGACAGGCATCGACATCATCTACAGAATGATAACATTCACCTCCGTTATCACCCTGCGTGTCACATTCGTACGTCGTACGGTACGTCGTGACTTTATCGACCTATGCTCCAGCGTGGTGCCTCCTCCGCGAAGCGTAAAACCACGGCCTCAGTTAAATGTATTATGGCCACCTAGCGGTAGATAGACGCAGGCTACGCTGTAACCACGCGCCGCTAGGTGTCGGCAGATGATCGCCGCCCCAATGGTGATGAAGCGTGGCGACCCCTGACTAAAAGCATGGTGAAATGTGGTGTGGGATAAAAACTGATGACTTCAGAAAGCAAGGCACGTTCTTTTATTTCGTTTTACTCCAAATCTCAACACATTCCCCAAACACGAAATACAAAACAAAGGACTGTTTTACCCCGTTTCAAGCAGGGAATAGCGCCAAACACCACAGTAAACGTTACATTTCAGTTTTACTTGTCTGACGAGACGCTTTCCACTGTACTCTCTATAATGGCATTGAATATCAAAAGAAAGATCAGTCGTTATTTATTGTTGACGTTTAGGTAAGTGGTGCAATATTATACTCCTGCATTTGCTATTTTGACATGTTTGCGATACAATATCGAATCTATTGGTGTGAATTCATGCAGGGTGATGAGGAACCATTGACTACATGTGCTTAGGTCTACATGGACTACAGGACTACATGCTTAGGTCTGCACGCTTTGCGCAGTAAATCAAACACAAATCTAGCTCTTCGCCATGAGAGTACGGTGCCGGGTCATCCCTCACATCCCAGCTGCAGCGACTATATCCCGCCACACGATCCACCCACGCCGCATGGTCCTGCGGTAGCTCCACACAATACAAATTGACATAATTGCAACATACGGTCAGCATCATGCCACGGGAGGCCATTTTTTCTCTGCTGGAGACTGCTTGTGGCACTATGACGTCACACTATCGCTGCCTCCGGATTGCACAGGCACGCTTAATCCATACATGTTCTCTGCTCTCACCTTGGAGTTCAGTCTTCTGTCACGTTCTCATGCTATGGCTTTATGGGTAACTGTTACCTACGTTTGCCCTTTCACGGGAGTCCCGCGCATGAACGTCGCCGTCGTCTTGGTGCGCATCTTCGCCAGCAAGCGGCATCAGTTTCCGGCGAAGGTGCCCCTGACGCTGTCCAGGATGTAGTTCAGGCTGCTGCTGACCGCCTCCGTGCTGCCCAGCCACCAGAGGAATGCAGTGTTGATCGTCAGCACGATCTGGATCGTGACGTAGTGGCGCGCGAACCAGCCGGCGAAGCCGCCGCCCGCCTCCTCCTGTCCCGGTGACGTCACCGCTGACGTCACTGGGACCGGAGCCGCTGCCGGCGGCGGTCCCCGACGCCGCTTCATCGTGCGCGGTCGGCAGGGGCTGAACGGGACCTGAGCTGGAGCTGGAGCTGAACTGAGCTTGCACTGAGCTTGCACTGAGCTGAGCTGAGCTGGGTTGAGCTGTAGAGCGCGGGACCGATTTGAAAATCCGCCTGTTCGCGCCCAGGAGCTTGGATCCCCGATACTGACAACTTTGTCGCCGAGTTAGCTTGGAGCCAAGGGGATACTGATGATGACCGCCGCCGACGTCCGACCCGTTCCCGATGCGCCGGAGGTCGCGGCGGCGCGTGGATGACGTCCCTCGGCTGCCGGGCGGTGCTCAGCTCCCGCCGGCGACGCCGCGAGTCGCGGCGTCGCTGACTAACCGAGTTGGTGGCGGCGGCGCAACGGGGTGCGGTTGCGGCGAGGGCGGCCGCGAGGGATCCGCCGGTCTGACGTCCGGATCCGGACACCGTCTGGATCCGCCGGCGTCAGGATCACCAATCGGGTGCTCCACTTCTGGACGGGACCGCTGCTGAGTTACGCGGGCCCGGAACACCGCTCAACGTGTGCACAGCAGCGGAATCTCTTGGCACCCGGCCCCACACGCCTATCAGTCGCCTCACTTGAACAGGTGCCGTCTTATGCGCCGTTTCTGGACATCACTGGGTTCTCCACCAACTGGCGATGTTCACGCAGGATGACTGGACGCCCGGAGCACCGCTGAGATCCCCCAGCTGGACGCCCAGAGCACCGCCGAGATCCTCCAGCTGGACGCCCAGAGCACCGCTGAGATCCCCCAACTGGACGCCGAAAGCACCGCCGAGATCCCCCAACTGGACGCCCAAAGCACCGCTGAGATCCTCCAGCTGGACGCCCAGAGCACTGCCGAGATCCTCCAGCTGGACGCCCAGAACACTGCTGAGATCCTCCAGCTGAACGCCCAGGGCACCACTGAGATCCTCCAGCTGGACGGAGCACAGGGCGCGCGCGGCCGGCGCTCGGAACCCGGCCGACTCAGACCGCTGATCCAATCAGCCGCCCAGAGCGGGCTTCCCCTCCCCCCCCCCCCCCCCGGGGGCAAGGCGGAGCACGTGCGGGGCTTCCGCCGCAAGGCCGCGAGTGGTGGAGACGGCGCTGATTTCGGCACTGGGTTGGTCAACGGTACATTTGTATTGTTCTTGATGCTGCTTGATGCGCAGTAATGCTGTGACCGCGCGCAGTAATTGCGCTGGTGTCGCGGGTGCTGTGTGTCTGCGGCGCTCGGGAGCTCGCCATCGTGATTGTAAAAAATTCGAAGGTAAGAGCATGAATCTACCTGTTTTGTGATTATTTACGATATGTCCTGCCTTAAACACGACGAATGGTGTACAATGATTTTTTCTAACGTTAGGTAGGAAAGTACACCCTGACCGTACTGGCAGCAATATTGTAAGGTTTGCCTGCTCGATTTAGCTGATCCAAACCGTTTTACTGAGGGTGAGGTCCCCTCGGGCGTTATGATGAACAGCAGGTTCGTGCAGAGAGAGGGGACCCAGTGGGACAGCACCAGTAGCATCAGGTGCTGATAGTAAGTTGTTTTTAGTAGAGTGCTGCATTTCCAGAAAATTTGTTATAATCACACACACACACACACACACACACACACCACACACACGCACGCACGCACGCACGCACGCACGCACGCACGCACGCACGCACGCACGCACGCACGCACGCACGCACGCACGCACGCACGCACGCACGCACGCACGCACGCACGCACGCACGCACGCACGCACGCACACACACACACACACACACACACACACACACACACACACACACACACACACACACACACACACACACACACACACACACACACACACACACACACACACACACAGTTCATGACTCCCAGGCTCATGTTGTCTGGGATTTACCATGTCCTGTGCCCCTGAGTGGTGTCCCACATTACCAAAAGAGCACAGCAACTCAACTGATGCAAAGGTGCTCTTGCCAGGTGTTGCATGTGATCTCAAGCCTATCGAGATGAACTGGAATTTGAGGAGGAATGTACTGGTGTGCAGGGATTGTCATACATCACTTTCACTAGGTATGTTTTTTTCCTCCGCCACAAATGCTGCTGTCAGTGAGCCATATGTTGGTGGAGACAGTCAGTGGACACCACCTGGGGTAGAGTCTTGAACTTCATGCTTTGCATCCCATGTGTGATTCAGTCTGTGTGGTCCCCAACTCATCTGGAGTCAGCACAGGGATCAAGATGACGTCATTGGTCTAACAGAGAAGTGGTGAGATCCATCTCTTGACTTGAGCTGCACACAGATTGTGGCATCTTTCAGTGTAGTAACATATGCTTGTCAATGCTTGGCTTGTCATGTTGCAATGCATATGTTCCTGTTACAACAAATTCTGAAATTGATGTCAGTCCCATGACAGCCCTGTGTGTGGCATCCTCTTTGTTCATGTCTCATCACTGTATGGGAATGAGTTGTCACCTCACTTGCCAGGGTACCTATACCACCTGTTCAAATATGCGGCTTTTGTGTAGCATTCTTGTATCTACAAGTGTGACTTTAAGTGGTTGATGGTCTTATTGCAGTGTTATTGTGGCTGTTAATACAGTTTTGAGACAGGTGGCCCTATTGCAACACTCCTTAAGAGCCTCAGTTCATGAGCCATCTGTTGGATGGTGCATGTCAAACCCAGGGTGTCTTCCCCAAAGCTCTCTGCTGGCCCTCAGTGAGACAGCATCGCCATCTGGCTGCGCGAACGTGGCGCCGTTCTCGACGTACAGTAACTGCCCTCAGATGGTTCGTCCGACGTCAAGCCTGCCGTCGCGGCGTTGCCGGCGGCAGGAAGTGCACTGGCATGTGGTGATGATGGGCAAACAAGGGATTGCTCTGGCCATCCCGATGAGGAGCGAACAAGATGGCGACCATCACACGTCTGAGACGTCTGGCATGCATGCCTTTTTATCGTATAAGGGCACATAAAATGCTGCATTTTATTGTGCTCTCCCTGCAAGGGTTGGACGTTTTGCCCATGATGTGCGTGTTGCAGCACAAAAGCGATGTCTGCCTTTGTTTGGAATTGTATTTGCTAACAGATCTCCTTCATACCGACACCTGTTTGCAGCCCAGTCCCCCATGCCTCTTGATGTATGTATACTACCACCCCCATCCAGCCCTGGTAACACATACGCGACAAACAAACAAACAAACAAGGAGGGGCATCGTTTTTCTTGTAGTAATCGCAGTCCCTAATGATAGTCGCGACCGGCAGCGCGTCCTTTCATGCGCACAAGGCCATAGATCCTATGCCATCAGGTCTGGGGACTACGGAGCACGTGGGAAAGTTCCGTTTCCTCTCCTCTACACCACGTCGCCTGTGAACTTCCCTGTATGTGACTGGGCGTTGCGGTGGCCGGGGTTGGGTTCGTGCCGAATTGTCCGGAATGTTTTTTGGTGAGTTGATCAAAAGCTTGTCCTTGATGTGGTCTCGATCTCGATTACCAGTTGCATGCTTCAGTTATCGTAACACCCTGTGAAGCTGGATGTGGCAGGATAAGGCATTGCAGATCCCCGAAAGCTGTGATCCTTCCTGGGTATCCGCTGGAAGTTGCTGTTGCTGTTGGTATTCGCAGTTGTATTGTGTTGTAAGTAAGTTGTATCGTGCTGTTGGTGTCCGCTTCTGTTGCTGTCTACTATTGTCAACGTGAGGAAGAGCTGGTGAACATATATAAGACGGTAGCAATAGCCTTATCTCTCGGAGAAGAACAGGAGAATGGAGATATAGATGCGTGCATGCATAATGCTCCTCACAAAATGCACTCACAGAGGAGCTGATGAGCCTCTGTTTTGAACGGCTCAGCGGAAATTTCGCTGGGCTTGCAGGTGCTGATGATGCCGTGCGCACCTCCGCCAGCAGCTGCCGCCTGCGGCCGGTCCCCGGCTGACCCTTCAGAAGCTGTCATCCTGGCACACCGGTGTGTGTCAGGATGTGTGTGTCATCCTGACACGCCGCTGCTTGCATTGGTTGCCGTGAAATCTCGATGTGATGCCAAGCTCCATTTTTTAGATGTTTCTCCGGACGTGAAGCCCAACCCACAGGTGCTGCAGGCGGTTCTGGGTGATCCACCGGACGTGAAGCCTACCCTAAAGATGATGCAGTTGGCAAGAAACGCGGTGGTGCTTGGTACGTGTCATTTGTCTGACGCAAATGGTGCGTGTGCTATTTTTTTAAATCTGCAAAGCGTCTTTTGTTGCTGTCTCCCGCTCTGTCTCATGTGACCAATTTTGCATCTGCATTTGTGGGGCTGTCAGGTATGTTTTATCATTGCGCATGTTTTCACCGTACTAGGTTCTGTCGGACCTTTGGTAGCGTAAAACTATCAGTGATCCCAGTATTCCTTTTCTGTTTGCTGTTTGATAAAACAGTAGTCTGAAGATTTCGAATGCACTGATCCTTGGAGTCTGGGAGCTCGTTAAGCAGTGCTTGTTGCGTGATCCCTGGCGCCTACCATCCGATCGTGAAATTCTAGGTCAGCGGCAGAGTTTGGTAGCGAAAGTTTAACGAGCCGTAATGTTCGGCAAGGTCCGCTCTGCCCTCTGACGTCACCTGACCTTTAGCGCGGCCGTAGGCCACCCCAGTCAGCAAGCAGTGAGCACCTGAAGAGACTCGAACCCAACCCGCCACCGGTGAATGAATTGGAAGGCAGACGCTCTAACCAACTTAGCCACCGGGCTGACCATCGGTCGTGTCTCTAAAGCGAGTGCTACTCTTCCTCTAGTATAATCTACCCCTGTTATGACTGTCATGCTGGCTGGTACAGGTGCTGTAAATATTTTTACTTGTCAACGGATTGGCATGAATATTTGCAGATGCTTCGTGAATGTCGTAGCGATGTTGCTAGTGGGCAATAGGCCATTTCTATTTATTTTATTTTCTGGGCCAGGTGGGCGCGAGTTGCCTCGGCGTTTATCTCGCAATTAAGAAGCTACCAAGCAGCAAACAACTGGCGTGAGCAAGCAACTGGTCTGCCACGTATTTGGACAGCTATCACTCTCGCCCGTAGCGCGAGAACTATCCGAAATAATGCACGAAAAACGTGACCGTCACGAAACTCCCACTTTGTCAATTGAGTGTTCGGTTATCTGCAGTATTATAATAGTTGGCTATTATGATGCCAATCAGGGTCTCACGGTTTCTTTCAGAAGCGGACAGCCCGGTGAGACGAGACGCACCCGCAAGCGGACGAACAGACCAGGCGAGCAGGCTGGGACGCCAGGCATCGGGGAACGCCTCCCACTCCGACAGCGACACGCGAGAGTGGACGGGACGACCCGGCGACGACGACGACGCCGACGGCGGCAGCGACACGGACTACGACGCGGACGAGGACGCCGTCTCGCGCCGGCCGCCGCGCGGCCAGCAGCGGCTGCCGTGCGGCACCTGCGGTAGAGTGTGCCGCTGTGCCTGGGAGCTGCGGCGCCACAGCCACACGCACACGGGCGCGCGGCCCGAACTGTGCCGCGTGTGCGGTCGCGGCTTCGCGCAGGCGGACGCGCGCAACCAGTGCGAGCGCATGCACGGCGACGAGCGGCCGTTCGCGTGCGCGACGTGCGGCAAGCGCTTCCGCTGGCGGCGCAACCTCATCTCGCACGCGCTCGTGCACTCGGACGAGAGCCCGCACGCGTGCGACGTGTGCGGGGCGCGCTTCAGCGGCGGCGGCGTTCTGGCCGCGCACGTGCGTATCCACACCGGCGAGAGGCCCCACGCGTGCGACGTTTGCGGTCTCCCGTTCCGGCATCGGGGCACGCTGGTGGCGCACGTGCGCACGCACTCGGCCGAGCGGCCGTTCGCGTGCGGCGCGTGCGGCAGGACGTTCCGTATGCGGGCGTCGCTGACGGCGCACGCGCCCCGCTGCGGCGAGCCGGCGGAGCGGCCGCCGCGGTTCGCCCGCGTCGTGTGCGGCAAGGTGCTCCAGCGCCAGAGGGACTCGGACAAGCACGCGCACGTGCACGAGGACGACGACGACTTCCGCTGTGGCCTCTGAGGGGGAGGGGCGGTCGCCGGCGGGTCGTCGCTGGTGAGGTGCCGCCGCCCGTCGCAGGACGGTGGCGAGCCGTGTCGCATGTGCAGTCGGCGCGTGTTCGGCTGTTGGTGGCGTGGTTTGGATCGGGCTGTTGCGCTGGAGTCGGCAGTGTAGCTGAGTCTGGTGGAGCCGGCTTTGTGTTATATTAATTGGGAAAGTGTTTTATATTCTTGTGGTTTGTGCAACGGCGTTTTCTGTCTCGTCGCCAGCGAGTGCATGGACCATTACGTGCGTCATGCTGTGCCGGTTGGCAGCATTGAAATCATAAATCCCACCAAACGAAGGTACCCTATCCCGCTTTGAAGTAATGCACTCGTCAGTATTTGCATGACGTGCCTGTGACGCGGGAACCCCACCGCGTGTGCGTTGGCGCTGGTGGCCGCCGTCGCTCGCGCCACCGCCGACTACAGCGCGCGTCGTCGGCATCAGTGCTCCTCACCACTGACGTGATCATCGGCGTCGCACGAGCTCGTCCAGCGCACTCCCCCGGGGCGTGCCGGCTCGCGCCACGCCTGGTGCGGTCCAGCCGTCCTGACCGCTCGCCCGCGTGCCAGCGCGGACGAGCGCCTGGTGCGCCGACGAGCAGACCCGGAGCCAGGCCGGACGGCCTGACCGGTGCGGGTCAGCGGGCCGGTGACGGATGCGTCGAGGCGATTTCACGAGAGACCGAACCGTGACTGGGGCCGTAGTGTGGGTTGATGTGTCAATCCGAGACGGCTGTAGCCGGATTCCGCCATCTGCGTCGGGTGGAATTCAGTCATTTGTTCGGGATGCGCGTGACGTTTGCCAAAAAGCGATCGTGATAATATCTGCGAGGCTTTAAACAAGTGCTTCCCAACGTAACACTGGAACGTCAACAAGACGGGTCTCCTCAGCACGCCCTCGTTGGATGAGCGTTAGAGGCGCATTTGGCCGGGTTTTTTCGTTCCTGTGCTGCCGGCCGGTGCGTCTACGGCTTCATCATGCTGGCCGGCCAACGGCGCGGCAGCCCGCTGCGCTCGGGCGTCAGCTGACGTCGGGCCGGCCACATTGAAGCGCCTGTTCGTTAGGCACTTGTTCAATGGATGTGTCTTGCAGGTGCCGCCTTTGGAATGGGCTCGTGCGGACGGCTCCCTCGCGGTGTTTCATTATTGCTACGGCAAGAGATCCTGCCGACTGGAGCGCTACAGCGTTAGACTTCCGCGGTATTACTTCTGCTTAAACAAGTCCCACAGACGTTACAGGCATGCGGCATCGCTTCCAAAACGAAACCTTATACACAACTGCGCCGCACGATGAAATGTGTGCTTCGAAAGCTTGTATCCGGAAATACGTGCACTGCGAAACTAGTGCACATTAGTATTACACGACACAACTTCGAAGACAACCCACCATTTCTTTGGGAGCAAACGCTTATGGTCTTGACTCATAAGGGACGTCACTTCCAATGCAAAAATGTGGATTAGTGTTTCTCGACAAAATTGGCATTTGTGCACCAATGGACCGGGCAGGCCCCTGGAGCCGCCAATGCGCGGACCCGCCCTGGATCCGCCACTGCGCTGGCTGGTTCTGACGTCCAGAGTTTCAGTTACAGATGGCCTGAAACGGCTGATTGGCGGGCTGGTGGAGAGGACTCCGTAACAAAGGAACGCGTCGCGCGTCGACACGCAGCCATTTTGTTGTGCCAGTGATTGTGGCGCCCATATTAGCGCTCATGGTTCACGGCGCAACCGGGGCTCGAACCTGGGTCTCCCAGGTGGGAACCGAAGTCACTAACCTCGCAGCAAAATACGACTGTTCCGCGGTGGCCGCTGCTCTTCTGTGACGAGAGTCACTATGTCGGTGGAATTTCCGGGTGGCGTATGATATTAAGACTACAGCGGACGAACACTGAAATTCGGCGCCAAATTAGCCCGCGTAAGTCGTCATGCCGTGAATCAAACAAATGCAGCGCATTGGTTGTGCCGCTACGTGTGCTGAAGATGGAGGTCCCGACAGCGTAAGCCTAGAGAAAATGGTACAACGAAGGGTTTGCAGACCTTTGTCATGGCACCGCCGTCATCATCCAACATGCAGGCTGCAAAGTCAAGCTCGTCGAGAGCATTGGTAGTGGTACTGATGGCCTATGGGATGACTTCAGATGACGTCATGCTTGGAAAAGTATCCCTTTAAGTAGGAAATGGCATGCCTTGACTTGGAGTGGATTTGCCCTGCAAACACATGGAACCATAGAAGAAGCATTTTTTCTCCTATTCGCATTCGCAAACTTTGAACAGACGCAGAAATTTGCAGCACATGCGTGAAAAGCAGTACCTGCTGTGGGACGGCAAGGTTTTTCGAACTCCTCTGGCCGAGGGTCAAACAAGAAATATGTAGATGCTGTTCCCTGCGCGTTTTGCGTTTGTATTTGCCACCAGTTGGTGCTTTCCTTCAGTTGGCACCAGCAGCAAGCTTTCGCTGTCGGCGGCCGATGTTAGCTGTTAAATTGCTTTTTTTGCTGCACCCTAAAAAAACGAGTGCTGGGAAGATAGCGCTTGATGCCAAGTGACGCACACACCAGACACACACGATATCAGTTAACTGTGATTTATACTACAATTTAAATAGTTAAGTCGATAATTGCTGATGTTCAATAGATGCCCCGTCTTGAAAGTACGCAGCTGGGCAAAGTGCAATCTCACTGAAGAGTGCTGAAGTGGATTCCTAAACTCCGCCCTGCAGGCTGAGTGCCAAATGCTACTTGAAATGTCGCGTCAGCATCATCGCCAGAGTATCGCTGGAACTCATGAGGGTACAAGAAAAGGCAGTGCTGGGCATGTTTTATATTGTCGCCCTTGGAAGGTCATAATGCACATGAAATGGAAAACACAAGACAGGAAGTGAGTGAGATGGAGGCAAACACCCTGATGATTTGAAGTTTATTTGCGATATATGTGCGCTAATTTCGAAACATTCGCATCCATAGTCACTTATCACTAACGCCAAGCCAGCGACATTCCGGGCGCGCAGAACCTTCGCACGACGTGGCAGGCACCAGCGGCAACGTCTCCTCTGTTGCTATAGCAACAGCTGCATGTATTGTCTGGTGATCGTAGATCGGCGTTGTCGTGGCAACGGCCGTAGTCGCGTGGTAGAACTACTACGTCCCGGCTGCACCTGCTGTGGCTGCCTTTTTGCGTATGTTGCTTGGAGGCTAGCCACCAGGGTCTAGCGGCTTTTCTTCCTCTGGGCCGCGCCGGGGGCTTCAGTGCTTTCTTTCTTCCCGTTGCTAGTAAATGAAGTCAGCGGCACCTGCCAAGCCACCGCGGCGGGGGAGGAATGAGCCGAAACGTGAGCGGCGTCTAAAGCCACCAAAGAGGCGGCCAAACCTGTTAAGCCGGCCTCGCCGGAGTCGGCCAAGCCTGCCCAGAAGACCAAGCCGACCAGAGAGGCGTCCGGAGAAACCCAGGCCTCCATTCCGGCCTCCCAGCAGACTCAGGCCGCTAGATCCGCCGAGGCTGCTACCTCCGCCAACGCCGCCAGATCCGCCGAGGCCCAATAATCCGCCGAGACCCCCAGATCTTCCGAGGCCTCCCAGGAGACCGAGACGTCTCAGCAGGAGCAAGCGGGTAAACCAGTTATCGTCGTCGAAGAAATCATCGTCGAAAAAGTCGTCATCGTCGAAGAAGTCGTCATCGAAGAAGTCGTCATCGAAGAAGTCGTCATCACCGAAGAAGTCATCATCGAAGAAGTCATCATCGAAGAAGTCGTCGTCGCCGAAAGGGCCGTCGTCGTCGCCGAAGCCGAAGCCGAAGCCGAAGGGGATCCTGGCATTGCAGCCGCCTGCCAGCACTGCCAGCAGCAGCAGCTGTAACATAAAGAGCGAGTGTCAGCGTCGCATGCCGAGGCTGAACAGGTCGGCATGGCCAAGCGTTGTGGGGGGGGGGGGAGGGGGAGTACCACCTCAGTCGAGAGACGGGCCTAATCTTCCGTCGGGCGCGATTCACGTGCGCTAGGTCTTGTTTGTCCTCGCTGGCAACCGTCAGAGTCCAAAGTTGGCGAAGACCGACAAAAGAACGGGACTGGACAGGTTTTCTAACGGCGACAATAATGTCCGATTAAGCTTCCTTTCCATTCCTTTTCAATTTAGACTTTGGCGCCTCAACAGAGCGGCCACCTTATGAGAACAGAACAGCACACAAGTGCGAAGCATCGCAGTGAACGGCTTCATGACCCTAGTTCACAGCCTTTGTTTGAGATCTACAAAAACTAGGTTGGTCACGTTTACATTAAAATGGGCGTTTTAACTCCGATAGTGCCGTTAACGCAGCGCGTCTGTACTGAAATGCAAGCGTTTGAAAAATCACACGACTGCGTATATATGTATATATATATATATATATATATATATATATATATATATATATATATATGCGCGTGTGTTTCTGTGTGCGCGTGTGTGTGTGTGTGTCCGACATAATGCAAAGGGCCATCACAACATTGGCCAAGACCAACACATCAGTCATAGACCTTGGCGCAACACACAGAACCTTAGAAAACCATTGATCACAGGCGCAGCACCGTGTCACGACCTCTGACCCCGGCTCGTGCCCGGGGGTCGCTGATGTGTTGGCGAGGCACCGCTTACGACGGCAGGCTTTTGGACGCGACGAGAGCTTTTGGTGGCGCGAACGCCCGAAGGGACACGTGATTGGTAGCTCTCCATTTTCGTGCCATCACGACATTCGGAATCGACTTTGTAAGCTTTCTTCAAGCCTTAAGTCAAGTCAAGTCAAGTCAAGTCAAGTCACTTTTTGTGACCTGACCCCGGGAGTGGGCCTGCTCTGGGAATCAGCGTGGCAAAGTGGAGATCCAAGATGTCTGCCAACCGACACATGAAAATCCAGTGCCGGTTGGCAGACATGTTACGCGGATCATGACTTGTTCATGACCGGCATACAGCTCGTGCTCCTTTTTCGGTGGCTGGCAGCTGAATACGCCTGACGAATATGCAAGTAGATCATGACGATCAACTTCTCTGTATGTCACAAAGGTACATTTTCTCTTCGTTACGAGCTAGGGTGTACACGGGCTACATGCGTCTACACTGGGATAAAATTACTCTGAGCAGTGTCGGCGAAAGCCATCGCTAGAATCAAAAGATTCCATCTGAGGCACGTCACTGATTCTGTGTGGCGTCCTTACAGCAGGGGTTCGATCGGACTATTCTCATGATGCATATACAACGAGCCCTTATTCCCACAGGTATCCAGATGACGGAGTTTCCTTCGCTCTCTGCTAATGCCTACTCAGAACGGAGATTATGTTGTGTGCTACACACGTAACAGAGAGATCCGCCATCCTTTTCCTGCCGCGTGCAAATGAAAGATTTCAGGCTTATGTCTGTAAGCAAGTGCAGGAAAATGGGTCGTATTGATCGCTTGTTTCACCACTTGTTTCACCATGTTGCTGAAGAAAAGCTGCTTTCAGTACTTGTTCCATCATGTTGCTGAAGATCAGTTGCCTTCAATACTTACGACATCACAGTTACGCGACGTCAAACAAGCGTGAAGTAGCTCGGATGGGAGAGTCCTCAACTACCTTCGGGTGCGAGGCCAGGGGCGGATCCCGCATCCATTCTAGGAGGACACGTCCTGATTTTTTTTTTTTGCGCCGGCCTATGGCGAAACCAGAAGCGTTAAATAATTTATGCCTTCTTGGCGGGGGCATGCCCACCGTTACCGACATGCTCACCGTTACGTTCGCGACAATTTTGCGATTGCTACACAAAGCGCTTGAGTTTGGGAAACTTTTTTCAGATGGGAACAGTTATTTGGAGGTTCCTAGGATCCCAAATCTCAGCTATTTACATACGCTCACTCAGCATCTAATTCGTTGAATTCGATATGTCAGGGTAAAAATTCACTGCAAGATTTGGTTGCATGCAGTCGTTTTTTTAAACCATGTCTTCTTTTCTAGTGCGTTTTCTTTCTCTAAAATTCTGTTCAGTTTTGACCCGAATCCTAATCCGCCGTTTTTCATAACGCGGACTATATGGCTTACGAGAAAACACTTGGATTGGTCTGAACGAGACCTCAAGATTCATAAATTTGTATGTTGTTAGGTCAATGTTCAGCCTAATTATGCCAGGTGAAAAGCCAAACATTCGTGAAAATCGCCCTTTTCAGTTTTTGAACATTATACATCCGAGACTTTGTCTCATAGCGACACAATGCCATCTATTTATGGTGTATAGCTCGGTCAATATAGCAACGTCGACCCATCGCGTGCGTTCCGCGGCACCGTCGGTTGCCTCAGTCGCCCGCACCGGCCGTAGATCGCTGAGGGTGCTACTAAAAAACCGCCACTGCCCCGAAACCAGAAAGGCTAGGAACACGTTCTTGGTGTCAAAACACGCGCAATAGATATCCCATGGGGTATCTATTAAAAATGTGGGCACGATTACACAACATTCCGGAGAAGTACCATGAAAACCTGAGGAGGGTCGCTTGCACCCCCCCCCCCCCCCTCTCCTTTCAGGGCGAGAGGGTTCACGTTAGGTTACGTTAGATCTAGCTAGCAGAGTAGTTCACTTGTAGACTTTGTTAACGCATTTCCAGTGTAGTAAATCACGTCACATCTTAAATATGTCATTTCTATGAAAGTGCGCTGCAGGGACCATTCCATTCAAACGGATATAATTACATTCAAAAATTGATACATTCATTCCATTCAAACGGGTATATGACAGACCAGACCAGGTCAGACCAGGGTTTTCACGCCCGGGTCAGCTCCATGGTGCCGTCCGAAAGACAACGTTCAGGGGACATCACTGAGGCCGGTGGAGGCTTTGGCTTTTGCATGCTTCCAGCATCAGTTCGGTCATTGGCTGCCGTCGCAGGCGCACGCATTCGACTGGCTGCCGTCGCATGGGTACGCACCCCATCGGTTGGCATCGCACGTGTAAGCGCCTGCTAAGGTGGCTGGCTATTGGCTAGAGCAGCAAGGTGTCGTGAAAACCGGTGGTGGTCTTTCGACCCCGCTTTTCTATTTTTGGCAGAGATACAAAAAATGTCTCTCTATTGCATGCTTTGGATTTCTATGGTGCAATTTCAAATGGCATGTTTCGTGATAACCTGCCCGGAACGTTGCCTATGCAGAGTTTTCATAATGACCTGTAAAGGTGTGCCTCCCCCACAACAAATATTGACTGTAAAGGAAGTTTTAAATACTCGTTCGGGCGCCTTAGCCATACGTCAGCTTCCAAAAACTTTAAATCAGCTTTCCAATTTGGTATATGATTGTGACATGTCCTTGACATATATGACCCTGACAATGTCCTCGGTGGGTCCTGGGAGGAGTCGACAGAACCGGAAATAGTAGCCGATCTAACGAAAACGTTAAGCGTGTCTGTGTTCCACGCGAAACACAGCACATTCTTTCAAGCAGCAACTGCTTCCCTGGGCAAACACGCTGCATAAAAGCCAAGTCCTCTAGTCTTATGTCATTACCTCCGCACGACATTGCGACCTAAACATGAACTCCCATCGCAAACCGCGTCGTTCCAATCGGCTCAGTTCGACGACCAGTGGACTTACCGCGAATTTGGCCTGCATGATGTCGGCTCCTGAGACCCCGCTCTGCCGAAGGAGGCCGCTGCACTGCGGTGGTGTTCTTTCCCGGGCGTTTTATACAGCTGCGGCGCCACACGACCTTCCCCCAGAGCTTGCGCCGCGCCCCGGTGACGCAGGTGCCGCGAACGCTGCGCGTGCCACCGACACGGGAAATCTGCTACTGGGTAAGCCAGCTGCACCCGCACACGTACACACACACACACACACACACACACACACACACACACACACACACACACACACACACACACACACACACACACACACACACACACACACACACACACACACACACACACACACACACACATACACACACACACGCACACACACACACACACACACACACACACACACACACACACACACACACACACACACACACACACACACACACACACACACACACACACACACACACACACACACACACACACACACACACACACACACACACACACACACACACACACACACACACACACACACACGCACGCTTCGGAAAGCACGCGCGCGCGCGCGCACGCAGGCACGCAGGCACGCATGCACACGCACACACACGCGCAAGCACTCATGCACACACGCACACGC
Source organism: Pollicipes pollicipes (assembly GCF_011947565.3). Lineage (NCBI taxonomy): Eukaryota > Metazoa > Arthropoda > Thecostraca > Pollicipedomorpha > Pollicipedidae > Pollicipes > Pollicipes pollicipes. The sequence goes on from NW_023595962.1 coordinate 907,784, forward strand.
ACATGCAACCACGCGCACACATACACACATACAAAGACACACGTACACACACGCACGCACGCACGCACGCACACGCGCACGCGCGCATACGCGCACACATTCACACGCACGCACGCGCGCACGCACACTTCGGGAAGCACATGGCGTGGCCGAAACGCTGGAAAGGCGGACGTCGAGTCATCCGGGCGTCATGCATGATTCTAGTTTCTAGAATCATGCATGTCGCATGATTGGTTTGACATAATACTTTCACACACCGCACATGTACGGTGCGGTGTGTGTAAAGGTTGACATAGCCGGCGTATGCTCGATATGGGTATTGTTTTCGAACATTGTAGAGATGCGCTCGTGATGTTTCAAGATGTCATATGCACGTTGGCCGCAAAATGAATCCCCGGGAACAAAAACATAAGGGGAGTGAAAGCTGCTATAACGCTAGTGCGGCTATAACGTGACAGAGCCTTTCTGTGTGCAATAACTAACGGACAAAACCAAGTGCCTTAGTCTCGGTAACCTAACGGTCGGAAGGCATCCCTGCTTTTCATCTTATTAGGTAAAGTCGTGAATGACAATCTGTTTCAGCACTGTCGATACCGATAAATTTGCGGACGTCATCGGAGAACTCCTCAAGGCATTTCAGTATCCCAGCCCTATCTCTTGAGAACGATGCGGAGTTAGCGATCGTTATAACCATCTCGGTGTCTGTGGGCGTCGGTTCTGATTCTTCCCAGGCAGTACTCGCGCTCAGATCCCCTGCCTCGTAGGTGGGCGTGGCAGGCGGGGAGCACGCGGCAAACCTGCCGTAAGAGACGAAACCTGCGCGTGGGAGGCAGGTTTTTCACCCCTCTTATCTACAGGCAACCTCGCATTGGCTCAATTGAGTCGCAATAAGCGGATGGACGGATTATCCATGGATATATTAAGTAACGCCTGTTGTACTACCGAGACACTGCTCTGTACTTCCAGTAAGTTTCATTTTTGCCGATTTGGCATTTCTTTTTCAGCTTCCGCATTCCCAATAAGCTTTATTTCGCTTACACCAGTTTCCCAGCCCTACGTCTACGCAATGGCTAGAAGCGAGGTCTGCAATGGAGCTCATAGTGCTATGTCATCTTCCATGGGGCCTCGTACTGCTATGTCGCCTTGCATGGAGCCTCGTGGTGCAATGTCGCGTTGCATGGAGCCTCGCACTGCTATGCCGCCTTCCATGGAGCCTTGTAGTGCTATGTCGCCTTCCATGTAGCCCCATAGTGCAATTCACGTGTTACTTCGATCCGAGATCTTATCGAGCAGCCAAACTATCGGTAACCTGTGATAGAAGATCTGCTCCGGTGCTCTCAACGCCAGGTGTCTCCCAAAAACATCGCGTTTAAAATTATATGCCTGAAAATGCCTTAAGCGGTTGTATTTTTTTTTTTGCATTTCGAATTCAGGTTAAAAAGTAGCTAGATAATACAGTAGTACCAGCCTTGTTCGTCGGAAAAACCAGGACAGTGGAGATATAGTTAGGTTGATGTTTCTGCAACATGCCTTTCTCGAAACAATAGCAGAGGTGAATTTGCAACTTCAACAACAACAGAACTTACTGCTATCATTATTTCGAGAAAGGCATGTTGCCGAAATATCAACCTAACTATGTCTCCATTCTCCTGTTTTCTTTCCGAGGAATAAGGCTTGATACTACTGTCTTATCTGGGCGGCTAATGTTTCTCGCCATTGCACTGAACAACTTAAAAATCCATTCATGCAGGTTTTGGATGCATCATCATGCAGTCTCTGCTATAAACCAACTAAGCTCGGCCCAGACAAGCAAACTCATCCAATGACCTGGTACCAACCTTTTTCAAGTGCACCCTTGCCCCAGTCCCCCCCCCCCTAGACGTTTACCTATGGGGGTACCTCAAGAGTGTTGTTTGCGCTTAAATCAGGCAGACACAAGGTCAGCACAAGTGTAGATCAGCACTGTTATACATGGAACTGCAAAGCTATCTCGACTAACTTTCCGCAGTTGGTGTGCATGAAAACCACATTAAAATGCTGTACCCGAAATTATTTATTTTTCATGGATCACATACTCCCGTGTATAATTGAACAAAGGGCACATCAAAATAAGCCTGTATTTGTCCAACAAAAGTTAAAAATTTCACACGTCCGAAAATTCTATCACCCCCTAACAACGCGCGAGTTTCGGAACATGCCATTCCCGTTGTAATCTTGTTCTGGTTTTAGTCGCCGCAATTTCTTTCGCTGAATCTTGGTAGCATATGCTTTTTCACATCAACGGCTCCGCCCCCCCCCCCCCCCCCCCCCTATGGCAATACCTCTCTTGGCTCATCTCTTCCCCTCGTCCCCAGAACCTTCCTTCGCGGCGTTCGCAGCACCACGGGAGCTGGTAGTCGAACCTAGCAAACCCTCAATCGTCAGAGATCGTCATTGCCAGGGGAGCCTCCATCGATGTCGTCATCATGTCCGCCACCGGAGTGACGGGCCCGACCTCTGACCCGGCCTCGGCCGAAGGAGTCGAGACTGCCGACATCGCCGTCGCTGGCCGGCGCGGCCGCTGCCATCGTCACCACCATCACCAGCAGCAGCAGCAGCACCTGAAGTGGCCGCGAGCTTCAGAGCACCTTCGTCAGATGTGCCACCAGTCAGACACATTTGCGACAGGGGACGATGGAAGCGGTAGCAGACGTTATCACTACGTAGATACGTTATTACCACATTTATAGACACATTATCGGCCCACTTGTAGATACATTATCACCCGTAGGTACGTTATCACTACGTAGATGCGTTATCACTTCGTGTATACATTCTCGCAACATTTATCCGTTGTTACGCCGTAGGAGCATTATCACTACGTAGATATGCCATCACTGCGTGGACACGTTATCACTACGCAGACACGCCATCACTACGTCGATACGTTATCATCACGTAGATACGCTATCACTACGTATATACGTTATCACCACGTAGATGAGTGTTTACTACGTGGATAATTTATCACCACGTGGCTGCCTCATCACCATGTAGCTACGTTATCAGGATGAAAGTGCAGGCGGGTGGAGCTTAACGACTTTGGGAATCCATCCGGATAAAGGTAATCAATGCATTGGAACATACTCCTTCTTCTGAGGCACCTATGGACGTGACAAAAGGGCGCCGGTAGTGCGGTGGTTAACGCGACTGTCTTAACCACTGCGCGTCTGGGAAACCAGAGGTACGGGGTTAAATTCCCCGCGGTGCCCGCCCTTTCTGCCAGGTGAGAGGCAGTATGTGTGTATGTTATTGGGGCTTCACGACGCTCTCAGCTGCTGAGGCTGTATGACACACCCAGACACACACACACACGGTGCGACAATAGCAATGCCGCCCAATGAATTGTAGACGATACGTTCGCTTACATCGCCCATCAAGTGTCATACCCGCGCGGACTGGCTGTCCACATCTGACATGCTCGAAAACGAGCAGCCACTGCACTGACATGCCCGAAAACGAGCAGCCACTACAATGGCATGCCCGAAAACGAGCAGCCACTACAATGACATGCCCGGAAACGAGCAACCACTGCACTGCTTGCCCGAAAACGAGCAGCCACTGCACTGACATGCCCGAAAACGAGCAGCCACCGCGCTGACATGGCCGAAAAGGAGCAGCCACTGCACTGACATGCCCGAAAACGAGCAACCACTGCGGTGACGTGCCCGAAAACGAGCAGCCACTACAATGACATGCCCGAAAACGAGCAACCACTGCACTGACATGCCCGAAAACGAGCAGCCACTGCGCTGACATGCCTAAAAATGCCTGGAAGCGAGCAGATCAGTGATTTGGACACGATCGCGCGCGACAGTCTGCACAAACCGGCACGCAATTTTACCAGTGCATTTAACCGTTTGTCCTCCGTTGGTGTTTATCTCGTGTCGCCGCGGCACCTGAATGTCGATTCTGGACCGAATGTCCGGTTAATTGACGTCACGACCCGCTCGGCCTCGGGCCTCGCTCTCTGTCATGGGAGGGCGGCGGGGTGAAAGTAGCGACCGGGACTTGAAATGGGGGAAGGGGGTTTGGATAGCGAGATTTCAAAATCTGAATGGTGGCCCTTTTTAAACTGTTGCGCATCGATTTGCGATGCACATATCAAGAGCACGAGGATGTCGCTGTTGAAAAGCGTGACGGACGTGGCATACAGGCGGCAGAGATTCGACGGCATCTGAGCACTGCTGTTTAAAACGCTCTTAAAGCAATAACCATGCTAAAAAGGGCATTGGTGGGCGTGTGACTTTCTAAAATAGGTTCGAGGCTGAGCCAATAAAGTTGACCTAACCTTGACCTTGACATAACCTTCCCCACAGTCCTATTTTGTACCCATAAATCCACCACTTTGGTTTGCGTCTCAGATCTGGAATATAACATTTAAAAATTGGTGGGTTGCAAAATCATGTTGATGTTGAGGCATGACTTCCCAATTTGAAGCTGTTGTAAGTTGACAATGATGATGCATGATTATATTGATGGTGATGGGTTTAAGACTTAGAATACCAGCGGTTCAGAACCTTTCTCCTTTTCAGTGGTCCAGTATTCCCTTGTTGTTAATGTGCATTTGGGGGAGGGGAGGGGGGTAGAAGAGCATTCAGGGTACTCAAGTCAGCATGGGGTGAGCTCGGTCCCTCCCCCTCCCCCCCCCCAAACGGTACGAAGAGCCACCCCCGGTCAGCGGCATGCCGTTTTGAGTCAGGCTAACTTATTCATTCCTGCCAAGGGCATTACAAAATCAAAATCCGATAGTTGCATGACAAGAGTGATCGCATCGAAGTAGCCCAGATTGAAAAGCAGATCTCGGATTTGGACACTTGCTGAGAGCCCGCACCATTGCTTCTGATTGTCGCCAGCGGAGAATGGACCAGCAGAAGAGGTTCTCAGCGGAGGTGCACGTTTACAAGCCGGCGCGTGGCTGCTTCATCACCACTGGACGTTAAGAGCACGTTCACGTGGGGAGGGAGGGGGGGAAGCAGACTGAGCAAGCATGACTTCGCCTCGTAGAAAAACTCGATAACTGTGCTGACAGAGTTGAGCATCGCACATGTAGATTTAGCGCACAAGACAATCCTAGGGCGGCAATTTCATCTTAATTTGTTGGATGAGGGCGGTAGCCCTGGCCGATGCTTCGTGAAATTCACTCCCAAACTCGCTGCCAAAACTCCAACACTCCCTGGGAGTTCAGCGACTGTGACACCGTGCACACACGAAGGAACTTACCAGCAGAGGAGCTCCGAGACAGCGCATGCTGGGAAGTTTGAGAAGCAGTGATGTGCTAAGCATGGGTCCGGCCGAGTTTTATGCAACCCAAATGAGTCGCGGATAAATTTTTCAGCACTAAGCGTGTTTTCCAGCTACGGAAATGCGGGTGACGACGCGAACTGTTACCCGCATTCCTTGTATGTTGCCTCTCCATTTCTTCTCCTCAGTTCCTCACGCATTGGTTTTAGAAACACTGGATTAATCCTCACCCGGCGGATGGGGTGTTTGCTTGCATGTAGCCTGCAGATAGCTTGTGGAGACGGTAAGCCCGTGCCACGCGCGAATGGCCTATGAACTTATCACCATCACCCAAAACCGTGAGAAATGACGTCACGCAGGATCTCGATTTGGCTAGGAAGTGTATTTATTTAGCATTTAGCAGTGTTTAGTAAAAGTGTTGTTTATTTGGTAGTGAATTTATTTAGTTAGGGAAGGGCATTTAGCCATCTTCGATGGAATGGTTCCGATATCTCTTCCCTCCTTTGTTGGGAACTAATCGATCAGATTTCTCGATTTGAAGCGCACTCGATACTCCACACATACGTTGATAGTTTTCTTAATCCCTAAATATGTTTTGGGTGACCTCAAGACTACCAATGGTGGAGGGCATGCGTTCCGGCAAAAAGAGGCTGAGGAAGGTAACACTGGCAGGTAACCTCACATACACCGGAGTTGTATGTGAAAGACAAAAATCGTATGTGCGCCAAAACTTTGGCTGCATATTAAGCATAAGTTATGACTTAAGGTCCCTACAGCCCTGTGCTAGGAGGGGGTAGATCTTACCATGCGTCACTATTAAGTGTTGCGTGTGAGACGTATATGTGTGCTGGCAATGATGACATGTGATAGCATGGCATGTCGCGCATGTCCTGATGTGAAACATCAGGTATCCGCAAAAATGCGTTTTGTTTCTGTGTTAAAGCACCTGCGTTCGACGTTGCTGAACGTTTTGAGCTTGTGTTCGTTTGAGCTCCTGTTCGTCATTTGCTAAAGATACAACCTTCAGTCTGCATGAAGACACCGTCTTCTGCACATTACAGCGCCACTTCAAGAAGAGAACAAAGAGGATAATTAACCTAATAGGACCTAGCCAAAGGTCAGGGTGGCCTGGACTGGCCTCTGTTGACCCAATCTATGCGTTTGAAGCGTTTATCATGAGGGTGTTGTCGCATATCAAGAGTATCGAGAAGGTAAACAAGTCATCCAGCGATACTTTCTACGATACTGGTTACGATAGCGTTAATGACAAGAGTGACAGGAGTAACAGGAGTAGCAGGAGTGACAGGAGTGACAGGAGTAACAGGGGTAGCAGGAGTGACAGGAGTGACAGGAGTAACAGGAGTGACAGAAGTAGCAGGAGTGACAGGAATGACAGGAGTGACAGGAGTGACAGGAGTGACAATGACAGCATTCTGACGGGAGTTAGACGAGTTTGCTGCAAAGCGTTTGCGACACACCCTATGCTTACAACATCAAAATTGGTGGAAACGGTGAAAATACCGAAATAAAGGTCGCATTCTTTGATTCTACACAATCGCGGATGAGATTTGAGTGTCAAAATTTGTCGAAGCTGGCGACTCTGAAACGCGTTCCGCAAACTTCAATTCATTAATATGTAATGCATCATGATATCATCTGTGACACCGTTATCCTGTCCCGGCGCGCACGAGAAGGCGGATGGATAACGAGAAGGCGGATGGATATCGAAAAGGCGGATGGATAACGAGAAGGCGGATGGATAACAAGAAGGTGTTAATCTCCAGTGCTATGCCGGTAAACTCAAACGCATCTATGCCGTTCCGCTGGTGTTCTTGAATCGTGTTAACATAGCCCTGTGCGGTGAATAACGCTTGAAATCCACGGAGGAGCCCTTCCTTGGAATTTCGTCGGGTGAGGCCCCAAAGGGAAGGTTGTTGTTCGAAAGCCACGTTTGTTAGATCAAGCAATTTTAAAACATGAAGTGCCCACTCAATAGCGGAAAACATGAAGCAAATAAGAGCTTTTTCACAGTTAAACACATTCGGATTCACTCGATTTCTTCCGTTCGTTAACGTGGTGATTTCACTGCGTTTGAAGACGCAGTTTTAGGATATTCTCCACCGGCGGTGAATGCAAGATTTTGAACATTGGGTGCATATAAAAGCATATAATGTTAAGCCAAGCCGTATAATGCAATTTGTAGCATTTCACGTTCAAACCTACGTACAGTATGGCTCAGATCAGAGGTACTGAATGTGTGTCCACAGTAGCATTAGCGTTATCCTCGGAAAAAAACAGGAGAATGGAAATATAGATAGAGATATCACCTGGTTTTTCGGAGGAATAAGGCTAATACTACTTTCTTATCTATGTGAATATGTTCTTCGGTAATACAGTGGACAACTTACATAACAGCGAATGTGTGGTTTGAACGCAGTAAGCGCATTAAGATTTTATAGAGAGATCCTACTCTGGCGAAGATTTCACCGTGGCAGATTTCGAAATATCCCGCTATCCCGTCCGTCCGTCCGTCCGTCCGTCCGTCCGTCCGCCCGCCCATCCGTCCGTGTGTCCGTGCGTCCGCCCGCCCGTCCGTGCGTGCGTCCGTCCTTTCGCCCGTGCGTCCGTACTTGCGCCCTTCCTTCCGTCCGTCCGTCCTTCTTTCCGTCCGTCCATCCGTTCGTCCGTCAACCCGTCTGTCCATCCGTCCGTCCGTCCGTCCGTCCTTCCGTTCATCCATCCTTCCGTCCGTCCGTCCGTCATCCCATCCGTCATCCCGTCCGTCCGTCGCTTCAAGCACTTCGGCATGCCAAGCCTAAACTTGGGCCGCCCGTCTCCCAGCCTTCTCGGTCGTGTGCTCCGGTTCGGTGGACAAACTTCGGTGCCGGTCTCGGGCCGATCCCGTACAGCGCCGTCGAAAGTAAGCAGGGGCCGGCGGCTCGACCCGCGCGTCAGGCGCTCACGCGTCCTTTGGACTCATGTTATCTAGCGGTCTGAGCTATGGATGAGCGTATACTCGGCATCAAAACTTTGAACAAATGAGCAATACTGTTGATTCACCTTTGTGAAGTGATGACCTTCGTTCGAACACGGCACAATGCCAGCACACTTATCCAGGCTGCTTTCATCAGGGGCAGGGTGCCAGTGTTCTCGCTCTGAACGATGCGGGCACGTTTCATCTGCACAATGATTCGTGCCGCCATGCCTTTTCGCTGAACGCGTGGTGCCCCGCGCATGGAATTGCGGAGCGGGGCCGCAGGTCACAGGCTTTCGTTCTCAGGCCTTTGGACCAGGTGCTTTGTTCTCCAATCTTCCTGAACTATCAGCTGTTAACGAATTTACCTGCCCAGATCACCTTTCCAAATACGTTGGAGCAGTCATATCCGTAGGTGCACTATCTGCATCTGTATCTACTCCACACAACCCTATTCGCATCTACTCCAAACCAGCCACTACTTTCCCATAACCCAGCACTCCCCCCCCCCCCCCACCCCGACCTCTGACCCCTCTCCTTCGGGCTGACAGCTGGCAGGCCCTTGTTCGCCGGTCGGCTGTCCGCCACGCCGCCGCCCGCCGGCTTGAGTGCTGCGGACCAGTCTGCCCCCGCAGGGGTGGCGGGGCTCCACTCGGCCTCCGCCGGTACAGCATCGGGCGCTGCGGCTGGTGATTGGCGGAGATGTGGGGTCGCGCCACGGAAGCTGTGCTTGTGTGACCGGTATTTAACGGTCTTTTGACAGCTGGCAAGGAAAGCCGAGGTGAAATAGGTTAGGATAATGAGGGAAAACTGCACGGCTTCCTACATTTTCGGCACAAAAGGTCTACTTGACCTTTGACACTGGTGACGGCCGAGGCATTGTATCACCACATCGCTATATGGATGTGATTCACCTCCCCCACCCCAACCCCCCCACCCCCACCCCCGTCGGCTCTCGGCCCGGGCCCGTGGCGCCGAAAAAGATCCCGTCATTGAGTGACGCTTCCAGATATGATGCATTCGCCGTTGACTAGTGCGCTGTGCTTTGGCTGTGCTTTGGCTGTGACTAGTGCGCTGTGCTTTGACTGTGTGGTGCGTAGCGTATTGCATGCAACGGACTTGCAGCAGCAAAACCACCCTCCGCTGTGAAAGATGCAATATCGGATGTTCTGCGCCCGAAACGCTGGCAATCACCGGGCACGCACAGATGCGTCGCACAGTTTGTATTGAGGCAGACTGCCGACATCTCACTCACCAACCGTCACCGACATCTCACTCACCAACCGTCACCGACATCTCAATCGCCAGCCGTCACCACGCCTGGTAGGCGAATGTCAGCTCTCTACCTCGTCGCCTCGTCGACACGTTCGCTCGGTTACGTCGCCGTGCGCGTAAGGTACCGGTTCATCACACCGTAGGCTGTTCGAGACAGTCGTTCGGTACAGGCCGTCTGGGTAACCAGAGGCTCGCCGCAAATGGCGGACATGTAGCCGGCAGGTGACAGACCTGTGCTCCGGACACGAAACAAAGCGTCAGAGGTCTACAGACTCATGTTCCGGACACGAAACACAGCAGCGGAGGCATACAGACTTGTGCTCCAGACACAAAACACGGCAGCGGAGGCATACAGACTTGTGCTCCGGACACGAAACACGGCAGCGGAGGCATACAGACTTGTGCTCCAGACACAAAACACAGCAGGACAATATCAGCAGCACTTGAGCCAAAGCAGTTCGGCTCACTCGAGTCTACAGAGCCCGCCTCGGGCTCACAACTTTGAATGCGGGCTTCAGGTACGCGGGCCCAAAGGCGGCGAATATCCGCGCAAAGTTCGCCGCCTAACACAGGCCCGTGGCACATCCAGATTCGAGGCGAGTTCCAGATGCAGTACAAGTAGAGAACAGGGTAGAGGGTGTGGTGTTGTGCAAAGGCTGGCATTCGGACGCAGGGTTGCTCTCGTTTGGAAGCATTTTTTAAAGTCGCCCGTTGGACTCGTTGGCGCTACGCATATACCCGACTGGAACGGACTTCATTGCATCATCTTCATCTTCATCATCATCATCATCGTTTTCTTCTTCAATGCATTTCAGTCATAGTTCTGTTTGTTTATTGAAAAAGAACGGTCAGTTGGGGACAAAAACATTGGTGGAAGCACCTTAACGTGCGCTTTGTTGCCACACAGTACCGTTTTCGTAGAGATATGTAGTTAAAGGGAGCTCTGCGAAGTTTCACATGGGAGTAACCACATATCATCGCTTATTTTACGACTCAGCACATGTGAACAGTTCGTGTTCAGAAGATACGCGAAATGAGCGAGTCAGTACTGGGGCGATGAACATGTTTTCTTAACATTCTGATGAATGCCAACTCAATGCCAAGCGTCAATGAAACACCAGCAGATGAGTCCACGTTGCAAAGCGGGATCTCATCAAAGAGTATGCACGGATTCTACCGTCTCGCCTAGCATCACTCCAAAACGCACACACTTTCAACCACCGACAATCTGTATCAACGACGCCGCCGCCATCAACAGCTGCGACGCATCCCACCCATGTTCGCCGAACGCACACGAGATGGCAGCACTGAGCGTCAGCCCAGTTTTGCGTAGAGATCATCCAGCTGTGGCTTGAAATATCGTCGCATTTCGGGTCGCTTTGACTTGAGACCAGGGGTGAGAAGGTTGTTTTGCACGCTGAACGGGTCCGGGTGCAGGTAAATATCCTTTACCTGTGCGATTAGGGACAAGCGTCAGCGCACGCAGAAAGGATCGCAAAAGTGCTGTTTGCACGCTGCACGTGGGAAACCGCGAGAACGCTTAGTTCCACAGCCTCAGCGGCACTTACGGGGCTGGAAGCCTGTTCAGATTGCAACGCCTGTGCGTCTGTGTATCTCGGAGGAGGTAAATGCGGTTGCACGAATGACGGAGGTCTCGCGGGAAACAACCGCACGTTTTGGCGGAAAACAAGATGCACATTTGCAGCTGGATAGCCGCAGCCGCGCGCCAAATGGCCATTTCGCAGGTTTCAGACAGGCTGTATCAAGGCTTTCATTCCGTTCGCTTTGACTTGAGGCAAGAAGTGAGTTTGTTTCGTAGGCTGAAGGGATCCTTCTGCAGCAGCATAGCATTTAGGAATCACGGCAAGGTTGTCCCAAGTTCACATTCGAATTCGGGTTGAAATGATCACTTGGAATATCGCTTTGTAGTATGTACGATCAGTTGCCATCCTTGGAAAACATTCACGCGAGTCCCAAATGCAAAGCCCTGCGTATCAAAACCTGACAGAGATCTGGGAGCCCAGTGTCATGAGGGTAAGTCAGGCAAGTAGCCACTGGGCTGCATTGCAACATCGCAGCGCAATATCTGGCCACTCACTGGCTACAAAGCAAGTAGCCACTGAACTGCATTGCAACATCGCAGCGCAATACCTGGCCACTCACAGGCTACAAAGCAAGTAGCCACTGGGCTGCAGTGCAACATCGCAGCGCAGTATCTGGCCACTCAATGGCTACACAGAAGCTCAACTACGCGCGCGAGGTCCTGCATGTAGTCGAACATCGGATTTCAAAATACCGGTCTATCTGTCACGAAACGTGCAATTAATCGGAAGGGCACTAGAGTATGCGTAATTGACATTATCCAACTGCATCTATGTCTTCAATATTTCTTTTAGCCGTGATGTCGGATCCGGCTGGTTTACCCCAGCTTATGCGACTTCATAAGAGTTGCCGAGTCTGGTTGGCTTTTTCCGTTTCCTGTCCTGCTTTCTATTGACCCTTACATTCTTTCTGCCATATATATGTTCACTAAAATGCCGCGCATCTGTTTCATCCTTTCATCCCATTTCACCCCTTTTCTCTTTTTGATCACCTCTTCACATTTTGCTTCACGTCCCATACATATCTCAGCTCATTTCGCACGCCCTTTCTTCGACGTCTCAATTGCTTCCCTTTCTCTCACTTCTCCTTGCTAATGCCATACCACCTGCCCCCTCGCTTCCTCACCCACACCTCCATCCCATCTCCCCTGTCACCCGCACCTCTATGCCCCGTCTCCCCTGTCACCCGCAACTCCATCCCCCATCTCCTCTGTCACCCGCAACTCCATCCCCCATCTCCCCTGTCACCCGCATCTCCATGCCCCATCTCCCCTGTCACCCGCGCCTCCATTCCCCACCTCCCCTGTCACCGCCCATCTGTCCCCCATCTCCCCTGCTACCCGCCCCCTGTCCCCTCGCCACCCGCCTCACCTGCTCATAGCCCTTGAGCGCAGCTTTTTCGGCCAGGCGCGCCATGTCCTCTAGCACCATCTCCCGCACCGCCTGCGACTGGCACAGCACCGACAGCGTGCCCGGGATGCCGGCGGAGGCGGCCCAGGCCTTCAGCGCGACCACGGCCGGCACCACCACCGCCACCACATACGACTTGAGGCTGTCTCCGTGCACGAAGAGCTGCGCGACGAAGCGGGAGCCCAGGTAGACGGCCTCCACTTTCTCCGGCGCGACGTACTCGCCCTGAGAGACATGAAGGGGGAGGGGTAGTGGGAAATAATAATGACCGCCTGCATGATCCGGTAATATTAAATTCTTCCCAAAATTGGGTACAATCAAGCATCCGCCCAACGGCCTATGTCCATGAATCACACACCCATGAACTCTACGTCTATGAATCCTAAGCCCATGGGTCATGCAGACCCTATACCCAGTTGAAAGTACATCAGTAGCATTACTTAACGACGCGCTGTGCTACATCATGTCGACTGGCGCCAACTAGCGGTCTCATCGCTAATACGCATGGGTGAAGAGGTCATCCAGTCACAATCTCTCTCCACGCATTGGCCGAAAATACGAACGCAGTAAGCAAGCCAACGATGAACGCGTGGCACATTGGCACATTGGTCCACCGCCCGCAGTCGCCCGACGCCGCGGGGTTGACCAGAAGCGAGCCGCCGACCTGCGCCAGTTTGAAGATGGGTTTCCTGCGGTCGATGATGCTGAGGGTGCCGGCTGGCGTCCACTGTCCCACGTCGCCGGTGTGAAGCCAGCCCTGCTCGTCCAGCGCCTCCCGCGTGCGCTCCGGGTCACGATGGTAGCCCTGTGACGGCACGGCCGAGGTTCTAGCTCAGTGACATGTCCCGGATGAAGTCAGCGAGGTGGAAGAGACGGTGGAGCGGTTCGGTTCCGTTCCGCATCCTGACTTTCCGGCTGGTTCTCATGCATTATCCACGGTACCTACGTTTGTGCTGAAACGCTCTTGTACCTCCCATACAAACCCCAGAAACACGAAGTTCTTCTTACGCATCACGTGATACTGCTCATCATGAACAACCGCCTCCTCCTCGTCTTCCTGAGTAACCCTGAAGATGTACCTCATACCTCTAGTGCACCATTCCCACCTTGAAGGCCGAAGATCGTGTTCGAGACTGCCTTGAAGATATTGTTTGTGCATCCCCATCCCCTGTGCCAGTGCTGACTCCCTGTACATCCACAGCTACCCCGTGGCGAAGATCACGTTGAAGGACCATGATGGCTCTCGCTCCCTGTGCCGCCTGTCACTCTGAAGATGCTTCTTCTTCGACAGCCACTCGCCCGCGTCCCTCCTCACCCTGAAGACATCGCCTTTCCGACACTCAAGTCATCGCCAGGGCTCTTCCTCGCCATGAAGCTCTCTGTCCCATGCTGAAGACATCGTCCTTCGACACTGTAGTCATCGCCAGCGGCCCTCCTCACCCTGAAGACGTCGTCTTTCCGACACTGTAACCATCGTCCGCACCCCCCCCCCCCCCTCCCCCCTCCCCCCACCTTGAAGCTCTCCGCCTCACCCTGAAGACGTTGCTGCCACGTACGCAGACTTCGCCCTGGCCGGATACGGCGAAGTAGCCCAGCTCCGGCACATCCACCAGCTTGACATCGCAGCAGGGCAGTGGCGGCCCCACGTGCTCGGGCCGCGCCTCTCCCGGCAGCGTCAGCGTGCAGGCGGCCGCGCACTCGGTCTGTCCGTACCCCTCCAGCACCTGCCGGCAGGAGGGGTCGGGCCCCACGGCCGTCAGCAGTAGCGGGTGTTGCGCGAGAGGGTAATTCGAGCGTCAGAAAGACACGGTGGATGTTGCTTTGCGTACTGCCGGAAGAAGCGCTCTTGTCGGGTGCTGTTAACTAGGACTGGGCCCCGGAAATGCTGTGCTGGTTACGGTGCTTAAGTCCTGTGGAAGTCTTAAACGCTGAGTCTTACAGATATGTCTTTTAGGAGGCATGCATTTTATGAACCAGGATCCAGGTCTCAGACTCACCGTCGAAGAATGCGTCCAAGAGACACGGGTGAGATCTTAATCTAGCATTGTGGTCTCTCGGTGTTCGCAGTATCCATGCAGCCTCCACCGCTAAATAACGTTGAACCCGGTAACGCGCGCCGAGTGCCCCTTCACACAAAACTTTATCGCTTCAAAACGTAGAGGCTTAAAATACAAGAACCATAAACTCGTTACTGACAGCGCAGCCAAAGCCTGACATGAAAAAACCGAAAAATACACGTGACCGACTGTGTAGACGAAACCTAACATGAGAAACGACGAAAGACACATGACTGACAGTGCAACCGGGAGCTTATATGAAAAAACGACAAAAGACACGCGACTGGCAGTGCAGCCGAAGCCTAACATGAAAAACGACAAAATACACGTGACTGACAGTGCAACCGGGGCCTTACATGAAAAAACGACAAAAGGCACGTGACTGGCAGTGCAGCCAAAGCCTAACATGAAAAAAACGAGAAAAAAAACACGCGTGACTGACAGTGCAACCGAGGCCTTACATGCATAAACGACAAAAGACACGTGGCTGACATGAAAAAAACGAAAAAAAAACATACACGTGATTGACAGTGCAGCCGAAGCCAACATGAAAGAAACGAAAAAGAGACACGTGACTGACCGTGCAGCCGAGGGCGCAGCGTGCGAAGGTGAGCACGGCGGAGGCGGTAGGCGCAGAGCCCACCACCACCAGCCTCACCCTGCCGCCCAGCGAGGCCCGCGTGCGCCGGAACACAAACCGGTCCCACACCGAGTCATGCCGCACCACTGACCTGCGGCGGCGTACGCGGTCATAATAGGTCACAATAAGTCACGACTGGTCAGGAAATGCCACAGAAGGTCACGAAAGGACATGTGACAGTCATGGATAGGTCATGAAATGTCAGGACAGGCCACGGCAGGTCACAAACGGCCGCGGCAGCTCGCCACAGGCTATGGCATGTCCCGACAGGCAACGACAGGTCAGGGCAGGCTACAAAAGGTCACAACAGGTCACGAGAGGTCATGGTGGCGGAGCACGAGTGCGCCGGTCACTGTGGGTCCTATCGGGTACATAAAGGACTGCGCGTGTCATGTTGGGTCAAAGCGGGCTCCAGAGAGCCTAAAAATAGCTGTAAAGGGCCATTCCCGGGTCAAAGGTCATGGCGGATCATCGCAGGGCCTAAAGAAGCGTACAGATCACGAGTTGTCTCAGTGTGGTCGGAGGGCGGCGTACAGGTTGTGGTGGGTCGGAGCAGGTCACAAGGAATGCCTGGATACCTGTGGGTGGTGAAGTCACAGAGAGTGCCCGGGTACCCATGGGTCGTAAGGTCACAATGAGTGCCCGGATACCCATGGGTCGTTAGGTCATGGTCAGCCGTGGGATGTTATTGTATCATGTTACCTATCTGCCGGTGTGCACGAAGGCACTAAGCACACAGAGCTGCGCGCGACAGCAGTTGATAGAATTTCCTGCAGACACTAGGCTCATCTCCAGTTACACGGATGCAAAGGAAACCGCAGTCTTCGAGGGCCGCCAGGTCACCTGGGGTCGCGACCGCAAATCACAAACGCGTATATTACTCGACCTTGCGGTCACGGGTCATGAGTCATGGGTCATGGGCCATGGGTCACGGGTCATGGGTCACGGGTCACGGGTCACGGGTCATGAGTCTTGGGGAACGCAGTCACGCTATCGTGGGCACGGATCATGAAAGGCCACAGAAAACTTTTACTGCATACATTTGATGACTTCACCTTCCTGACTCTGCCTCGTATCTGACCATTCACCTTTCACCCGGGCCAGCATCATGCCATTCGCTTCGTGACCTCGGCCTGCGTTCAAACACTCACATCCAACCTCATTCCTGGCCTTTGACCCCTCATCCCGGCGTCCGCTTCACCCCTGACCCAGACCCGCGCCGCGCCACTGACCTCTTGACCTCGGCGTGCTTGGCGGCGAGCGCCCAGCGCAGCAGACGGCGCCGCAGCGGGCTCGTGCTGACCTCGGCCCAGGCTCGGTCGCGCAGCCGGTTCAGCAGCCGCGGCACCATGGGCACGACGGTGGGACGCAGCTGGCGCAGGTCAGCCGCCAGACCACGCAGGTCGCCGCGGAAGAAGCCCACCGCGCCGCCCTGCGCGTACATCACCGCCTGCAGCCCCGGTCAAGATCAGTAATGGAGGTCGAGGTCATGGACGGAGGGGACGGATGTGATGTGGAAGGCAAGCGGGTTAACGCGCGTGTCGTGGTTTTACGTTTAGGTCACGGTAGGGTCATGGTCTTGTGTATGGTTATGGTTTTGGTTACGTTTATGGTTTTTGGTTATTGTCAGGGTCATGGTACGATTATGGTTTGTGTATGGTCATAGTTTTGGTTATGGTTATGGTTTTGGATATGCACATGATCGTAAACTATGACGGATGCGCAGAGCGTGGCTCTCTGTTGCTGCAATACCGGCGACTGACTAAGGTCAGAATGACGGCAAAGGTCAAGAACAGCTTACAAGGTCATGGTTGATAAGCTACCTCAAAGCCGCTTTTGAACGTTTCAGTCAATGATTGTGATTTGTAATGCCATGGTTACTGGGTGTTGAATGCATGACTACTGCAGTTGTCGGTCGTGATTACTGATTGACGTCAAGGTGTATGAACAAAGTTGCGGGCAGTGACCGGGGCGACGGCCAAAAACCAGGCCGCTTTGCTGAGTCGGGTTGTGTACTGGACTACGTGACATATGAGACCGCGGTCATTGCCTGATGGCATGTAGACGCCAGGTACTTTTGGGGTTCGCATCAGTCATTAATGGTGAACAGTGAGACTCATTTTGCGGCGTTTGACAAGCAAGATTAATTTTGCGGCGCGAGAAAAGCAAGACTAATTTTGAGGCTTGGGACAAGCAAGTCGATGGCAAACGCAGCTGTTATCATTTTAAAGGCAACACCAAGGTCGTATTGACAGCGACCCAGACGACAAAGAATCTATTCCGCCGGCGTCATTCATGACGTCATACTCAATGCATTTTGCGTCTTTTGGTGTTCGTAGCGACTCGGACGACAAAGAATCTACGTGACGTCACGTAGAATCTTTGCTGGACGCACGGCACCTTTTTCCGTGACTTGATTGAAGTGAGGTAGACATGGCGCAACAGTATCAACGAGTCAAGCCAGGTGCCCAGGACCGACCACGAGTAACGAAAACGTGTTGTATATGTTACAAATAGTAAGATTTGCAGTTTCCATTGTTAAAAGCACGCTTGGTAGCCGCAAACGAAGATCTTAAAGCCCATGCATGTGCAATTATTGTCACGATAGTTGCGAGGATTTCAATTAAAAAAAAACGCGTCGCTTTGCGAAGACGACCGGCACAGACTCTACGCGACGTCACGTAGAACTGAACGCTCTTGGTGCGCTGTGAATGCATCCAAAAGCTGAAGCGCATGATGCGGTTACAACTGACGTAGCTGACATCAATACAATGGAATGTCCGCCTCTCAAAAGTTTATCTGACAAAGACGTTCACTCCTTTACATGTTAATATTCGTGAGCAACTTCAGCAATGACACTGCTTGCAAATCGACTGTCTATGGAGTTGGCCTGACCTGACGACCTCGTTAGACAAACATGGACTAATGTTTGACAAAAAGTCGACAAAAACATAGATTGATTCGCCTTTTCGGCAACGGCGGCCAACGTGCCGTAAGGAATGCAAGGTTGTTGGCGGTCATCGTGAACTTGGCTCATCTCACTCGATTCATGCTTTAGACTACGATGTTGTAGATCAAATCTAACTAAGGCGACTTCGGCCGCTTCCCGGCCGATTGTTGCAATCGCCGTAGTTGGCCGCACGTGGTTGTGCAATCGCGGAGCTTCGCAGCGAGTACACTAAGAGCCATCAGTGGGTTTATGTCTTCACCTTCTCCGTTTGCCCTGACTTGGCACCGGTCCTTAAGGAACGCTCCAAGAGCAGCAACAGAACGAGGACCTGCGACTGAGCGCCCGTACCCAGCCGATGCGCAGCCGATGCCCACTTTTGCCGGCACGGTCGACGTGTTCTCCTCCGTCAGACAAAATTGGTGTCGCGTCATCGCAAACTCCGGAAATTCGAGATCTGGCACCGATTTGGGCCCATGTTTTCGGCTTCGCGGCGGTGCGCGCACTGCAAAACCCCGATACGTCGCCGAGACCGATGTCCTCCCTCCCCCTCCCCCTCCCCCATCTCACCAAGACAACGCCAACCAACCTCGCAGACGCGCTCCAGCATGTGCGCCAGCGGCAGGAACGAGACGAGCGTATCGCCGCTGGCTGGCGCATGAGAGTCCAGCTGCAGCACCAGCGCGTGCACAGCCGCCACCAGGCTGGCGTGCGGCAGCATCACGCCCTTGGGGGAGCCGGTGGTGCCGGCCGTGTAGCAGATGGTGGCCAGGTCCTCGGGCCGCGGCGGCTGCCGGCGAGGACCGGGGTCAAGGTCGAGGGCCTGAGCGCTGAGTCGGGGATCAGAGGCTGGGGAAGCTGTCGGGACTGAACGGTGCTAGGGGCGGCACGCGAGAGCTGTTGGCAGGAGCGAGAAGTGCTGTGAGGGAGGCGTTGTGGGAGAAGACCTGCCGATGGGGTACAGATAGGGATCTCATGAGGTTTAGTCGTTTGCCGCGGCAAGCGACCGACTCCCATGCCCTCAACCAACCCTATCCCCTCGTGAGGGGTATAGTGTATGAAGGAGACGAGCTGATGGAAGAGGGCTGAGGAAGAGATGGGTCAGGACATTGTGAATCGGGACGGGTGTGAGGACACACGTGGCTGAAATAATAACATCGCTGGAAGCGCCGCGCACGGAAGGGGAAGGGAGGGTCTGCTCTCCAAGCAACACTGAGAAAACCTGGACTTGATACTGCCTGGTCGAGTGAATGCAGTGTTTGTA
Organism: Pollicipes pollicipes; assembly: GCF_011947565.3. NCBI lineage: Eukaryota > Metazoa > Arthropoda > Thecostraca > Pollicipedomorpha > Pollicipedidae > Pollicipes > Pollicipes pollicipes. The sequence goes on from NW_023595962.1 coordinate 927,235, forward strand.
GTGCGAGTCGGTCGCGCTGTTTGTGTTTGTGTTGGCCCCCGCCCGCGGCGCGACGTTGGCACTTATCCGGGGACCATCATCCGCTCTTATGCCCTGTTAATTGAGTGCCACTTCGGAAATAATGATGTGATGGTAACATATACTAACAAAGGAAAACGTGCCAGAGTTCGAAGGATCTAAAGCAGAAGGTAGACAGGCCATCCATACAAATACGAATGGCACTCTCTGTTTTCCAGGGACGACCTACCTCGATTCAGCACTCCCTCCCGGGCAGGCATATACGTGCGCACACACCACACACGTTTGCGTACACGCGCGCCAACTAACAATAAACAGATACCAATGGACAAAACCCAACTAAAAAGCATCACTGCAAAAACAGCTGAAAATCCCGTGCCAAACCAGGACCTTTCAGAACGATATACAATACTCTAGCCATATGTAGCTGACCTAGCCCTGACCTCATCCTTGCCCTGATCTTAACTCTGATCTGGTCCTAACCTGGCCTAATATGACTAGACCTAACCCTGACCTCACTATGACCCCGACCCGACACAAACCTGAACTAGCTTGACCCCAACGCTCGCAAAACCTCCCAAACCTCACCATCGCCTTCATCCTCATCAACCTGTCCGCCACCACGAGCCGCCGATTTCCCCCTCTCTCCCCACCATCCGCCGAGGCCGCCTCACCCTCTCCCCACCACCCGCCGAACCCGCCTCACCCTCTCCGCCAGCTGCGCCTTGGCGCCGGCACTCTCCAGGTCGGTGAAGCGGGACACGCGGACGGCAAGGTCAGCGGAGCGCTGCAGAATCTCGGCCGAGGGCTGGTGCGTGCAGACCACGTGCGCCAGCCGTCGCGGTCGACGGTTCAAAAGCGTGGTGAGACGGGTGTCGTTGTCCACCACCACCACCGTCAGGTTGGCCTACGGGGGAGTCAGAGGGGAGTCAGATGGGAGTCACTGCCACGATCAGGCTGGCCTATGGGGGAGTCAGAGGTGAGTCAAAGGGGAGTCGCCACCACCGTCAGGTTGTCCGACAGAGGAGTCAGAGACGAGTCAGAGAAAAGTCGCCACCACCATCAGGTTGGCTTGCAAGGGAGTCTGAGGGGAGTCAGACGGGAGTCAGAGAAGAGTCAACAGCACAGTCAGGCTGGCCTACGGTGGAGTCAGAGGGAAGTCAGAGGGGAGTCACCACCACCGTCAGGTTGACCCGCAGAGGAGTCAGAGGGAGGTCACCACCACCATCAGGTTGGCCCACATAGAAGTCAGGGGGTAGTCAGAAAGGAGTCGCCACCTTCGTCAGGCTACCTGCAGGGGGACAAACAATTCGCCGACACAGTGGGGCTGGTCTGCAATGGAGTTAGAGGGCAGTCAGAGGGGAGTCAATAGTTCACCGACACAGTGGGGCTGGTCTGCAATGGAGTTAGAGGGCAGTCAGAGGGGAGTCAATAGTTCACCGACACAGTGGGGCTGGTCTGCAATGGAGTTAGAGGACAGTCAGAGGGGAGTCAATAGTTCACCGACACAGTGGGGCTGGTCTGCAATGGAGTTAGAGGGCAGTCAGAGGGGAGTCAATGTCACCACTACCTTCAGGTTGGCCTACGGCAGAGTCAGAGGTGAGTCATAGAAGAGTCACCACTACCGTCAGACTGGCCTGCAGGGGAGTCGGATGAGAATCAGAGGGGAGTAAAAACCCGCCGGCACAGTGGGGCTGGCCTGCAGGGTAGTCAAGGAAGGATTAGAGGGGAGTCGCCATCACCACCACCGTTGCCCGGCAGATGGGCAGAAACGAGTGCAAAGCAGTCATCATCTAACACAACCGTCAGGATGGCATGCGGGGAACCAGAGAAGAGACAGGGTGAGGTGGCAGTTCACCGTTGTCGTAAAAGAACAGCCTTCGGGCAATGCAGGAGGGAGTCAAGACGAAGTCAGCATCCATTACTATCACTGTCAGATTCGCCTGTAAAGATGTCCTCAAGTAGCCAGAGCAGAGTCATCCATCACCAGTATCAAAATGACCTGCAGTGTTCCAATATTCGGCCACCTGGGTGGCAGGATGTCGATATTTGTCATGACATGCACCCCGGCTTTAGGCTCACCGCGTGTGACCCCTCCCCTTGATCAAAGTCGGCCAATCAGGATTGAGCCGGGAGGCCGTCAAACCAGCTTCTATACGCTTCAAGTTTGATAAATGGGCTGAGTAGGTGAAATGTGTAGGCCGGGGTCAAAGGGTAACGGATTGGCGCCAACGAAAAACGTACGGGGACCGCCGAAGAGCCAGGATTCTGGTAGCATGAATTTATATTTACATCCTGCACCCTACTGGATGGATTTTGGAACGCTTATGACCTGCGTTGAATGTCAGAGTAAAGACAGAGCGGAGCCAGTCACCACCATTGTCAGAATAGCCTGCGTTGAAAGCCAGGGTAAAGTCAGTACAGCCATTCGCCACCATTATCACAAAAGCCTGCTGAGTCCAGACCTCGGAGATCACAATAAATATGATGTCCCAGACTATTCTCAGTAGGTCAGACAGAAGTCGCTATCAACCAGCAGCAACGTCAGATTGGTCTGGAGGATTTCGGTGGAGTGGCTCCATGCGACCAAGAGCAATGTCAGATTGAATGCTGCGGGAAAGGGAATCTGACGGAAACTTGATGGACACTTGATGCACGACATTGTTGACCTGAATACTCTTAGAATCGTGATACGCCAGATGCCGGGTGTTGGGGGTGAAGAACTCAATAATCTGCATTCACCACCGCATTCCCGTCCATGTTGACCGATGTGTGAGCCGTGCGTCCGCATGACCAAGTCATATCCTTCAGACTTGCCCCATGGGCGACATTTTTAGCATTGAGATGAAAACCAGGGCAGCTGCGGTTTCCTGCACGCAAGATACCACCAGGTTTGTAGCACGGACTTCGTCGTGTAGCGACAAAGCGGATCACGATAAGACTGAAAGATCGTGTGATCTCGAGAAACGCTCTCGTCCATGCACATAACAAACACGGGAAATACCACGCCACCACTCAACGCTCGACTTCGGCACCGAAAAAAATACACAGGCTGAGAATGTACCGAACGGGGATAACCGTAACTAGGCTGGGTTGCGCAAATCAGACGGGGTAAAATGCAAGTAAATTGGCAAGTGTTGACGGAAAGCGAAGCTGGTCCGGCGCTGCAGCAAAGCAAGGTGTAACGCCACGTTCCCCGCAGTGGACGCGATCGCGTTATGTGCAGCTACTGTCAACCCAGTGCTCCGAGTAACTCGCCAATGAGGAGATAAAGGGAGGAAGACAGGAGTTGGCTTGCAGCGCGGGAAATGACGCAATATACCTGAGAGCGGCATGCTCCCATGAGGACGCACGTGCGTACCTCGCGCCTTTCCGCATTCCGATCATGTTTTGAGCCGGCGCCGCAGCTGGGCCGCGACCGCTCCCTGTCTGCTTTCTGAAGAGTTTCAATCAGCTCTCGTCCCATTGATGTCCCGCTGCTGCTCGCCCCCCCCCCCCCCCCCTCTGCCCCACCCTGCCCCCTCCCCTCCCCCCGAGCCTTTCTCTCGTCAGATCAGTTTGATGAGCGACAATTCACGATCTGCGACGCTGCCGTGAGTAAACATCCGGCTCGGACATCTTTGCGTGGCATCCGCCGTCCCGTAATAACAACTCCAGATCTGGCAGCCCAGTTGGCAGCCCCAGCGGCCGGCCGCGGGCCAAAACTGTACGGACGTCGTCGGTGTTGATTTCGGGCGGGGAAGTGGGCGTGGCATGGTTAATGGATGCGCGGCCCGCAAAACAGAGGGGCTCTAAGTTCCTAGACTTGGATGCGTCATCACATATGACGTCATATACGCACCGTCACTCATGCTCCGCCGCTGACATTAGCAATGACACAATGCGGCGTCGACTTAACCAACGACCCATGCTAGGGCTGCCCTGACCTGATCGATGACGTAGGCGCAGGTAGCCTCCCCCAGAGCGTCATACAGCGGCACCACCACCATGCTGAAGCAGTAGCAGCCTGCTCCGTCAGCACCCACTCCGGGCAGTTCTGCATGTAGACGCCCACGCTGGTGTCCTGACCTGGACTCAGGCCTGCGGGGCAGTAGGAGTGACGACATACATGGGTGTCGTCACCTGATCTCAGACCTACGGTATTGGATTCCCCAGCCAGGGCCAGCGGCTGACGTTATAAAGTGACGTCATAAAAGTATATCTTATGGCATCCCTCTTGCTGGAAGCATCGCAGATAATCTGGCTCGGTTTCAGACCATGGTCCATATGCATGTACGGAGATTGGCTACGTCATCTCAATTTTTATCGCATCCTATGTGAATCTCTTTTGATCTGACCTGCTCTTCTCCTCATGCTATGCGCACTGTGCATAGCATGGGACTGCTAAAGCAGTTGGCAACCTAAGCACGCGTATGCCCTGAAGGGAACGGTCCGTGAAGGGAACGGTCATGATGTCTTTGAGCCAAACTCACGTAACGCGACCTCACTTGACCCGATCTCGCTTAATCCGATGTGACCTGACTTGACCCGATCTCACTTCATCCATGCGACCTCACTTGACCAGATCTCACTTCCTCCGATGTGCCCTCACTTGACCCGAACTGACTTAACTAGATGTGACCTCATTTGACCCGATCTCACTTGATTCAATGTGGGCTCACTTAACCCGATCTCACTTTATCCCGTGTGACCTCATTTGACCCAGCCCCTCTGACCCGACTTCTTCAACTTACCCGCTTCGCTGACCGCTTACCGCTGACCTGGACTCATTTGACCCGCCCCGGACCCACCGTTGACCCCTTGACCCACCCTTGGCCCAACCATGACCCCACCTCGACCCGACCTTTGCCCAACCTTGATCCGCACTTGATCCGACCTTGATCCAACCTCAGTGACCTGGCCGTGCCTGAGTTGACCCGATGTCGGTGATCTAACCTTGTCTCACTCACCCGAGGCGACCAGGCCTGCGGCGAAGTTCTTGGCGCGCAGAAGCGACTCGTTGTAGTGGATCCACTGGTACGGCTTGTCTGCCTCGCGCCAGCCCAGACAGGGGCCGTTGTCTGCAGCGAGGCGCAGACATCGGTCAGACAAACCCAACAGGAAAGCACTCCGCGATCCCATCGACCGTCATGCGAGGCAGGTCCGTCAAATGTCCGTCAACTATGGACCGCCGGAGCGCTGCGCAAATGCCGGTTATATTACGCGCGATTAGGCAAATTCCAACTGCGGGCTGGAATGTGTGTGTGGCGGGGTCTGACACCACGCAAGGAAAAGCCACGCGTCCTTCTTTGCACAGTGTACGACAGGTCACACACGCCGCCACAGAGCACGCAGGTGTCCCCCTACGGCTTTTCACGCGCCAGGCTTGGACTAGCGGTAGGCGTGAATCGCGAGAATGCCAGTGCTGTCTTCTCGCTGTCATGGTCTCGAATGCCATCGCGTTCACCGCCGGCCGGTCGCTGGCGCTCCTCCGGCTAGCGCCACCCTCCACGGCACCGATTTAGGGCGCTCAAGAGGACAGTGCAAGAAGACAAGAGGACAGGACGAGAGGTCGATCAGGTTGATGGCAGGAGGATGGGTGCTACTGATGTCGTGGTTGATTTTGTCCAGAGGAACTTCAGAACGATTGGTAGCGGTCACAAGCAGGCAATGAGTCCTACATAATATTTCCTTCTTCCTGCGTCTAGTATATTTGAAGTTCGCGCCAACGCTCCCCAGACCGTCTCGTGTCGAACATTTAAATATTTGGAACGCTTCAGGCACCACGAAAGTCACACCTAGCGCACAAAACACTTACAAATGCCTCTCACGTTTCGTGTTCCAGAGACGCCTTGTAACTTCGTGACGTTGCCATACAAGCTCAAAAGCAATCTCCAACCTTTGCAAAACCGACGGGAGCCTCGCTCCCTGGCTGCATGACACAGACTCGACAGCCTGAGAGTGAAACATCATGCTAAAAATTCCATTACATGCAATCCACGAATCATTCGTACCGTACGTATCCACATGTCAGCATTCCACCGCATCACGCCCGGGACATTCGGGGAATGCTGACCCCGTACGCATGGAATGCCATGTTTTCACAAGTCCAGTTGCGTTCATTAATTTACTAGAGCTTAACTCGAAACCCCCATTGACGTCATTTTTTCATCCAGCTGCGACCCAGCCACAGGTCATGACCCCCTTTACACCTCACTATCCCCGGTCTCAGGTCACGATCCCCGGTCACACGTTACGAGCCCCGGTCACAGGTCACGAGCCCCGGTCACAGGTCACGATCCCCAGTTACAGGTCACGAGCCCCGGTCACAGGTCACGATCCCCGGTTACAGGTCACGAGCCCCGGTCACAGGTCACGATCCCCAGTTACAGGTCACGAGCCCCGGTCACATGTCACGAGCCCCGGTCACAAGTCACGTGCCACGGTCACAGGTCACAGCTCCACTTGGAGGTCAAGTATCCCAGCCACAGGTGTCCCACTCCGATCAGAGGTCACGTGACGTAGCCCAGGGTCCCGCGCCGCGGTCAAAGGTCACCGGTGGTCACGAGGTCACCCAGGTAGCCGTCGGTGTCACTCACTGGAGAGCTTGGCGCCGCGCCTGAAGGTATCGTACAGTGTACGGCAGGCGTCGTCCAACGCCCGGAACGGCCGACCCGGCTCGGTGGCAGTCTGTGGCAGTCGGGAGCGGCGCACCAGCTCTGGACCCTGCGGCAGAACGGCGCTCACTCAGCTCGCTACTCACCGGACCCTGCGGCAGCCGGCGCTCACTCACCGCTCACCGGACCCTGTGGTGGAGTGGTGCTCACTCAGCTCACCACCTACGGAGCGCTCGGCTGGTGTGAGAGGGGCGCTCACCCAGCTCATCATTCACCGCATCTCATCATTCATCTGCATGACTGCAGTGGTAAATAGTGACCGTACTTACGTCTGTATTTTGCGCACGCAACAGCGACAAGTCGCGTATTTTTAGAGCTGGAGGCATGCAAGCGTGTCGTCATGCAGCCCACAATAACCCATGAATCACACTACGGAATGGCATCCGCAGACAGGTCTTGCGCAGAGGCGAACTTTGCTCTGCTGGCAATTGAAGCCGTAGTCTAGCATATTGTCTGTCGCACCTATTTCCATCGCAGCAGGTCTTGCTATTGCCGACGCTTCGAGCTCCATGCCGCATGACATATTTCCGCCGGCCCTCGCCGCTTTATCGTCGTCTGTCACATCGGTGCTATTTCACGAGCCATTTAAAACACGGCGAATGACGGAGTGATTTAAAAATGGTGGCGGATGACTGGTTTCGAAGTGGATCGACCTGCCAGTTGGTGATGCTTCCGTTTGTATATTTATCGGAGTTGTTTTTGGTGCTCGGAGTGACCGGTGGGGCGCGCCGGCCGATGCCTTTCCCCCGCGCAAAGCCAACAGAAAAAAGCCAGAGCTCGTCCGCGCAAAGCCAAAGCTCGCTCCTAACCAACGCCGGACAGATCAATCCCTGGCACAAGGCAGGCAGCACCGGCCGATCACTGCGAGAACGGAGGATAATCTATGGTAATTCTTCTCACGGCACTGAAACAATGCCACGCCTTCCATCAGCGCTGCTGGCGCCACCAGGGGCAACGTCTCTGCCATCGTTATTGATAACCGGTAGAGGTGCAAGGTGACCTTAGCTGCTGAACTTATTAAAATTTCACAATCACCACCATCATAACTGCCAGAATATGAATCTTGGTTATCTTCAATATGCCTATTATTACCGAAGATCACGCAAGCAGCCACTTTATCTCATGTGATGCAATCATTAGCTCGACCCTTGTTTGTTTATATGCAATCATTATCAATCACGTCGACACCTCATCAATTACGTCGCCACATTACCAATCGTACGAGGGCCCGGAATGGCAACAGCAGCACAAGACATCTCGACTTGAACCTCCCGGGGCAATAACAGCATAACACATCAACTCAAACCTCCCAGGGCAACAAAAGCACAACGCATCCTAACACAAGCCTCCCGAGGCAACAACAGCACGACACATCTCAACTCGAACCTCCCGAGGCAATAACAGCATAACACATCAACTCAAACCTCCCACGGCAACAAAAGCACAACGCATCTTAACACAAACCTCCCGAGGCAACAACAGCGCAACCATCTCAACTCAAACCTCTCGAGGCAACAACAGCACAGCACATCAACTCAAACCTCCCACGGCAACAAAAGCACAACGCATCTTAACACAAACCTCCCGAGGCAACAACAGCACAACCATCTCAACTCAAACCTCCCGAGGCAACAACAGCACAACACATCAACTCAAACCTCCCAACCCAACGAAAGCACAACGCATCTTAACACAAACCTCCCGAGGCAACAACAGCACAGCAAATCTCATCTCGAACATCCCGAGACCGGGTGCGTTGCCTTGCCCGCCACGCCAGCCGTGATCGCCGGGCGGAGGGAGAGGAATTTATAAGAATTTGGAGGAATTTCCCCTGCATTCTCGCAGCGGGCTGCCAGCTGGTGCTCCAGTTCTTCGCCGGCGCGGCGAGCCCGGTCGGTACAACACAGCCAACGACGCATAACCGGCACTGCACGGGAAACATTCCCAGCGCGCGACAGCACCTGGCAGGTGTAGCACACGGCAAGTGACGCCGTTGACATTGTTTTCCCGGGAGGTTAGATCTGTTTGGCAGTATTCACTAGCCAGCAGCGGCGGCCGCACAGCTGCAAAACTGGAGGAGGGAAGGAAGCAGCGCGTGGTTTCTTTCATTTGCTTTCAATATCCTCTCTCAGTGACGAAGTTTGTAATGTGGTTGGTTGGGGGGAATCCCCACAGTCGAGAATAAAGTGAGCCAAATATAAGATGAAACTCGATTATTGGACTATTTTGGTAAAAGGTCGTCGTTTTTGCATTTCTCAGCCTACCTCCCACCTTGCGAAACCGCACCCCTGCCCCCCCTTCTCTCGTCGTTTGCTCAAGCTCGCCACACATTTTTCGCGGGTGCGGGTCTCTGCTCTTCCCCCCCCCGCACCACCAAATCCTGCACCCTGACGACGCCTCTGCAGTTGCGAAGTGACGTCACGAGTGCTGCTCCAGTCGGGGTCGGAGATTTGTGTTTTTGTTTTTGTTTCGTCTGCCCGCTAGTCTGGTCTGCCGGTGGATTTTTCAGTGGTAAGCCGCCGCGCTCGCTTTGGCACGGTGCCAGGCTCGAGCTCTGCTGTGTGGCATCAGGGTGCGATGATTGGTTTACATTGATGCCATTGCTTACGGAGACGGGTAATGACTTCCGCATTTCGGCTGCTTTCATAATTTCGTAGCCCGGACACCAGGCATGTACGGGATGGGAAAGAAAGATGCAAGGAACATTCAGGCATGTGAATATCAGACATTGCCAAGACCTCATATACGTCATTGAAGCCACGCAAATATCTCGCCGGAAACCCAACGGCAGCAACTGGTATGGTCAAAACCACAATAAAAATGGCGCATCTTGACCAGCAAAACAAACCGCGTCGGTATCCCCGAAAACGGACCAAACAAGATCGAAACATCGACGCCTGGTACCGGCCGCCCCGGTCATCGGCATCGCCTCGGGGCTAAGCCGCCGCGACCCAGTGGCAACCGGCCTGAGGCGATATAATTAGCCCAATCTGCTGAGCGCCTGTCAGCGGTGACCTTGACAGCCCCCGCGGGGCGAGCGAGCCCTCTGCCAACAAGAGGAGGGAGGGAGGGGGCCGGCCCGGCTCAAATGGCCGGCAGCGTCTTTGGCGTGAGCTTGGCGCATGCTAATGCGGCGAGGAGCGATGTGTTCGCGACGAATTCGACGCTCTCGGTCGGAATTTGGAAGCAGCCGTCAGACGCGCGTGGCCCGCTGGCGGCGACGGTGGCGCCGCCTACCGCAGTGACGGGTACTACTGACCAGACGGCGTCACGCCTGACGCGCCTGGGAGCAAAACAAAAAATAAACAAAAACGAACGGTGCTCCCGCACGTGATTTGCAGCTGTTCAAATGTTTTTCCACAGTTAATTTCATGTTTTCTGATAGGATTGTCTCGCAGTTGCTCGACAGGATGGACCCAATATGTCAGGTCGTGTTTTGACCGTTTTCACTTGTTTGTTTGTCCACGAAGACAAGAGTAGGCTGCGATAACAGAGTGCGCAGTTTGCATTCCAGTTGTAATGTGGTGTCATTTTAGTCCATGTTACGCCTTTTTATAAACTCGACCTCGGCCGAGTGTTACACTCACAACGTTAAGTACCGCGACCGTATCGGTGGTGTAGACGGCTTACTTGCACGATTGTTGGCAATAATTTAGTGTCCACGTACGCCATCCTGACCTTAACTGACCATTTCGCCAGCAGGGCACATGTCTGTCCTTTTGTGGTGAGATGACAAGCTCTTGTGGGCTGATTTCACAAAGCGTTCGTGACTTGGCCCATACACACCCCTGGACTCACGATGAACTGCGAAAGCCTGTTGGCACCGGTGCCGTTAGTCACTCGATCATTCCGTACCATCAGTGCCACCACCTGTCGTGATCGTATGGTGCATACGGTACCAAAAGTACGCTGTGAAGGAATTATCTTCATTTTTTCTTTCCTCCCCAGACATCGCGGGACTATATCACATCCCGGTGGAATGTGACATAATAACATGATATAGTATAACGATATGATATAATGTAACATAATATAATAATATATGTGATGCTTAAATGGGAGGAAATGGAGAAGTGTTTTCCAGGTGTCAGAAGACTGGTGATTCATCTGACGCGATGATGAGTTCATCATGATGCACCGAACGGCTCGGGGATGCGTAAACATCCGGAAGGGGTTGCATCAGCATTCCTATCCCACCGGGGAAAGGGAGGCGGGGGGGGGGGGGGGCATAAGCACCGGGCCCATCACGAACGCCATGGACTCCAGAGACCCGTCCAAGGTCGGTTCTTGTCGCCAGCTCCGCCATGACACTGACACTGACAGTGACACTGAATCACGCGCACTATGACGGCAACAGTGACGCTGGCACGCCCAAAATTTGTCACGTGGTCTTGTAACCGGCACAAACAAGCGAGCAATATTTTTGCATTTCGAAATCATACTTTCGTGCTGTCAAAAGCGATATCAGATCAAATGGAGACAGCCTACTTGGGGACGATTTGTGCGCTCCGGTTCACGTGACGTATGAACGTCATTCACCAAGGTCATTTAAGGTCAATGCGTCACCAAGGTTTCCGTTATGTCAACTTGCTTATCGCAGATGGGCGTAGCAAATCATTTTGACTTGTTGATTATATCATGAGCACATGATGTCTGTTGGAGGTCAGGTTAGAGGTTGGAGGTCAGGCTGGAGGTTGGTTGAATGTCAGGCAACAGCCGTCAGGTCTCCGGGTGTGACCTCATGTATTGTGAATGACTCCGAACGGCAGGCGGTCAACCCAGTCCATAAAACACACTTAAGAAATCAAAAAAAAGAAGGAAGCTGCAAAAAAAACACGTAGAGTCAAAAATCGCAATGTGAGCCTCATTGATGACGTCATAACTTGCCGCTCCTACCTGGCATCGGAATTCCTATTCGTCCTGAAAGCGTAAATTGGTCATCTGTCAGACGTGTAAATTACTCCTGAAACTCAGACGGGGCGCTTCTAACGCCACCTAGGCGGCCACCATTCAACGCTTCTTCAGACAAAGCAGACGCTTCCAACAGCACCACTGACATCATTCGATAAAATAGCATCGTATTTGCACGCTGTTTTTCACGCTTGTGACGCGTCGTCTTAGCTGAGGAGCGACGTTACCGTCCTCTCAGGAAATGGCGTTCGACCGCTGATGCCAGAGCACCAGGCGTCTCTGAAATAACGTCAGGGGAATGCCTGTTCGGGCCGTGAAGATCTCCAGCGTGTCCGCAGGCGTCTTCGAAAAAACTTCAGGAGAATGCCTGTTCGGGCCGTGAAGATTTCCAGCGTGTCCGCAGGCGTCTCCAAAAAACTTCAGGAGAATGCCTGTTCGGGCGGTGAAGATTTTCAGCGTGTCCGCAGGCGTCTCCGGAAAAAAACTTCAGGAGAATGCCTGTTCGGGCCGTGAGGATTTCCTAGCGTGTCCGCAGGCGTCTTCGAAAAAAACTTCAGGAGAATGCCTGTTCGGGCGGTGAAGATTTTCAGCGTGTCCGCAGGCGTCTCCGGAAAAAAACTTCAGGAGAATGCCTGTTCGGGCTGTGAAGATTTCCAGCGTGTCCGCAGGCGTCTTCGAAAAAAACTTCAGGAGAATGCCTGTTCGGGCCGTGAAGATCTCCAGCGTGTCCGCAGGCGTCTTCGAAAAAAACTTCAGGAGAATGCCTGTTCGGGCCGTGAAGATCTCCAGCGTGTCCGCTTGTCGACAAAAGAGCTGCAGTTGGTTCGTTGGGCTGCGGTAGCAAACCGGTCAGTTGCAGGGTCGGCGTCATGCGGTCGGGAGGAACGTTCGTAAGAATTCGAGGCATGCGGGCGTGTTGCGGGGCTCTAAAGGAGGAGGCAAGTGGGCAAAGTCTGGTCACACATTGACATGAAAGTATTTTTCACATTCTGAAGACTACATGTTGTAATGCAGTACGTACTGTAAATACCGCGCGCGTCATGTTTCCTGCGGATTTTCTCTTGTCGGAAAAGAGATAAGTCTGTGAAAGGCTGTGGTATTGCATGCTGACATTACACTGGCAACGGCTCAGAAAAGAGTCTGATAACAAGGGATGCAGCGGACTTCACGGCAATAAAATCCAGGACTCGCTGCGTAGGTGCGTGCTGTCACAGAGCTATATATTTGCGCTCAGGTCGGTTTCAATCCTGGATTGGTCCGAATTGGTTGGATTGATCTAGATTGGTTACTGAGGAATGTGAAGATCTTCGTCCGAATGCACTGAGAAACGTGAAGATTTTCTTCCAAATGCACTGAGAAATGTGAAGATTTTTGTCCGATTGCACTGAGAAATGTGAAGATTTACGTCCAAATGCACTGAAAATGTGAAGATATTTGTCCGAACGCACTGAGAAATGTGAGGATTTTCGTCCGAATACGCTGGGAAAAATGAGGATTAACAAAGAGACACTGTACGATTTTATCCAATCTCACAGCGAGCGCGTCACGTTTGAAACAAGCAGGCACTTTGAAAACCGTACCATTACGCACTGGTGTACATCACATCACGCTTGTGCACAGAAGTACATCATGACGCTGCAATACTTCGGCAGGTTTTCCCTTCAGCGCAGGGCCTATGAGAATACCAACGACAGACACTGATTAAAGCCCTGTTCTAGCGTTACTGCGCAGCGTTCAAACCATAGCGCTGAGAACATCGTGCAGAGGGCTCCGTCGAACGCGTAGTGGATGAACTATTGTGCGTTGGCTCGGTCAGAAGACAGAGCACCGGGGTCATTGGGTCAAATTTTCCTTGTGGAATACTTCGGCTGCTGACATTTGACTGCCTGACGCGTTTCCCGCTGGCCGCAAATGAATAGCTTGACCAAACTGTTTCGGGCTTTAATGCTTTTGAGCCAAGGCATGGTGGCAAGTGAACATTTCCGTCAGCACCATGGATCAGCGGAACCAGACACGTGAACCAATAGTCAAAGCGTCTGTCTTCGTGCTTAAAACATCTGGTACTCATCACCTAGCGCCAGCAGACGCATCAGCGCTGTTGATCTCACTGTATGCAAAATAAGCAAGCCATCATCGCAATCAAAACGATATATACTTCGGACGTACATCGAGAAACGCTTTCATAAAGTTGCATTGATCACAGCGTCATGGCAGTGCACTGCTCGACTGGTCCCTAACCTTGCTTGTGACGAAAGGAAAGATACCGTCTCCCGTCCTCCCCGACTGCACTCGCTGGGTGCGCCGTGCCGAGGCGCGCGCGGTCGCCGCGGGCTGTCATGGGACGGTCACCTGTCGCGTGCTGACATTCCGGCCGTGTCGGCTATTTCTGACGGCCACACCGCACCGCGCCCACGATGACAGGCGCCCCCGCCTCCCCGGCCCGCCTGCCCCCGCCTCCCGCCTCCCCCGCCTCCCGCCTGCCCCCGCCTCCCGCCTGACAGCCTCCCCGCCAGCTTCCCACGTAGGCGTCACGTGGCGTACTCGGCTCGTGCGATGAACTCACCCCTTTCCCCGTGGTTTTTTCTCGGTGCATGTCGCTCGTGACCGGTGCCCTGCCCACCATGGTGGTCGCTCGGTCCGAAGGTCGTTCGGAGGTCATTTGGAGGTCATTTAGAGGTCGTGTGTCAGGCCTGGGTACAAATGTAATGCGCGAAAGCACTGGTCAACACAGGGAGTCCGTTCTTTAGCACTGGGCTGCATATCACCGCTAATAATTAATGCAAAGACTTACATAAGATGGGGGGGAAGCCCTTCCCAGCACAGGGAGAAATGGGAGAAGGCCCTTTTCGGCTGTTGTTTTCCAGTCAACGTCCATATGAGCAATGCCGAATCCTCAGAAAGTTGGGGAGGGGGAGGCTTAGCCCCCTGTGACCCTAGTTTCTGTACCCCTGCCCGAGGATCACTTAAGCGAGATGTACCTAAAAATAGTATGCAAAAATAACCCAAGACCTGTACCCACAATGCTTCAAATACTCTGCAGCCGAAAATTGCGCCAGCCAGGGAGCAGGGGAAGCAGGGGTCAAAGAAGCCCCACCAGGGGTCACGGAAGGCCCCAACAGGAGCCACGGAAGCCATAACAGGGTCGCGGAGACCTCCAACAGGGGTCACGAAGGTCCCCAACATGGGTCACCGAGGCCCCCAGCAGGGGTCACGGAGGCGCCAACAAGGGTCACGGAAGTCCCCAACAGGGGTCACGAGGGCCTCCAACAAGGGTCACGGAGGAACCAACATGGGTCACGGAGGAACCAACAGGGGTCACGGAGGCCCCCACCAGTGGAAACGGAGGAACCATCGGCCCTTCTGCTTGCAATGTTGTCCTGCCATTACGAGTACGCTTGTCAAACACATTTGTGGTCGCATATATGTTTCGCAGCATGACTGCCGCGGTCTAAAACTCGCGCAAAAACCGCTCAGGCACCTCGTTCAGCATTTGCTTCCCACGCTCGCGGCCGCAGCCGATGTTCGGGCAGCGACCAACCAGCAGCGGTCACGCGCCGCACAAGGCGCTGACGGCGACGAGAACAAATAGAGCGTGAACCACTACGCGCCCATGAGTCCGACTGGAGTAGGTAAAATCCGCGTCTGCATTCTTGGCTGCGGTACCCACATCTGAGAATTTAACGGGGCTCGCAGGTCAGAGATCGGAGGACCAGCTCGGTAAGGCAGTCACGAGATCGTCGACTTCGCCAGCTGGTGTCGCATCGGGATCGATAGCGGACATTTATGTTTTTTGTATACATCTGTACCATTCATCGACATCGACATCCATCGATAGTCACAATCGTCGACATGGCCTTGAGATTCGACACCTGTTCGTTCTTTACGCTTGCGCCCGCTTCTTATGTGCGTTACACCCGTTCTTTGCGTTCGCTGTACCCGTTCTTCATGTGCGTTACGCCCGTTCTTTGCGTTCGTTGCGCCGTTGTTTACCATTTAAAGCGTTATTGTAACCCGTTGCAAGAATAGACATAATACACTAATGTCATGAATCAACATCGCAAATATTCCGGAAGCATAATCATGCAAATGAAGTTCTTGGGGAAACAATAACTTAATTTTGCTTGCATTTTGATTCCTTTGCTTCCATTCCCTACCAAACTACCTCGTTCCAAAATTTCCCAAAATATTTGTTCCCTCGCCTCCCTTTCACCACATCCTATCCTCGGTCCCATATCGATAGGTCCCATATCCTCGCACATCCCCACCTCTGCTGCCTCCCGCCCCCCCCCCCCCCCTGAATCTACCGGCGTTCTGCCGGGCACAGTGATCCTCAGGTGACGTTCATCCCACGGGTGGTCTCACCCGGCGTCACCCGGCGTCACACGGCTGTCACCCGGCGTCACCCGGCTGTCACCTGCCCCGCCCCGTCTCCAGCGGCGGCAAGTGACACCAGGGTCGGCCCGGGTCGCCACGGCTCCCTCCACTAGCGTGTCGCCACGGCCAGCACATCGCATTGGCGCGCAATTCGGTCACGTGTCTGACCCGATTTGGCGCCCCTGCAGCGAGTGCATGACGGAGTTAGAAATTGGCGCGCGCTCGCTGCTGTCACGTGACATCGGACCGGGGAGGGGAGGGCGCGGTCTCGTCTGTCTCACGACCGACGATCACTGCCAGACGCATACAGGCGAGGTGGTTTCCTGCCCCCAGAGGAGCCACGCCCAACAGAAGCACATGTGATGATACAAATCGGTTCTCAGAATGGTCGGAGAGCAGGGCGCCTGACCGTGAGAAACGTCGCTTAGATGACGTGCCAAGACACGCAACGTGTGGCATGTAAGCAACGGTACGACTTCTGTCACTATTTACCTCGTTGGTTGGCGATAGCTGCACGCAAGTTTCATGGCTGATTTCATCAAGCAGTAGCTTGGCATCTGCCTTTTTCACGTGTGGTGAGGTCTGGACCCAATATTTAAACATGTCGTGCACTGGTAACCCAAGTTTTGAACAGGCCAGTTTGATTGTGTCGTTCCAATGACAGCGGATCCTTTGAATAAACTGCAGATGCAAAGCGACTCTAACCTCTTTTCTGGCCAGCTTCTTTGACGTAGCCGCTGTCACCTGCCACAGGCGAGCTCACTCAGGGGCAGCCAGTGAGCGCCTGGAACGGCCGGAACCCTCACCGCTACGAGGAGCTTGGGGCAGACCCTCCAACCGATTGAGCTTCGGGGCAGAAATATACTATAATAGACATGTGTACTGCATGATGTGCATGCCGTATACTACATGCCGCTGGCAATGCACGTGATCAGAGTCTATGAGTCTAGTTTATGTACTCATAATTCTAGTCTTTCCGTTGACTCTGGTCGTCCCAAAGTCAAGGCCTTCCCTTGCTCAACGCTGCTCCTCGTTGCCCACATGCAGCGCTCCACCACCAGAGCCTGAAGTCGTCTGTTTGGGAGCTGGTCATGATGATGCAGCGGGTGAACGTTCCCAGAGACCATCTTGCAGTGAATCGTTCCCCGGTGAGAAGGATGCCCTCCGCCGAGGGCGAGGTGGGTGGAACCTCCCACACGGTCAACAGCAAACGGATTTTCCCCGTCGTTTTTCAGGAAGTACCGAGGAGTACATTAAAATTTGGTGTGGGTTGAGGGGTACCCTTATTCGCCAGCTGTAGCTCTTCACGGGCTGAATTTCCCGAATCGAAACCGCCGAACACCACCGTCTGATCCGTATTTGGTCATAAATGATAAGATATCACGGCCCAATCCGAGGTTGAAGACCGCGGCAATAGCGATCCGCATCATTGCATCACACTGTGACCCCATGCAGCAGAAGGCAGTGTATGATATATCGGCATAGCGGCACATACCATCTGCACACTTTCGCAGCGTTCTGATCCAGCGTTACCCAATCCACGAATCATTCCACAATCGGTAGACTGGTCGCGTCCCTGGAGAGCTCGGTCGTTGCTAGGTCCGTGATCACGTCCCTGAAGGGCTAGGGTCAGTGATGACGTCCCTGGAGAGCTCGGTCGTCGCGAGGCTTGTGACCACACCTCTATTTTCGTACCACTCACACTGGGGGCGCACCGCTCGACGAAGCGGCTGGTAAGTGGCCTGAAGACGGCCGGCGCCATCGGACGCTAAACAAACCGCGCCGCCGCCAAAGTCAGCGGAGTCGGCCTTTTGCGACCTCAAGCCCCGGAGGCCTCTGACCTCCTGAATAGCCCGTTCTGACCTACCCGCCATTGGGGACACACCGGCGCCCCGCAATCTGATGTCATTCGACGTTTGTAAACCACGCTGTGTCTGGTGCGTGTCATCTGCGCCAGGTCTGACTTCTGGCACCTGGGCCCAATTCCATCTGTCTCATGCGTGCCATCCGCCGCTCGCCATCTGGTTGCTGTCCAACTCTGTCGTTCTGGTCTAATCGGATGTCTGTCGTGTGGGCTCGTGTTTTTTGGCGCAGGAGGATATGTCATCCGTTATCTGATGATGTGACAGTTTTCACCGGAGTTATCTCATCAGGATTCCTCAGTGATTGAAGAATGGCTGGCAGGATGATCACGAGGTAGTGACACGTGATTATTCATCCGCCACACGCGAGTTTATTCCTCACAAATTTCGTTGTGAAAAGAACAGTTTTCTTTGCTTTTGCAGGGTTCCTTTTTGTCTCACTTCTGCTTTTCCACTTTTCAGCGAACAGGGAGAAAACCAAAGCCATCTGCGGTCATTCATGTTGATGTTTTGCTATTTCATCAGGTACTTATCCGACTCTGCTGAAGCACACGAAACGTGTAAATTTGCAGAGGAAGCACAGACCAGCTGAGAAATATAAAATACCACAGAAGTCACAGAATGACCCAGCTTCATATACTTTTCACACGTAACTGATGCTCGCATGCCTGATCCTCCAAAATTTTCATTTCACTTGATCCTTGGCTAAACGTCACGAACTCAAGCAAAAAGCTGTCACTGGCGGTATTTACCACTTTCCGGTATTTTACGGTATTTTACGGCATTTTACGGTATTTTACGGTATTTTACATCCATCTCTCATCGCCCCGTTGAGGGTGCGACGAAATAAATGTACTCGGACAACACAACATAAACCGTACAGAATGTTTCTCATCGTGCCTGTTTTTGTAAGCGGCTTATGGTTCGACATTGTGGGAAACCACGGGAGCACGCTGTCCCCTTGTTTTAGTTTATGTAAAAAACGTTTGCAGTTGCAATGTCCATTACAGAGCTGGGTGATGAGGGAAAATGGAGAGCGGTGGGAAAGATTGCACGCACCTGAGAGTCCCCTGTTTCCAAGACCCGCTCAGCACGGGGAACGCTCTTGGGGGGAACGCTCTTGGGGGGTGAGGACTCGGTGCAACTGTTGCCTTCCTGGTGTGAGGCATTTAGACCCGCCCATGCTGATACGTACTGTTTAGACCCGCCCATCGCTGATATGTGCTGTTAAGACCCCCCCCCCCCATGCTGATATGTGCTGTTTGGACCCCCCCTGCTGATATGTGCTGTTTAGACCCCCCCTCATGCTGATATGTGCTGTTTAGACTCGCCCATGCTGATATGTGCTGTTCGTAGCGAGGAGACAGGGGATTCAGGGTAAAGTGGGAATGGGAACAAATGGAAGGATCAAAACGCTACAGCAAGCGACACTTTTTCATGCTCTGAACGTGGCCTCAGGTGGCTCACTTTTCGAGCAGTTTTTCGCCTCTGCTGCTCGCCAACCTGTCGTGTCCTCCTCAACTTTGACGAAAACAGGGCGATTTCCGGATTTTCAGCGGATAAAACAACCCGCTGAAAATGAGCTCAATTTCGAGCCGGGTTCGGTTATCCCGAAATGATTCTTCGACGGCAGTGTCAACATCAAGTTCGTCGCGAACGTCACCGCACCGCGCTGCGCCACCGTAATGCGTGGGACGCCCACCCATCCGATCGGGGGTGGGTGCCCGGCGGCGGAACAGGGCGAGGGCAGTTCTGTCATGGCGGTGAGAACACGCGCATGCGCCGGACATGTTCGGTTTTGCCCCGTTCTGTATCGTTCTCTGGTGGTTCTTCCCCAGCCACAAGCCGCACGGCATCACCGAGCATGCACGGTCAGTGGTCCCTAGGCCAGGTCGCGAGCTTACCCGAACTGCCACACTCTGCTCTCCCAGGTCCACTGGCGGCACGACGGGCTGTTTTCCCATAGCTCCACACGTAGCAACCGCCTCTGCCGACCGCTGTGCCCCCAGGCTCCTGCCACTCCAGCCCTCACTGGCACCGCCCCGTGCACGCGCCCGGTGCCTGCGGGCGGTCGTGACGTCACACGTCACGTGCTGACTTGGCGCGTGTTTCGCGCAGGAGAGTAGTTTATTCCCGTAATCGGCGTGGCGGTGGTACGTGGGCGGCGTCAGGGGCGCCACGCGTTTTCCTCGACCACTTCTCTTAAGACGATCTGAGGCGATTTTAATCTTTTCTTTTAGCGATTTTAATGTTCTAACGCTAGGTCACAGTTTTCCAGAGAATTTGCCTCTTTGCGGATAAACTGTGTGTAAACGTATAAGGGTGGCACTTGGCCGAGGTGGTATTGTAATTTATTAGCTTTTATTGGGAAGCCCACGCATATTCTGAAGATGGGACCAGCTGCCCGAACCTACATTACATTCGATAATTATTATTGGTGATTTGATGGCGGCTTTGAACCCGCGATGGTCCACGGTTGCATGTGGGTACACTCCGGTCCTCGATATTGTTTGTCATTGTTATCACTGGCACCCAGAATGTGAATGTTTGTTGTAAATGTGAATTGTTGTGAATGTAATTGACGTTTAACGTGTCCCGAGCTAACTCGCCGTGAGCAGGGAACACGCAATCACGGCACCAGCGGGGTGCGTCGGGCTGGATCTCACCACATGTATAGACAATCGCGCTGGTTATTTTGTAGGGTGTCGTGGTGCACTGCCTTGTTGGATGCTGGGCCGGCCGGCCCGGCTGGTCCGGTTCGGTCCGGGCCGGCCCGGCTGGTCCGGTTCAGTCCTGGCCGGTCCGGCTGGTCCGGTTCGGTCCGGGTCGGTCCGGGCCGGTCCGGTTCGGTCCAGGCCGGTCCGGCTGGTCCGGTTCGGTCCAGGCCGGACCGGCTGATCCGGTTCGGCCCGGGCCGGTCCGGCTGGTCCGGTTCAGTCCGGGCTGGTCCGGCTGGTCCGGCTGGTCCGGCTGGTCCGGTTTGGCCCGGGCCGGTCCAGCTGGTCCGGTTCGGTCCGGGCTGGCCCGGGCCGCCGGCTCGGGTCACCTTGCCCGCGACGTCGCGCCGGAGCACAGCCCTGCCCGACGCACGGTGATTGGTCAGTGACCACGTGACCCGTGTCTGGGTCGGGTCGCCGGGCCGCGGTGGGCGGGATTGCTGGAACAGAATTGGGCGAGTGTGGAGATTCTCGAGGTGTCAGCGGCCAGCGGAGCGAAGGCTTGTTGAATACACAAATTGGATGCATCAAGAGCGGTGTCATCAGACAACGTCGGCCAGGCTTTAAAACAATACGGTAGTGACTTAGTGCTTGTTTAAGGTTATTTCATCAATCTAAAACACTGCAGTAGCTCATGGCACGACAAATGGCGTACTTCCAAACTGACTTTAAGGAGCAAAACTCGAAGTCCTCTGGTTGAACTCTCATATAATGTCGTCTTGAAAAATGCACTCTTGGCTTGGAGAAGCCATCCCCCAAATCTGCACGCGCGTCCGAATAAAGATTCTCAACTTCGAAAATAAAATCCCCCTTATATGTGCACATGGAAGACACGCATGTGTACATGTGTACAAGGAGCATTGGTTCAGTCCGATCCAACTTTAAATCAGGCTCTGCTCACGCTAGTCCAGATTCGGAATCAGTTGCACCTTCGGCGAAATCAAGCATTATTGCTCACTCTAGTCCAGATTCGGAATCGGTTTCACCTCGGCGAAATCAAGCATTATTGCTCACTCTAGTCCAGATTCGGAATCAGTCTCACCTCGGCGAAATCAAGCATTGTTGCTCACTCTAGTCCAGATTCGGAATCGGTTTCACCTCGGCGAAATCAAGCATTATTGCTCACTCTAGTCCAGATTCGGAATCGGTTGCATCTCGGCGCAATCAAGCATCATAACACCTAAGAACACCAGCAAACCACGCTGCGAGGTTCAGCGACAGTCTGCCTCGCCTAACCCAGGACCGGCGTCGCTGACGTAGCCGAACAGCGCGTGGAGTGCCGACCAGATCTGCTTTCCTTCCGGTCACTTTCCCTCGCGTGCGGCACCGCGGCGGCAGGAAAGCCAGGCCGGAAAAGGCCGCCTTCTCACCCCAAACAATGCGGGCACAAACTACGACCGAGTGCATTCTGCACGGACACGGTCGTCTGGGATGTGTTGACAAGCGGGTGCTCGCTGTGGGGTAGTACAGGACCTTTTCGGGTTCTAACAAACCAGTGGCATATGCGATTCCGTGTGACGATCTCGTGTGGCCACCAGCTTGTCTTTCATTATCACTCACACCAAGCCTGCCTTGGTTCAGGGAAATACCTGATTTTCGGCATTTTCGTGGAGATTTCGTGGTTTGAAAAGGTAAGTCGCAAGCTTTGAGCCTGTTTAAGACGTTGAAGGTGACCTGATCTGGCTTTTCACCAGCATATTTCAAGAAGTCAACTTGGACGTCGCGGAGGTCTTCGCCCGCCGATCTCTCTACCGGTTTCCTTGCAGAGCTCCGCCGAGTTTGGAACACAATGATGAAGCAATTCGCTTCGTCATTGTGTTCCCAACTCCCGTGGCTGGCCAGTGAGGACAGCTCTCGTCCGGCTCAGGCTGCTGTCAGACGTGTCCAGCGATGAGGACAGGTACTTCAGGAGGACATGATAATGATGATGGTTTGTGCTTCAGGAGGACATGATAATGATGATGGTTTGTGCTTCAAGGAGGACATGATAATGATGATGGTGTGTGCTTCAGGAGGACATGATAATGATGATGGTGTGTGCTTCAGGAGGACATGATAATGATGATTTGTGCTTCAAGAGGACATGATAATGATGATGGTGTGTGCTTCAGGAGGACATGATAATGATGAATGGTTTGTGCTTCAGGAGGACATGATAATGATGATGGTTTGTGCTTCGGGGCGTGCTGACTGCGGTGGTCATATGCCCCCCCCCCCTCCCTCACGCAGCCCGAGCACTTCATCGCTCCTGGTCGGCGGTTTCCTCCAAACTGGCGCACAGATCTACCTCAGCCTAAGGCCAGTGTTTCCGTTACCTTGACACAGCCTGAGCAGCGGTAGTGCTACCCTGCCCAGACACCGTCGGCAACACCAGCGCCTACCTGCCCAAACGCTGTCGGCGACACCAGCGCCACCTGGCTCAGTGCGGCAATCGCTGTCATTGGGGCTTCATGACGCACTCAGCTGCTGAGGCTATTACAGCGTTGCTTGCCTCTCAACCCAACAGGAAGGGTGGATACCGCGGGGAATAGAACTTCATACTTTTGGCTTTCCTAGACGCGCGTTCAGCGCGACAGGCGGCACCCACGTGACCCCAGAGACCCGCTCCGCGCGACAACAGCGCGGAGCGGGTCGAAAGGTCTCGGGACAAGAGACCACCCCGAGAGAGTCCGGACGCAGCGGACTGGCACCAATCACCAGCTGCGCACCGGGCTTCCTACGTATCCCAGTTATTCAAGCTGGAACTCGGATCAAACAAGGTGGATCAGCAGCCTATGAGGTCCGTCGCTCCGCTGCAGAATGTCCCATACACATTGGGGAAGAAACCAAAGACAAAGACTTGGGTTTCCGGCAGGGTGTCACCACTAGGCACCACCTCTTTAAGTGCTTCTCTCACTTTTTCTTGTGAATTAATGCTAGCATTTAGTAGCGGGTGCTGTTAGCGTGGTGGTTAACCGCTCGCGTTGACCACTGCGCGTCTGGGAAGCCAGAGGTACGGGGTTCGATTCTCCTCGGTGCCCGCTCTTCCTGCCAGGATGGTAGACAGGCTACGCCACTTGGCCTCAACAGCTGAGCTCGTCTTAAGAGCCCCAATGATACTAACACTAACACTAACACTAACGACACTAACACTAACACTAGCACTAACGACACTAACACTAATGACACTAACGTGACGAATAAGTCGATCAGTAGTGATACCCTGCTCCCACTAGTATTGGTAGAATACACTAGCGGAGCACTACCACTACTGCCCCTGTTGCGAAAGTGACTGTGTGATATCCGCGTTCCATTAGCCCGCGTTAGGACCAGAACTGTGCGAGCCGGTTACAGCGAAAAGAGCAAATGCCTGACAGAGAAGGCACCAAATTAAGTGGGAAAGCACGTAGCAATTTCCGACAAACCCTCCGTTGTTTAAAGTAGAGCCGTGTACGCGCACTATTAACTGTTTTTTATGACAAATTCGTCAGAGAGAAGCGGCTGGCAGGATGATTTTGCACCATTTCAGACCTGCCTAGTGTCCGATTTGACGCTAGTTTTGGGTGTATTTGCCGTGCACAACGCCCCTCAAACCGGCGTCGATTGCTTTTTCAGCAGTGTGGCTTGCCAGATGACTCAGCACGTGCGCTTCAGAGACCTTTAAGCGATTGCTTGTTACTGAAGTGAGCAGTGTTTGACGAGGGAACAGGCGCGGAAAATATATTTTACTTCCAGGGCGAGTGCATTGACAGAGTGGAGACGTTGATCCCATACCGTACATGAACGTGACATATATCCGACACTTACCGTAGATGATTGAGCCAGGAAACCAAATATTTCTCTACGTCAATTCGCCAAAAGCATTTATCTTCCGGTGTGACATGCCCCCAAAGCTCGCCGGTGCGCCCGCTTTAAATGCGAACATCCAGCGAGCCTCACTGATAGGACCAGGGAACGGTACAGACATCGGCATTTTTCGGGTGGCCTTCTTCGGACGATGGTCTTGCGTCGAGACTGGTGTCAGCCCTAAGAGATCGGGGTCGTACCCACAGCTGGGGTCATACCCACAGCTGGGGTCATACCCACAGCTCGGGGTCATATCCACAGCTCGGGGTCATACCCGCCGCTCGGGGTCATTTCCACAGTTCGAGGTCACACCCACAGCTAGGGGTCATAACCACAGTTCGAGGTCACACCCACAGCCAGGGTCGTCCCAACTCAGGTCACACCTCACAACTCGGGGTCGTACCTGCAACTCGGGGTCATACCCACAGCTCGGGGTCATACCCACAGGTCGGGGTCGCATCCACAGCTCGAGGTCACACCCACAGCTGGGGTCATACCCACAGCTCGGGTCATACCCGCCGCCCGGGGTCATACCCACAGCTCGAGGTCACACCCACAGCTGGGGTCATACCCACAGCTCGAGGTCACACCCACAGCTGGGGTCATACCCACAGCTCGGGGTCATACCCACAGCTCGGGTCATATCCACAGTTCGAGGTCACACCCACAGGTAGTGGTCACACCCACAGCTAGGGGTCACACCCACAGCTCGGGGTCATACCCACAGGTCGGGGTCACACCCACAGCTCGGGGTCATTCCCACAACTCAGGGTCACACTCACAACTCGGGGTCGTACCTACAACTCGGGGGCATACCCACAGCTCGGGGCAATATCCACAGCTCGGGTGACACCCAAGGCTCGGGATCGTACCCACAGCTCGGGGACATACCCACAGCCCGGGGTCGTACCCACGAGCGAAAACCAAACATCTGCAGTGGAGACGCCGCACGATCACGTGTAGGAGCCTGTCCCTGTGTGCGAGAGGTTACTCACCTTCCGACACGCGCCATGGATTCCCGACCTTGATCCGCGATCTGTCGGCTCCCGACAGCCGGCTCATATGACAGTGACGTCAGCTGCGCACTGCGGTAGCTCGATCGACGATAAACCCTGCAGCGAGATCGCCACCGTCTGTCCCGTAGACACGCCGCCATGGGCCGTGAAGATGAGGGAGAATTTCATTCCGAGAGCAGGCGTATCAGCACTCAGACGATGCTGGGCGGTGAAAGGCGTGCGACGTCGCCGACGAAGCTCCGCCCACCAATTTACAGCCCACTGCCAGCTCTTATGGGAGTTCTTGACAGGGGCGGAACTTCGTGATAAATACCGTGGTTGGGGAGAGTGAAGTGGAATGAGGAAGATTTCATTTCTTCCACGTCGCATGCAATACGGAAGCCTCATACAAATTGGCATGTAAACTGAAGCTGCCAAAATAGCGTGTTTATGACGCGAGTGGCATATGCAGAACAGTGTGGAAAGACATGTGTGCTAGTGTGGAACACATTCAAATCTCGTGTGGGAAGAGAGTGTATCGATATTTGGTAGCCACGCAATGAGCACCATTCACTCGAAATGACGTACAGTTCTTTTGTTTTCTTCGTGGGAAAAGTCAGAAAGTTCGCCCCCACACTCCTCGCGAAGAAATTGGCTTGAATTGAAGCAAAATTCAAGTAACATTAATCCGACTAACGGGGCAGCGACTTCGCTTGCACGTGGCTGAAGACCATGTGTGTATGTGACCAGGGAGGGTGGCGATAGTGTAGTGGTTAACCACCGCGCGTCTGGGAAACCATAGGTCCGCGGTTCAATTCCCCACGACGCCCACCCTTCCTGCCAGAGTGCGAGGCGGGCGACGCCGTGTAACCTTAGCAGCTGAGTGCGCCGTAAAGCGAAATGATAACGACGGGTGTAACTGGCCGGTGCATTTGCATGATGTAGCCGGCGACTGCGTTTGACCTCGTTTGACCTCGGACCCGCGCTCAAACTCGAACAAGACGGGCAACGACGTTCAACCGCGCAACACAGGAATCCGCGCATGCATTTACAATATGTTAGAAACCACCGGAGCACGAGTCAACGCTGGGCCCACAACTCGACACGTCATGGTCTTCGAGATCATTCGCGTGCTCCGTGTGCTCGACGCGTCTGCCGAACGAGCGACAAACGTCAGCTGAACCCGCGTTACGGGTTCAACGCCAGCCGAGTTCCACGGGTTCAGCTATGCAGCCGGTGCAATGGCGTAACGTGAGCGACGTTGAGTCGAACGAAGCAGCCTGGCCGAGTGGGGGCTTCGGTGCGGGGTCGCTGCCGCGTGGAGGCTGTAGCCA
>NW_023595962.1:954926-1010037 GCF_011947565.3 Pollicipes pollicipes
CTAAACAGCACATATCAGCATGGGGGGTCTAAACAGTACATATCAGCATGGGGGGTCTAAACAGCACATATCAGCGATGGGCGGGTCTAAACAGTACATATCAGCATGGGCGGGTCTAAATGCCTCACACCAGGAAGGCAACAGTTGCACCGAGTCCTCACATACCCCCCAATAGCGTTCCCCGTGCTGAGCGGGCCTTGGAAACAGGGGACTCTCAGGTGCGTGCAATCTTTCCCACCGCTCTCCATTTTCCCTCATCACCCAGCTCTGTAATGGACATTGCAACTGCAAACGTTGTTTACATTAACTAAAACAAAGGGACAGCGTGCTCCCGTGGTTTCCAACAATGTCGAACCGTAAGCCGCTTACAAAAACAGGCACGATGAGAAACATTCTGTACGGTTTATGTTGTGTTGTCCGAGTACATTTATTTCGTCGCACCCTCAACGGGGCGATGAGAGTGGATGTAAAATACCGTAAAATACGTAAATGGCCGTAAAATACCGTAAATACCGGAAGTGGTAAATACCGCCAGTGACAGCTTTTTGCTTGAGTTCGTGACGTTTAGCCAAGGATCAAGTGAATGAAAATTTTGGAGGATCAGGCATGCGAGCATCAGTTACGTGTGAAAAGTATATGAAGCTGGGTCATTCTGTGACTTCTGTGGTATTTTATATTTCTCAGGGTCTGTGCTTCCTCTGCAAATTTACACGTTTCGTGTGCTTCAGCAGAGTCGGATAAGTACCTGATGAAATAGCAAAACATCAATGAATGACCGCAATGGCTTTGGTTTTCTCCCTGTTCGCTGAAAAGTGGAAAAGCAGAAGTGAGACAAAAGGAACCCTGCAAAAGCAAAGAAAACTGTTCTTTTCACAACGAAATTTGTGAGGAATAAACTCGCGTGTGGCGGATGAATAATCACGTGTCACTACCTCGTGATCATCCTGCCAGCCATTCTTCAATCACTGAGGAATCCTGATGAGAAACTCCGGTGAAAACTGTCAATCATCAGATAATGGATGACATATCCTCCTGCGCCAAAAAACACGAGCCCACGACAGACATCCGATTAGACCAGAACGACAGAGTAGGACAGCAGCCAGATGGCGAGCGGCGGATGGCACGCATGAGACAGATGGAATTGGGCCCAGGTGCCAGAAGTCAGACCTGGCGCAGATGACACGCACCAGACACAGCGTGGTTTACAAACGTCGAATGACACCAGATTGCGGGGCGCCGGTGTGTCCGCAATGGCGGGTAGGTCGGAGCGGGCTATTCAGGAGGTCAGGGGCCTCCGGGGCTTGAGGTCGCAAAAGGCCGACTCCGCTGACTTTGGCGGCGGCGCGGTTTGTTTAGCGTCCGATGGCGCCGGCCGTCTTCAGGCCACTTACCAGCCGCTTCGTCGAGCGGTGCGCCCCCAGTGTGAGTGGTACGAAAATAGAGGTGTGGTCACAAGCCTCGCGACGACCGAGCTCTCCAGGGACGACATCACGGACCCGAGCTCTCCAGGGACGACATCACGGACCCGAGTTCTCCAGGGACGTCATCACGGATTAAGTGACGACCGGGCTCTCCAGGAACGTCATCACGGATCCAAGCTCTCCAGGGGCGTTATCACGGATGAAGTGACAACCGAGCTCTTCAGGGGCGTGATCACGGACCTAACGACGACCGAGCCCTCCAGGGACGTCATCACGGACTTAGTGACGACCGAGCTCTCCAGGGACGTCATCACGGACTAAGTGACAACCGAGCTCTTCAGGGACGTCTTACGGATCTAGTGACGACCGAGCTTTCCAGGACGCCATCAAGGACCCGAGCTCTCCAGGGACGTCATCACGGACTAAGTGACAACCGAGCTCTTCAGGGACGTCATCACGGACTTAGTGACAGCCGAGCTCTCCAGGGACGTGATGACGGACCAGGCGACGACTGAGCTCTCCAGGGACGTCATCACGGACCCGAGCCCTCCAGGGAAGTCACCACGGACCCAGTGACGACTGAGCTCTTCAGGGACGTCATCACGGACCCGAGCCCTTCAGAGACGTGATCACGGACCTAGTAACGACCGAGCTCTCCAGGGACGCGACCAGTCTACCGATTGTGGAATGATTCGTGGATTGGGTAACGCTGGATCAGAACGCTGCGGAAGTGTGTGGATGGTATGTGCCGCTATGCCGATATATCATACACTGCCTTCTGCTGCATGGGGTCACAGTGTGATGCAATTGATGCGGATCGCTATTGCCGCGGTCTTCAACCTCGGATTGGGCCGTGATATCTTATCTTTATGACCAAATACGGATCAGACGGTGGTGTTCGGTGGTTTTCGATTTGGGAAATTCAGCCGTGAAGAGCTACAGCTGGCGAATAAGGGTACCCCTCAACCCACACCAAATTTTAATGTACTCCTCGGTACTTCCTGAAAAACGACACGGAAAATCCGTTTGCTGTTGACCGTGTGGGAGGTTTCCACCCACCTCGCCCTCGGCGGAGGGCATCCTTCTCAACGGGGAAACGATTCATTGCAAGATGACCTCTGGAAACGTTCACCCGCTGCATCATCATGACCAGCTCCCAAACAGACGACTTCAGGCTCTGGGGTGGAGCGCTGCATGTGGGCAACGAGGAGCAGCGTTGAGCAAGGGAGAAGGCCTTGACTTTGGGACGCCCAGAGTCAACGGAAAGACTAGAATTATGAGTACATAAACTAGACTCATAGACTCTGATCACGTGCATTGCCCAGCGGCAGTAGTATACGGCATGCACATCATGCAGTACACATGTCTATTAATAGTATATTTCTGCCCCCGAAGCTCAATCGGTTGAGGGTCTGCCCCAAGCTCCTCGTAGCGGTGAGGGTTCCGGCCGTTCCAGGCGCTCACTGGCTGCCCCTGAGTGAGCTCGCCTGTGGCAGGTGACAGCGGCTACGTCCAAAGAAGCTGGCCAGAAAAGAGGTTAGAGTCGCTTTGCATCTGCAGTTATTCAAAGGATCCGCTGTCATTGGACGACACAATCAACTGGCCTGTTCAAAACTTGGGTTACCAGTGCACGACAATGTTTAAATATTGGGTCCAGACCTCACCACACGTGAAAAAGGCAGATGCCAAGCTACTGCTTGATGAAATCAGCCATGAAACTTGCGTGCAGCTATCGCCAACAACGAGGTAAATAGTGACAAGAAGTCGTAACCGTTGCTTACAGTGCCACACGTTGCGTGTCTTGGCACTCATCTAAGCGACGTTTCTCACGGTTCAGGCGCCCTGCTCTCCGACCATTCCTGAGAACCGATTTGTATCATCACATGTGCTTCTGTTGGGACGTGGCTCCTCTGGGGGCAGGAAACCACCTCGCCTGTATGCGTCTGGCAGTGATCGTCGGTCGTGAGACAGACGAGACCGCGCCCTCCCCTCCCCGGTCCGATGTCACAGTGACCAGCAGCGAGCCGCCGCCAATTTCTAACTCCGTCATGCACTCGCTGCAGGGCGCCAAATCGGGTCAGACACGTGACCGAGAATTGCGCGCCAATGCGATGTGCTGGCCGTGGCGACACGCTAGTGGAGGGAGCCGTGGCGACCCGGGCCGACCCTGGTGTCACTTGCCGCCGCTGGAGACGGGGCGGGGCGGGTGACAGCCGTGTGACGCCGGGTGAGACCACCCGTGGGATGAACGTCACCTGAGGATCACTGTGCCCGGCAGAACGCCGGTAGATTCGGGGGGGGGGGGGGGGGCGGGAGGCAGCAGAGGTGGGGATGTGCGAGGATATGGGACCTATCGATATGGGACCGAGGATAGGATGTGGTGAAAGGGAGGCGAGGGAACAAATATTTTGGGAAATTTTGAAACGAGGTAGTTTGGTAGGGAATGGAAGCAAAGGAATCAAAATGCAGGCAAAATTAAGTTATTGTTTCCTCAAGAACTTCATTTGCATGATTATGCTTCCGGAATATTTGCGACGTTGATTCATGACATAAGTGTATTATGTCTATTCTTGCAACGGGTTACAACAACGCTTTAAATGGTAAACAACGGCGCAACGAACGCAAAGAACGGGCGTAACGCACATGAAGAACGGGTACAGCGAACGCAAAGAACGGGTGTAACGCACATAAGAAGCGGGCGCAAGCGTAAAGAACGAAGAGGTGTCGAATCTCAAGGCCATGTCGACGATTGTGACTATCGATGGATGTCGATGTCGATGAATGGTACAGATGTATACAAAAAACATAAATGTCCGCTATCGATCCTGACGCGACACCAGCTGGCGAAGTCGACGATCTCGTGACTGCCTTACCGAGCTGGTCCTCCGATCTCTGACCTGCGAGCCCCGTTAAATTCTCAGATGTGGGTACCGCAGCCAAGAATGCAGACGCGGATTTTACCTACTCCAGTCGGACTCATGGGCGCGTAGTGGTTCACGCTCTATTGTGTTCTCGTCGCCGTCAGCGCCTTGTGCGGCGCGTGACCGCTGGCTGGTTGGTCGCTGCCCGAACATCGGCTGCGGCCGCGAGCGTGGGAAAGGCAGAATGCTGAACGAGGGTGCCTGAGCGGTTTTTGCGCGAGTTTTTGGACCGCGGCAGTCATGCTGCGAACACATATATGCGACCACAAATGTGTTTGACAAGCGTACTCGTAATGGCAGGGGCAACATTGCAGCATGAAGGGCCGATGGTTCCTCCGTTTCCACTGGTGGGGCCTCCGTGACCCCTGTTGGTTCCTCCGTGACCCATGTTGGTTCTCCGTCCGTGACCCTTGTTGGAGGCCCTCGTGACCCCTGTGGGGACTTCCGTGACCCTTGTTGGCGCCTCCGTGAACCCCCTGCTGGGGCCTCGGTGACCCATGTTGGGGACCTTCGTGACCCCTGTTTGAGGTCTCCGCGACCCTGTTATGGCTTCCGTGGCTCCTGTTGGGGCCTTCCGTGACCCCTGTGGGGCTCCTGTGACCCCTGCTTCCCCTGCTCCCTGGCTGACGCAATTTTCGGCTGCAAGAGTATTTGAAGCATTGTGGTACAGGTCTTGGGTTTATTTTTGGCATACTATTTTTAGGTACATCTCGCTTAGGTGATCCTCGGCAGGGGTACAGAAACTAGGGTCACAGGGGGCTAAGCCTCCCCCCTCCCCAACTTTCTGAGGATTCGGCATTGCTCATATGGACGTTGACTGGAAGACAACAGCCGAAAAGGGCCTTCTCCCATTTCTCCCTGGGCTGGGAAGGGCTTCCTTCCCCCCCATCTTATGTAAGTCTTTGCATTAATTATTAGCGGTGATATGCAGCCCAGTGCTAAAGAACGGACTCCCTGTGTTGACCAGTGCTTTCGCGCATTACATTTGTACCCAGGCCTGACGCACGACCTCTAAAATGACCTCCAAATGACCTCCGAACGACCTTCGGACCTGAGCGACCACCTATGGATGGGCAGGGGCACCGGTCACGAGCGACATGCACCGAGAAAAAACCACGGGGAAAGGGGTGAGTTCATCGCACGAGCCGAGTACGCCACGTGACGCCTACGTGGGAAGCTGGCGGGGAGGCTGTCAGGCGGGAGGCGGGGAGCAGGCGGGCCGGGAGGCGGGGGGCGCCTGTCATCGTGGGCGCGGGTGCGGTGTGGCCGTCAGAAATAGCCGACACGGCCGGAATGTCAGCACGCGACAGGTGACCGCCCCATGACAGCCCGCGGCGACCGCGCGCGCCTCGGCACGGCGCACCCAGCGAGTGCAGTCGGGGAGGACGGGAGACGGTATCTTTCCTTTTCGTTACAAGCAAGGTTAGGGACCAGTCGAGCAGTGCACTGCCATGACGCTGTGATCAATGCAACTTTATGAAAGGCGTTTCTCGATGTACGTCCGAAGTATATATCGTATTTGATTGCGATGATGGCTTGCTTATTTTGCATACAGTGAGATCAACAGCGCTTGATGTGTCTACTGGCGCTACGTGATGAGTACCAGATGTTTTAAGCACGAAGACAGACGCTTTGACTATTGGTTCACGTGTCTGGTTCCGCTGATCCATGGTGCTGACGGAAATGTTCACTTGCCACCATGCCTTGGCTCAAAAAGCATTAAATCCCGAACAGTTTGGTCAAGCTATTCATTTGCGGCCAGGGGGAAACGCGTCGGCAGTCAAATGTCAGCAGCCGAATATTCCACAAGGAAAATTTGACCCCATGACCCCGGTGCTCTTGTCTTCTGACCGAGCCAACGCACAATAGTTCATCCACTACGCGTTCGACGGAGCCCTCTGCACGATGTTTCTCAGCGCTATGGTTTGAACGCTGCGCAAGTAACGCTAGAACAGGGCTTTAATCAGTGTTCTGTCGTTGGTATTCTCATAGGCCCTGCGCTGAAGGAAAACCCTGCCGAAAGTATTGCAGCGTCATGATGTACTTCTGTGCACAAGCGTGATGTGATGTACACCAGTGCGTAATGGTACGGTTTTCAAAGTGCCTGCTTGTTTCAAACGTGACACGCTCGCTGTTGAGATTGGATAAAATCGTTACAGTGTCTCTTGTTAATCCTCATTTTTCCCCAGCGTATTCGGACGAAAATCCTTCACATTTCTCAGTGCGTTCGGACAAATATCTTCACATTTTCAGTGCATTTGGACGTAAATCTTCACATTTCTCAGTGCAATCGGACAAAAATCTTCACATTTCTCAGTGCATTTGGAAGAAAATCTTCACGTTTCTCAGTGCATTCGGACGAAAATCTTCACATTCCTCAGTAACCAATCTAGATCAATTCAACCAATTCGGACCAATCCAGGATTGAAACCGACCTGAGCGCAAATATATAGCTCTGTGACAGCACGCACCTACGCAGCGAGTCCTGGATTTTATTGCCGTGAAAGTCCCGCTGCATCCCTTGTTATCAGACTCCTTTTCTGAGCCGTTGCCCAGTGTAATGTCAGCATGCAATACCACAGCCTTTCACAGACTTATCTCTTTTCCGACAAGAGAAAATCCGCAGGAAACATGACGCGCGCGTTATTTACAGTACGTACTGCATTACAACATGTAGTCTTCAGAATGTGAAAAATACTTCATGTCAATGTGTGACCAGACTTTGCCCACTTGCCTCCTCCTTTAGAGCCCCGCAACACGCCCGCATGCCTCGAATTCTTACGAACGTTCCTCCCGACCGCATGACGCCGACCCTGCAACTGACCGGTTTGCTACCGCAGCCCAACG
Source organism: Pollicipes pollicipes (assembly GCF_011947565.3). Taxonomy (NCBI): domain Eukaryota; kingdom Metazoa; phylum Arthropoda; class Thecostraca; order Pollicipedomorpha; family Pollicipedidae; genus Pollicipes; species Pollicipes pollicipes. Next base: position 962,116 of record NW_023595962.1, read on the forward strand.
AACCAACTGCAGCTCTTTTGTCGACAAGCGGACACGCTGGAGATCTTCACGGCCCGAACAGGCATTCTCCGAAGTTTTTTCGGAGACGCCTGCGGACACGCTGAAAATCTTCACGGCCCGAACAGGCATTCTCCTGAAGTTTTTTCGAGACGCCTGCGGACACGCTGGAATCTTCACGGCCCGAACAGGCATTCTCCTGAAGTTTTTTCGAAGACGCCTGCGGACACGCTGGAAATCTTCACGGCCCGAACAGGCATTCTCCTGAAGTTTTTTTCGAGACGCCTGCGGACACGCTGAAAATCTTCACGCCCGAACAGGCATTCTCCTGAAGTTTTTTCGAAGACGCCTGCGGACACGCTGGAAATCTTCACGGCCCGAACAGGCATTCTCCTGAAGTTTTTTGGAGACGCCTGCGGACACGCTGAAATCTTCACCGCCCGAACAGGCATTCTCCTGAAGTTTTTTGGAGACGCCTGCGGACACGCTGGAAATCTTCACGGCCCGAACAGGCATTCTCCTGAAGTTTTTTCGAAGACGCCTGCGGACACGCTGGAATCTTCACGGCCCGAACAGGCATTCCCCTGACGTTATTTCAGAGACGCCTGGTGCTCTGGCATCAGCGGTCGAACGCCATTTCCTGAGGACGGTAACGTCGCTCCTCAGCTAAGACGACGCGTCACAAGCGTGAAAAACAGCGTGCAAATACGATGTTTTATCGAATGATGTCAGTGGTGCTGTTGGAGCGTCTGCTTTGTCTGAAGAAGCGTTGAATGGTGGCCGCCTAGGTGGCGTTAGAAGCGCCCCGTCTGAGTTTCAGGAGTAATTTACACGTTGACAGATGACCAATTTACGCTTTCAGGACGAATAGGAATTCCGATGCCAGGTCAGCGCGGCAAGTTATGGGGTCATCAATGAGGCTCACCGATGCGATTTTTGACTCTACGTGGTTTTTTTTGCAGCTTCCTTCTTTTTTGATGCTTTAAGTGTGTTTAATGGACTGGGTGACCGCCTCCGTTCGAAGTCATGCACAATACATGAGGTCACACCCGGAGACCTGACGGCTGTTACCTGACCTTCAACCTCTAACCTGACCCTCCAAACAGACATCATGTGCTCATGATATAATTAACACAGCCAAAATGCTTTGTTACGCCCATCTGCGATATGCAGGTTGACATAACGGAAACCTTGGCGAACGGCATTACCCTTTAATGACCTTGGTGAATGACGTTCATACGTCACGTGAACGGAGCGCACAAATCGTTCCCGAGTAGGCTGTCTCCATTTGATCTGATATCGCTTTTGACAGCATAAAAGTATGATTTCGAAATGCAAAAATATTGCTCGCTTGTTTGTGCCGGTTACAAGACCACGTGACAAATTTGGGCGTGCCAGCGTCACTGTTGCCGTCATAGTGCGCGTGATTCAGTGTCACTGTCAGTGTCAGTGGTCATGGCGGAGCTGGCGACAGGAACCGACCTTGGACGGGTCTCTGGAGTCCATGGCGTTCGTGATGGGCCCGGTGCTTATGCCCCCCCCCCCCCGCCTCCCCTCCTTTCCCCGGTGGGATAGGAATGCTGATGCAATCCCTTCCGGATGTTTACGCATCCCCGAGCCGTTCGGTGCATCATGATGAACTCATCATCGCGTCAGATGAATCACCAGTCTTCTGACACCTGGAAAACACTTCTCCATTTCCTCCCATTTAAACATCACATATATTATTATATTATGTTGCATATATCATATCGTTATACTATATCATGTTATTATGTCACATTCCACCGGGATGTGATATAGTCCCGCGATGTCTGGGGAGGAAAGAAAAAATGAAGATAATTCCTTCACAGCGTACTTTTGGTACCGTATGCACCATACGATCACGACAGGTGGTGGCACTGATGGTACGGAATGATCGAGGTGACTAACGGCAACCGGTGCCAACAGGCTTTCGCAGTTCATCGTGAGTCCAGGGGTGTGTATGGGCCAAGTCACGGAACGCTTTGTGAAATCAGCCACAAGAGCTGTCATCTCACCACAAAAGGACAGACATGTGCCCTGCTGGCGAAAATGGTCAGTTAAGGTCAGGATGGCGTACGTGGACACTAAATTATTGCCAACAATCGTGCAAGTAAGGCCGTCTACACCAACCGATACGGTCGCGGTACTTAACGTTGTGAGTGTAACACTCGGCCGAGGTCGAGTTTATAAAAAGGCGTAACATGGACTAAATGACACCACATTACAACTGGAATGCAAACTGCGCACTCTGTTTATCGCAGCCTACTCTTGTCTTCGTGGACAAACAAACAAGTGAAAACGGTCAAAACACGACCTGACATATTGGGTCCATCCTGTCGAGCAACTGCGAGAAATCCTATCAGAAAAACATGAAATTAACTGTGGAAAAACATTTGAACAGCTGCAAATCACGTGCGGGAGCACCGTTCGTTTTTGTTTATTTTTTGTTTTGCTCCCAGGCGCGTCAGGCGTGACGCCGTCTGGTCAGTAGTAACCCGTCACTGCGGTAGGCGGCGCCACCGTCGCCGCCAGCGGGCCACGCGCGTCTGACGGCTGCTTCAAATTCCGACCGAGAGCGTCGAATTCGTCGCGAACACATCGCTCCTCGCCGCATTAGCATGCGCCAAGCTCACGCCAAAGACGCTGCCGGCCATTTGAGCCGGGCCGGCCCCCTCCCTCCCCTCCTCTTGTTGGCAGAGGGCTCGCTCGCCCCGCGGGGGCTGTCAAGGTCACCGCTGACAGGCGCTCAGCAGATTGGGCTAATTATATCGCCTCAGGCCGGTTGCCACTGGGTCGCGGCGGCTTAGCCCCGAGGCGATGGCCGATGACCGGGGGCGGCCGGTACCAGGCGTCGATGTTTCGATCTTGTTGGGCCGTTTCGGGGATACCGACGCCGGTTTGTTTTGCTGGTCAGATGCGGCCATTTATTATTGTGGTTTTGACCATATCAGTTGCTGGGCCGTTGGGTTTCCCGGCGAGATATTTGCGTGGCTTCAATGACCGTATATGAGGTCTTGGCAATGTCTGATATTCACATGCTGAATGGTCCTTGCATCTTCTTTCCCATCCCAGTACATGCCTGGTGTCCGGGCTACGAAATTATGAAAGCAGCGAATGCGGAAGTCATTACCCGTCTTCCGAAGCAATGGCATCAATGATAAACCAATCAATCGGCACCTGATGGCCACACAGCAGAGCTCGGGCCTGGCCTGTGCCAAGCGAGCGCGGCGGCTTACCACTGAAATAATCCACCGGCAGACCAGACTAGCGAGGCAGACGAAACAAAAACAAAAACACAAATCTCCGACCCCGACTGGAGCAGCACTCGTGACGTCACTTCGCAACTGCAGAGGCGTCGTCAGAGTGCAGGATTTGGTGGTGCGGGGGGGGGGAAGAGCAGAGACCCGCACCCGCGAAAAATGTGTGGCGAGCTTGAGCAAACGACGAGAGAAGGGGGGGGCAGGGGTGCGGTTTCGCAAGGTGGGAGGTAGGCTGAGAAATGCAAAAAACGACGACCTTTTTACCAAAATAGTCCAATAATCGAGTTTCATCTTATATTTGGCTCACTTTATTCTCGACTGTGGGGATTCCCCCCAACCAACCACATTACAAACTTCGTCACTGAGAGAGGATATTGAAAGCAAATGAAAGAAACCACGCGCTGTTTCCTTCCCTCCTCCAGTTTTGCAGCTGTGCGGCCCGCCGCTGCTGGCTAGTGAATACTGCCAAACAGATCTAACCTCCCGGGAAAACAATGTCAACGGCGTCACTTGCCGTGTGCTACACCTGCCAGGTGCTGTCGCGCGCTGGGAATGTTTCCCGTGCAGTGCCGGTTATGCGTCGTTGGCTGTGTTGTACTGACCGGGCTCGCCGCGCCGGCGAAGAACTGGAGCACCAGCTGGCAGCCCGCTGCGAGAATGCGGGGAAAATTCCTCCAAATTCTTTAAATTCCATCTCCCTCCGCCCGGCGATCACGGCTGGCGTGGCGGGCAAGGCAACGCACCCGGTCTCGGGATGTTCGAGATGAGATTTGCTGATGCTGTTGTTGCCTCGGGAGGTTTGTGTTAAGATGCGTTGTGCTTTCGTTGGGTTGGGGAGGTTTGAGTTGATTGTGTTGTGCTGTTGTTGCCTTCGGGAGGTTTGAGTTGAGATGGTTGTGCTGTTTGTTGCCTCGGGAGGTTTGTGTTAAGATGCGTTGTGCTTTTGTTGCCGTGGGGAGGTTTGAGTTTGAATGTACTGTGCTGGTTTGTTGCCTCGGGAGGTTTGAGTTGAGATGGTGTGCGCTGTTGTTGACTCGGGAGGTTTGGTGTTAAGATGCGTTGTGCTTTTGTTTGCCGTGGGAGGTTTGAGTTGATGTGCTGTGCTGTTGTTGCCTTGGAAGGTTCGAGTTTGAGATGTGTCGTGCTGTTGTTTGCCTCGGAGGCTTGTGTTAAGATGCGTTTGTGCTTTTGTTGGCCCGGGGAGGTTTGAGTTGATGTGTTATGCTGTTATTTGCCCCGGGAGGCTCAAGTCGAGACGTCTTGTGCTGCTGTTGCCATTCCGGGGCCCCTCGTACGATTGGTAATGTGGCGACGTAATTGATGAGGTGGTCGACGTGATTGATAATGATTGCATATAAACAAACAAGGGTCGAGCTAATGATTGCATCACATGAGATAAAGGTGGCTGCTTGCGTGATCTTCGGAATAATAGGCATATGAAGATAACCAAGATTCATATTCTGGCAGTTATGATGGTGGTGATTGTGAATTTTAATAAGTTCCAGCAGCTAAGGTCACCTTGCACCTCTACCGGTTATCAATAACGATGGCAGAGACGTTGCCCCTGGTGGCGCCAGCAGCGCTGATGGAAGGCGTGGCATTGTTTCAGTGCCGTGAGAAGAATTACCATAGATTATCCTCCGTTCTCGCAGTGATCGGCCGGTGCTTGCTCTGCCTTGTGCCAGGGATTGATCTGTCCGGCGTTGGTTAGGAGCGAGCTTTGGCTTTGCTCGGACGAGCTCTGGCTTTTTTCTTGTTGGGCTTTGCGCGGGGGAAAGGCATCGGCCGGCGCGCCCCCCCGGTCACTCCGAGCACCAAAACAACTCCGATAAATATCAACGGAAGCATCACCAACTGGCAGGTCGATCCACTTCGAAACCAGGTCCATCCGCCACCATTTTTAAATCACTCCGTCATTCGCGCCGTGTTTTAAATGGCTCGTGAAATAGCACCGATGTGACAGACGACGATAAAAGCGGCGAGGGCCGGCGGAAATATGTCATGCGGCATGGAGCTCGAAGCGTCGGCAATAGCAAGACCTGCTGCGATGGAAATAGGTGCGACAGACAATATGCTAGACTACGGCTTCAATTGCCAGCAGAGCAAAGTTCGCCATCTGCGCAAGACCTGTCTGCGGATAGCATTCCGTAGTGTGATTCATGGGTTATTGTGGGCTGCATGACGACACGCTTGCATGCCTCCAGTTCTAAAAATACGCGACTTGTCGCTGTTGCGTGCGCAAAATACAGACGTAAGTACGGTCACTTTTACCACTGCAGTCATGCAGATGAATGATGAGATGCGGTGAATGAGCTGGGTGAGCGCCCCTCTCACACCAGCCGAGCGCTCCGTAGGTGGTGAGCTGAGTGGGCACCACTCCACCACAGGGTCCGGTGAGCGGTGAGTGAGCGCCGGCTGCCGCAGGGTCCGGTGAGTAGCGAGCTGAGTGAGCGCCGTTCTGCCGCAGGGTCCAGAGCTGGTGCGCCGCTCCCGACTGCCACAGACTGCCACCGAGCCGGGTCGGCCGTTCCGGGCGTTGGACGACGCCTGCCGTACACTGTACGATACCTTCAGGCGCGGCGCCAAGCTCTCCAGTGAGTGACAACGACGGCTACCTGGGTGACCTCGTGACCACCGGTGACCTTTGACCGCGGCGCCGGGACCCTGGGCTACGTCACGTGACCTCTGATCGTGACCGTGGCACGTGAACTTGTGACCGGGGCTCGTGACCTGGAACTGGGGATCGTGACCTGTGACCGGGGCTCGTGACCTGTAACTGGGGGATCGTGACCTGTGACCGGGGCTCGTGACCTGTAACTGGGGATCGTGAACCTGTGACCGGGGCTCGTGACCTGTGAACCGGGGCTCGTAACGTGTGACCGGGGATCGTGACCTGAGAACCGGGGATAGTGAGGTGTAAAGGGGTCATGACCTGTGGCTGGGTCGCAGCTGGATGAAAAATGACGTCAATGGGGGTTTCGAGTTAAGCTCTAGTAAATTAATTGAGCGCAACTGGACTTGTGAAAACATAGCATTCCATGCGTACGGGGTCCAGCATTCCCCGAATGTCCCGGGCGTGATGCGGTGGAATGCTGACATGTAGATACGTAAGGTACGAATGATTCGTGGATTGCATGTAATGGAATTTTAGCATGATGTTTCACTCTCAGGCTGTCGAGTCTGTGTCGTGCAGCCAGGGAGCGAGGCTCCCGTCGGTTTTGCAAAGGTTGGAGATTGCTTTTGAGCTTGTACGGCAACGTCACGAAGTTACAAGGCGTCTCTGGAACACGAAACGTGAGAGGCATTTGTAAGTGTTTTGTGCACTAGGTGTGACTTTCGTGGTGCCTGAAGCGTTCCAAATATTTAAATGTTCGACACGAGACGGTCTGGGGAGCGTTGGCGCGAACTTCAAATATACTAGACGCAGGAAGAAGGAAATATTATGTAGGACTCATTGCCTGCTTGTGACCGCTACCAATCGTTCTGAAGTTCCTCTGGACAAAATCAACCACGACATCAGTAGCACCCATCCTCCTGCCATCAGCCTGATCGACCTCTCGTCCCGTCCTCTTGTCTTCTTGCACTGTCCTCTTGAGCGCCCTAAATCGGTACCGTGGAGGGTGGCGCTAGCCGGAGGAGCGCCAGCGACCGGCCGGCGGTGAACGCGGATGGCATTCGAGACCATGACAGCGAGAAGACGGCACTGGCATTCTCGCGATTCACGCCTACCGCTAGTCCAAGCCTGGCGCGTGAAAAGCCGTAGGGGGACACCTGCGTGCTCTGTGGCGGCGTGTGTGACCTGTCGTACACTGTGCAAAGAAGGACGCGTGGCTTTTCCTTGCGTGGTGTCAGACCCCGCCACACACACATTCCAGCCCCGCAGTTGGAATTTGGCCTAATCGCGCGTAATATAACCGGCATTTGCGCAGCGCTCCGGCGGGTCCATAGTTGACGGACATTTGACGGACCTGCCTCGCGTGACGGTCGATGGGATCGCGGAGTGCTTTCCTGTTGGGTTTGTCTGACCGATGTCTGCGCCTCGCTGCAGACAACGGCCCCTGTCTGGGCTGGGCGCGAGGCAGACAAGCCGTACCAGTGGATCCACTACAACGAGTCGCTTCTGCGCGCGCCAAGAACTTCGCCGCAGGCCCTGGTCGCCTCGGGTGAGTGAGACAAGGTTAGATCACCAACATCGGGTCAACTCAGGCACGGCCAGGGTCACTGAGGTTGGATCAAGGTCGGATCAAGTGCGGATCAAGGTTGGGCAAAGGTCGGGTCGAGGTGGGGGTCATGGTTGGGCAAGGGTGGGTCAAGGGGTCAACGGTGGGTCCGGGGCGGGTCAAATGAGTCCAGGTCAGCGGTAAGCGGTCAGCGAAGCGGGTAAGTTGAAGAAGTCGGGTCAGAGGGGGCTGGTCAAATGAGGTCACACGGGATAAAGTGAGATCGGGTTAAGTGAGCCCACATTGAATCAAGTGAGATCGGGTCAAATGAGGTCACATCTAGTTAGTCAGTTCGGGTCAAGTGAGGGCACATCGGAGGAAGTGAGATCTGGTCAAGTGAGGGTCGCATGGATGAAGTGAGATCGGGTCAAGTCAGGTCACATCGGATTAAGCGAGATCGGGTCAAGTGAGGTCACGTTACGTGAGTTTGGCTCAAAGACATCATGACCGTTCCCTTCACGGACCGTTCCCCTTCAGGGCATACGCGTGCTTAGGTTGCCAACTGCTTTAGCAGTCCCATGCTATGCACAGTGCGCATAGCATGAGGAGAAGAGCAGGTCAGATCAAAAGAGATTCACATAGGATGCGATAAAAATTGAGATGACGTAGCCAATCTCCGTACATGCATATGGACCATGGTCTGAAACCGAGCCAGATTATCTGCGATGCTTCCAGCAAGAGGGATGCCATAAGATATACTTTTATGACGTCACTTTATAACGTCAGCCGCTGGCCCTGGCTGGGGAATCCAATACCGTAGGTCTGAGATCAGGTGACGACACCCATGTATGTCGTCACTCCTAACTGCCCCCGCAGGCCTGAGTCCAGGTCAGGACACCAGCGTGGGCGTCTACATGCAGAACTGCCCGGAGTGGGTGCTGACGGAGCAGGGCTGCTACTGCTTCAGCATGGTGGTGGTGCCGCTGTATGACGCTCTGGGGGAGGCTACCTGCGCCTACGTCATCGATCAGGTCAGGGCAGCCCTAGCATGGGTCGTTGGTTAAGTCGACGCCGCATTGTGTCATTGCTAATGTCAGCGGCGGAGCATGAGTGACGGTGCGTATATGACGTCATATGTGATGACGCATCCAAGTCAAGGGACTTAGAGCCCCTCTGTTTTGCGGGCCGCGCATCCATTAACCATGCCACGCCCACTTCCCCGCCCGAAATCAACACCGACGACGTCCGTACAGTTTTGGCCCGCGGCCGGCCGCTGGGGCTGCCAACTGGGCTGCCAGATCTGGAGTTGTTATTACGGGACGGCGGATGCCACGCAAAGATGTCCGAGCCGGATGTTTACCCACGGCAGCGTCGCAGATCGTGAATTGTCGCTCATCAAACTGATCTCACGAGAGAAAGGCTCGGGGGGAGGGGAGGGGGCAGGGTGGGGGCAGGGGGGGGGGGGGGGCGAGCAGCAGCGGGACATCAATGGGACGAGAGCTGATTGAAACTCTTCAGAAAGCAGACAGGGAGCGGTCGCGGCCCAGCTGCGGCGCCGGCTTCAAAACATGATCGGAATGCGGAAAGGCGCGAGGTACGCACGTGCGTCCTCATGGGAGCATGCCGCTCTCAGGTATATTGCGTCATTTCCCGCGCTGCAAGCCAACTCCTGTCTTCCTCCCTTTATCTCCTCATTGGCGAGTTACTCGGAGCACTGGGTTGACAGTAGCTGCACATAACGCGATCGCGTCCACTGCGGGGAACGTGGCGTTACACCTTGCTTTGCTGCAGCGCCGGACCAGCTTCGCTTTCCGTCGACACTTGCCAATTTACTTGCATTTTACCCCGTCTGATTTGCGCAACCCAGCCTAGTTACGGTTATCCCCGTTCGGTACATTCTCAGCCTGTGTATTTTTTTCGGTGCCGAAGTCGAGCGTTGAGTGGTGGCGTGGTATTTCCCGTGTTTGTTATATGCATGGACGAGAGCGTTTCTCGAGATCACACGATCTTTCAGTCTTATCGTGATCCGCTTTGTCGCTACACGACGAAGTCCGTGCTACAAACCCGGTGGTATCTTGCGTGCAGGAAACCGCAGCTGCCCTGGTTTTCATCTCAATGCTAAAAATGTCGCCCATGGGGCAAGTCTGAAGGATATGACTTGGTCATGCGGACGCACGGCTCACACATCGGTCAACATGGACGGGAATGCGGTGGTGAATGCAGATTATTGAGTTCTTCACCCCCAACACCCGGCATCTGGCGTGTCACGATTCTAAGAGTATTCAGGTCAACAATGTCGTGCATCAAGTGTCCATCAAGTTTCCGTCAGGTTCCCTTTCCCGCAGCATTCGGTCTGACATTGCTCTTGGTCGCATGGAGCCACTCCACCGAAATCCTCCAGACCAATCTGACGTTGCTGCTGGTTGATAGCGACTTCTGTCTGACCTACTGAGAATAGTCTGGGACATCATATTTATTGTGATCTCCGAGGTCTGGACTCAGACGGTAGTCGACGACGACTCCGCTCTGACTTTACCCTGACTTTCAACGCAGGCTTTTGTGATAATGGTGGCGAATGGCTGTACTGACTTTACCCTGGCTTTCAACGCAGGCTCTTCTGACAATGGTGGTGACTGGCTCCGCTCTGTCTTTACTCTGACATTCAACGCAGGTCATAAGCGTTCCAAAATCCATCCAGTAGGGTGCAGGATGTAAATATAAATTCATGCTACCAGAATCCTGGCTCTTCGGCGGTCCCCGTACGTTTTTCGTTGGCGCCAGTCCGTTACCCTTTGACCCCGTCCTACACATTTCACCTACTCAGCCCATTTATCAAACCTGAAGCGTATAGAAGCTGGTTTGATAGCCCCCCGGCTCAATCCTGATTGGCCGACTTTGATCAAGGGGAGGGGTCACACGCGGTGAGCCTAAAGCCGGGGTGCATGTCATGACAAATATCGCCATCCTGCCACCCAGGTGGCCGAATATTGGAACACTGCAGGTCATTTTGATACTGGTAATGGATGACTCTGCTCTGGCTACTTGAGGACATCTTTACAGGCGAATCTGACAGTGATAGTAATGGATGCTGACTTCGTCTTGACTCCCTCCTGCATTGCTCGAAGGCTGTTCTTTTACGACAACGGTGAACTGCCACCTCACCCTGTCTCTTCTCTGGTTCCCCGCATGCCATCCTGACGGTTGTGTTAGATGATGACTGCTTTGCACTCGTTTCTGCCCATCTGCCGGGCAGCGGTGGTGATGGTGACTCCCCTCTAATTCCTCCTTGACTACCCTGCAGGCCAGCCCCACTGTGCCGGTGGGTTTTTACTCCCCTCTGTTTCTCATCTGACTCCCCTGCAGGCCAGTCTGACGGTAGTGGTGACTCTTCTATGACTCCCCTCTGACTCTGCCGTGGGCCAACCTGAAGGTAGTGGTGACATTGACTCCCCTCTGACTGCCCTCTAACTCCATTGCAGACCAGCCCCACTGTGTCGGTGAACTATTGACTCCCCTCTGACTGCCTCTAACTCCATTGCAGACCAGCCCCACTGTGTCGTGAACTATTGACTCCCCTCTGACTGCCCTCTAACTCCATTGCAGACCAGCCCCACTGTGTCGGTGAACTATTGACTCCCCTCTGACTGCCCTCTAACTCCATTGCAGACCAGCCCCACTGTGTCGGTGAACTATTGACTCCCCTCTGACTGCCCTCTAACTCCATTGCAGACCAGCCCCACTGTGTGTCGGTGAACTATTGACTCCCCTCTGACTGCCCTCTAACTCCATTGCAGACCAGCCCCACTGTGTCGGTGAATTGTTTGTCCCCCTGCAGGTAGCCTGACGAAGGTGGCGATCGACTCCTTTCTGACTACCCCCTGACTTCTATGTGGGCCAACCTGATGGTGGTGGTGACCTCCCTCTGACTCCTCTGCGGGTCAACCTGACGGTGGTGGTAACTCCCCTCTGACTTCCCTCTGACTCCACCGTAGGCCAGCCTGACTGTGCTGTTGACTCTTCTCTGACTCCCATCTGACTCCCCTCTGACTCCCTTGCAAGCCAACCTGATGGTGGTGGCGACTTTTCTCTGACTCGTCTCTGACTCCTCTGTCGGACAACCTGACGGTGGTGGCGACTCCCCTTTGACTCACCTCTGACTCCCCCATAGGCCAGCCTGATCGTGGCAGTGACTCCCATCTGACTCCCCTCTGACTCCCCCGTAGGCCAACCTGACGGTGGTGGTGGTGGACAAGACGACACCCGTCTCACACCACGCTTTTGAACCGTCGACCGCGACGGCTGGCGCACGTGGTCTGCACGCACCAGCCCTCGGCCGAGATTCTGCAGCGCTCCGCTGACCTTGCCGTCCGCGTGTCCCGCTTCACCGACCTGGAGAGTGCCGGCGCCAAGGCGCAGCTGGCGGAGAGGGGTGAGGCGGGTTCGGCGAGGTGGTGGGGAGAGGGTGAGGCGGCCTCGCGGCGGGAATGGTGGGGAGAGAGGGGGAAATCGGCGGCTCGTGGTGGCGGACAGGTTGCTGAGGATGAAGGCGATGGTGAGGGTTGGGAGGTTTTGCGAGCGTTGGGGGTCAAGCTAGTTCAGGTTTGTGTCGGTGTCGGGGTCATAGTGAGGTCAGGGTTATGTCTAGGTCATATTAGGCCAGGTTAGGACCAGATCAGAGTTAGATCAGGGCAAGGATGAGGTCAGGGCTAGGTCAGCTACATATGGCTAGAGTATTGTATATCGTTCTGAAAGGTCCTGGTTTGGCACGGGACTTTCAGCTGTTTTTGCAGTGATGCTTTTTAGTTGGGTTTTGTCCCATTGGTATCTGTTTATTGTTAGTTGGCGCGCGTGTACGCAAACGTGTGTGGTGTGTGCGCACGTATATGCCTGCCCGGGAGGGAGTGCTGAATCGAGGTAGGTCGTCCCTGGAAAACAGAGAGTGCCATTCGTATTTGTATGGATGGCCTGTCTACCGTCTGCTTTAGATCCTTCGAACTCTGGCACGTTTTCCTTTGTTAGTATATGTTACCATCTCATCATTATTTCCCGAAGTGGCACTCCATTAACAGGGCATAAGAGCGGATGATGGTCCCCGGATAAGTGCCAACGTCGCGCCGCGGGCGGGGGCCAACACAAACACAAACAGCGCGACCGACTCGCACTACAAACACTGCATTCACTCGACCAGGCAGTATCGAGTCCAGGTTTTCTCAGTGTTGCTTGGAGAAGCAGACCCTCCCTTCCCCTTCTGTGCGCGGCGCTTCCAGCGATGTTATTATTTTAGCCACGTGTGTCCTCACACCCGTCCCGATTCACAATGTCCTGACCCTATCTCTTCCTCAAGCCCTCTTCCATCAGCTCGTCTCCTTCATACACTATACCCCTCACGAGGGGATAGGGTTGGTTGAGGGCATGGGAGTCGGTCGCTTGCCGCGGCAAACGACCTAAACCTCATGAGATCCCTATCTGTACCCCATCGCAGGTCTTCTCCCACAACGCCTCCCTCACAGCACTTCTCGCTCCCGCCAACAGCTCTCGCGTGCCACCCCTAGCACCGTTCAGTCCCGACAGCTTCCCCAGCCTCTTGATCCCCGACTCAGCGCTCAGGCCCTCGACCTTGACTCCGGTCCTCGCCGGCAGCCGCCGCGGCCCGAGGACCTGGCCACCATCTGCTACACGGCCGGCACCACCGGCTCCCCCAAGGGCGTGATGCTGCCGCACGCCAGCCTGGTGGCGGCCTGTGCACGCGCTGGTGCTGCAGGCTGGACTCTCATGCGCCAGCCAGCGGCGATACGCTCGTCTCGTTCCTACCGCTGGCGCACATGCTGGAGCGCGTCTGCGAGGTTGGTTGGCGTTGTCTTGGTGAGATGTGGGAGGGGGGGGGAGGGAGGGAGGACAGCGGTCTCGACGACGTATCGGGGTTTTGCCAGTGCGCGCACCGCCGCGAAGGCGAAAACATGGGCCCAAATCGGAGCCAGATCTCGAATTTCCGGAGTTTGCGATGACGCGACACCAATTTTGTCTGACGGAGGAGAACACGTCGACCGTGCCGGCAAAAGTGGGCATCGGCTGTGCAGCCGGGCACGGGCGCTCGGTCGCGGGTCCTCGTTCTGTTGCTGCTCTTGGAGCGTTCCTTAAGGACCGGTGCCAGGTCAGGGCAAACGGAGAATGCAAAGACAAACCCACTGATGGCTCTTAGTGTACTCGCTGCGAAGCGCCGCGATTGCACAACCACGTGCGGCCGACTACAGCGATTGCAACAATCGACCGGGAAGCGGCCGAAGTCGCCTTAGTTAGATTTGATCTCCAACATCGTAGTCTAAAGCATGAACCGAGTGAGATGAGCCAAGTTCACGATGACCGCCAACAACCTTGCATTCCTTACGGCACGTTGGCCGCCGTTGCCGAAAAGGCGAATCAATCTATGTTTTTGTCGACTTTTTGTCAAACATTAGTCCATGTTTGTCTAACGAGGTCGTCAGGTCAGGCCAACTCCATAGACAGTCGATTTGCAAGCAGTGTCATTGCTGAAGTTGCTCACGAATATTAACATGTAAAGGAGTGAACGTCTTTGTCAGATAAACTTTTGAGAGGCGGACATTCCATTGTTTTGATGTCAGCTACGTCAGTTGTAACCGCATCATGCGCTTCAGCTTTTGGATGCATTCACAGCGCACCAAGAGTGTTCAGTTCTACGTGACGTCGCGTAGAGTCTGTGCCGGTCGTCTTCGCAAAGCGACGCGTTTTTTTATTGAAATCCCCGCAACTATCGTGACAATAATTGCACATGCATGGGCTTTAAGATCTTCGTTTGCGGCTACCAAGCGTGCTTTTAACAATGGAAACTGCAAATCTTACTATTTGTAACGTATACAACACGTTTTCGTTACTCGTGGTCGGTCCTGGGCACCTGGCTTGACTCGTTGATACTGTTGCGCCATGTCTACCTCACTGCAATCAAGTCACGGAAAAAGGTGCCGTGCGTCCAGCAAAGATTCTACGTGACGTCACGTAGATTCTTTGTCGTCCGAGTCGCTACGAACACCAAAAGACGCAAAATGCATTGAGTATGACGTCATGAATGACGCCGGCGGGACAGATTCTTTGTCGTCTGGGTCGCTGTCAGCACGACCTTGGTGTTGCCTTTAAAATGATGACAGCTGCGTTTGCCATCGACTTGCTTGTCCCAAGCCTCAAAATTAGTCTTGCTTTTCTCCGCGCCGCAAAATTAATCTTGCTTGTCAAACGCCGCAGAATGAGTCTCACTGTTCACCATTAATGACTGATGCGAACCCCAAAAGTACCTGGCGTCTACATGCCATCAGGCAATGACCGCGGTCTCATATGTCACGTAGTCCAGTACACAACCCGACTCAGCAATGCGGCCTGGTTTTTGGCCGTCGCCCCGGTCACTGCCCGCAACTTTGTTCATACACCTTGACGTCAATCAGTAATCACGACCGACAACTGCAGTAGTCATGCATTCAACACCCAGTAACCATGGCATTACAAATCACAATCATTGACTGAAACGTTCAAAAGCGGCTTTGAGGTAGCTTATCAACCATGACCTTGTAAGCTGTTCTTGACCTTTGCCGTCATTCTGACCTTAGTCAGTCGCCGGTATTGCAGCAACAGAGAGCCACGCTCTGCGCATCCGTCATAGTTTACGATCATGTGCATATCCAAAACCATAACCATAACCAAAACTATGACCATACACAAACCATAATCGTACCATGACCCTGACAATAACCAAAAACCATAAACGTAACCAAAACCATAACCATACACAAGATCATAACCCTTCCGTGACCTAAACGTAAAACCACGACACGCGCGTTAACCCGCTTGCCTTCCACATCACATCCGTCCCCTCCGTCCATGACCTCGACCTCCATCACTGATCTTGACCTGGGCTGCAGGCGGTGATGTACGCGCAGGGCGGCGCGGTGGGCTTCTTCCGCGGCGACCTGCGCGGCCTGGCGGCTGACCTGCGCCAGCTGCGTCCCACCGTCGTGCCCATGGTGCCGCGGCTGCTGAACCGGCTGCGCGACCGAGCCTGGGCCGAGGTCAGCACGAGCCCGCTGCGGCGCCGTCTGCTGCGCTGGGCGCTCGCCGCCAAGCACGCCGAGGTCAAGAGGTCAGTGGCGCGGCGCGGGTCGGGGTCAGGGGTGAAGCAGACGCCGGGATGGGGGTCAAAGGCCAGGAATGGGGTTGGATGTGAGTGTTTGAACGCAGGCCGAGGTCACGAAGCGAATGGCATGATGCTGGCCCGGGTGAAAGGCGAATGGTCAGATACGAGGCAGAGTCAGGAAGGTGAAGTCATCAAATGTATGCAGTACAAGTTTGCTGTGGCCTTTCATGATCCGTGCCCACGATAGCGTGACTGCGTTCCCCAAGACTCATGACCCGTGACCCGTGACCCGTGACCATGACCCGTGACCCATGGCCCATGACCCATGACTCATGACCCGTGACCGCAAGGTCGAGTATATACGCGTTTGTGATTTGCGGTCGCGACCCCAGGTGACCTGGCGGCCCTCGAAGACTGCGGTTTCCTTTGCATCCGTGTATCTGGAGATGAGCCTAGTGTCTGCAGGAAATTCTATCAACTGCTGTCGCGCGCAGTTCTGTGTGCTTAGTGCCTTCGTGCACACCGGCAGATAGGTAACATGATACAATAACATCCCACGGCTGACCATGACCTAACGACCCATGGGTATCCGGGCACTCTTTGTGACCTTACGACCCATGGGTACCGGGCACTCTCTGTGACTTCACCACCCACGGGTACCCAGGCATTCCTTGTGACCTGCTCCGACCCACCACAACCTGTACGCCGCCCTCCGACCACACTGAGACAACTCGTGATCTGTACGCTTTCTTAGGCCCTGCGATGATCCGCCATGACCTTTGACCCGGGAATGGCCTTTACAGCTATTTTAGGCTCTCTGGAGCCCGCTTTGACCCAACATGACACGCGCAGTCCTTTATGTACCCGATAGGACCCACAGTGACCGGCGCACTCGTGCTCCGCCACCATGACCTCTGGTGACCTGTTGTGACCTTTTGTAGCCTGCCCTGACCTGTCGTTGCCTGTCGGGACATGCCATAGCCTGTGGCGAGCTGCCGCGGCCGTTTGTGACCTGCCGTGGCCTGTCCTGACATTTCATGACCTATCCATGACTGTCACATGTCCTTTCGTGACCTTCTGTGGCATTTCCAGACCAGTCGTGACTTATTGTGACCTATTATGACCGCGTACGCCGCCGCAGGTCAGTGGTGCGGCATGACTCGGTGTGGGGACCGGTTTGTGTTCCGGCGCACGCGGGCCTCGCTGGGCGGCAGGGTGAGGCTGGTGGTGGTGGGATCTGCGCCTACCGCCTCCGCCGTGCTCACCTTCGCACGCTGCGCCCTCGGCTGCACGGTCAGTCACATGTCTTTTTTTCGTTTCTTTCATGTTGGCTTCGGCTGCACTGTCAATCACGTGTATGTTTTTTTTTCGTTTTTTTCATGTCAGCCACGTGTCTTTTGTCGTTTATGCATGTAAGGCCCCGGTTGCACTGTCAGTCACGTGTGTTTTTTTCTCGTTTTTTTCATGTTAGGCTTTGGCTGCACCGCCAGTCACGTGCCTTTTGTCGTTTTTTCATGTAAGGCCCCGGTTGCACTGTCAGTCACGTGTATTTTGTCGTTTTTCATGTTAGGCTTCGGCTGCACTGCCAGTCGCGTGTCTTTTGTCGTTTTTTCATATAAGCTCCCGGTTGCACTGTCAGTCATGTGTCTTTCGTCGTTTCTCATGTTAGGCTTCGTCTACACAGTCGGTCACGTGTATTTTTCGGTTTTTTCATGTCAGGCTTTGGCTGCGCTGTCAGTAACGAGTTTATGGTTCTTGTATTTTAAGCCTCTACGTTTTGAAGCGATAAAGTTTTGTGTGAGGTGGCGCTCGGCGCACATTACCGGGTTCAACGTTATTTAGCGGTGGAGGCTGCATGGATACTGCGAACACCGGGAGACCACAATGCTAGATTAAGATCACACCCGTGTCTCTTGGACGCATTCTTCGGTGGTGAGTCTGAGACCTGGATCCTGGTTCATAAAATGTATGCCTCCTAAAAGACATATCTGTAAGACTCAGCGTTTAAGACTTTCACAGGACTTAAGCACCGTAACCAGCACAACATTTCCGGGGCCCAGTCCTAGTCAATAGCGCCCGACAGGAGCGCTCCTTCCGGCAGTACGCAAAGCAACATCCACCGTGTCTTTCCGACACTCGAATTACCCTCTCGCGCAACACCCGCTACTGCTGACGGCCGTGGGGCCCGACCCCTCCTGCCGGCAGGTGCTGGAGGGGTACGGACAGACCGAGTGCGCGGCCGCCTGCACGCTGACGCTGCCGGGAGAGGCGCGGCCCGAGCACGTGGGGCCGCCACTGCCCTGCTGTGATGTCAAGCTGGTGGATGTGCCGGAGCTGGGCTACTTCGCCGTATCCGGCCAGGGCGAAGTCTGCGTGCGCGGCAGCAACGTCTTCAGGGTGAGGCGGAGAGCTTCAAGGTGGGGGGAGGGGGGAGGGGGGGGGGGGGGGGGGGTTGCGGACGATGGTTACAGTGTCGGAAAGACGACGTCTTCAGGGTGAGGAGGGCCGCTGGCGATGACTAAAGTGTCGAAGGACGATGTCTTCCGCATGGGACAGAGAGCTTCATGGCGAGGAAGGGCCCTGGCGATGACTTGAGTGTTGAAAAGACGGTGTCTTCAGGGTGAGGAGGGACGCGGGCGAGTGGCTGTCGAAGAAGCAACATCTTCAGAGTGACAGGCGGCATAGGGAGCGAGATGAGCATGGTCCTTCAACGTGATCTTCGCCACGGGGTGGACGTGGATGTACAGGGAGTCAGCACTAGCACAGGGGATGGGGATGCACAAACAATATCTTCAAGGCAGTCTCGAACACGATCTCCGGCCTTCAAGGTGGGAATGGTGCACTAGAGGTATGAGGTACATCTTCAGGGTTACTCAGGAAGACGAGGAGGAGGCGGTTGTTCATGATGAGCAGTATCACGTGATGCGTAAGAAGAACTTCGTGTTTCTGGGGTTTGTATGGGAGGTACAAGAGCGTTTCAGCACAAACGTAGGTACTGTGGATAATGCACGAGAACCAGCCGGAAAGTCAGGATGAGGAACGGAACCGAACCGCTCCACCGTCTCTTCCACCCCGCTGACTTCATCCGGGACATGTCACTGAGCTGGAACCTCGGCCGTGCCGTCACAGGGCTACCATCGTGACCCGGAGCGCACGCGGGAGGCGCTGGACGAGCAGGGCTGGCTTCACACCGGCGACGTGGGACAGTGGACGCCAGCCGGCACCCTCAGCATCATCGACCGCAGGAAACCCATCTTCAAACTGGCGCAGGTCGGCGGCTCGCTTCTGGTCAACCCCGCGGCGTCGGGCGACTGCGGGCGGTGGACCAATGTGCCAATGTGCCACGCGTTCATCGTTGGCTTGCTTACTGCGTTCGTATTTTCGGCCAATGCGTGGAGAGAGGTTGTGACTGGATGACCTCTTTACCCATGCGTATTAGCGATGAGACCGGTAGTTGGCGCCAGTCGACATGATGTAGCACAGCGCGTCGTTAAGTAATGCTACTGATGTACTTTCAACTGGGTATAGGGTCTGCATGACCCGTGGGTTTAGGATTCATAGACGTAGAGTTCATGGGTGAGTGATTCATGGACATAGGCCTGTTGGGCGGGATGCTTGATTCTACCCAAATTTGGGAAGAATTTAATATTACCGGATCATGCAGGCGGTCATTATTATTTCCCACTACCCCTCCCCCTTCATGTCTCTCAGGGCGAGTACGTCGCGCCGGAGAAAGTGGAGGCCGTCTACCTGGGCTCCCGCTTCGTCGCGCAGCTCTTCGTGCACGGAGACAGCCTCAAGTCTTACGTGGTGGCGGTGGTGGTGCCGGCCGTGGTCGCGCTGAAGGCCTGGGCCGCCTCCGCCGGCATCCCGGGCACGCTGTCGGTGCTGTGCCAGTCGCAGGCGGTGCGGGAGATGGTGCTAGAGGACATGGCGCGCCTGGCCGAAAAAGCTGCGCTCAAGGGCTATGAGCAGGTGAGGCGGGTGGCGAGGGGACAGGGGGGCGGGTAGCAGGGGAGATGGGGGACAGATGGGCGGTGACAGGGGAGGTGGGGGATGGAGGCGCGGGTGACAGGGGAGATGGGGCATGGAGATGCGGGTGACAGGGGAGATGGGGGATGGAGTTGCGGGTGACAGAGGAGATGGGGGATGGAGTTGCGGGTGACAGGGGAGACGGGGCATAGAGGTGCGGGTGACAGGGGAGATGGGATGGAGGTGTGGGTGAGGAAGCGAGGGGGCAGGTGGTATGGCATTAGCAAGGAGAAGTGAGAGAAAGGGAAGCAATTGAGACGTCGAAGAAAGGGCGTGCGAAATGAGCTGAGATATGTATGGGACGTGAAGCAAATATGAAGAGGTGATCAAAAAGAGAAAGGGGTGAAATGGGATGAAAGGATGAAACAGATGCGCGGGATTTTAGTGAACATATATATGGCAGAAAGAATGTAAGGGTCAATAGAAAGCAGGACGGGAAACGGAAAAAGCCAACCAGACTCGGCAACTCTTATGAAGTCGCATAAGCTGGGGTAAACCCGCCGGATCGGACATCACGGCTAAAAGAAATATTGAAGACATAGATGCAGTTGGATAATGTCATTTACGCATACTCTAGTGCCCTTCCGATTAATTGCACGTTTCGTGACAGATAGACCGGTATTTTGAAATCCGATGTTCGACTACATGCAGGACCTCGCGCGCGTAGTTGAGCTTCTGTGTAGCCATTGAGTGGCCAGATACTGCGCTGCGATGTTGCACTGCGGCCCAGTGGCTACTTGCTTTGTAGCCTGTGAGTGGCCAGGTATTGCGCTGCGATGTTGCAATGCAGTTCAGTGGCTACTTGCTTTGTAGCCAGTGAGTGGCCAGATATTGCGCTGCGATGTTGCAATGCAGCCCAGTGGCTACTTGCCTGACTTACCCTCATGACACTGGGCTCCCAGATCTCTGTCAGGTTTTGATACGCAGGGCTTTGCATTTGGGACTCGCGTGAATGTTTTCCAAGGATGGCAACTGATTGTACATACTACAAAGCGATATTCCAAGTGATCATTTCAACCCGAATTCGAATGTGAACTTGGGACAACCTTGCCGTGATTCCTAAATGCCATGCTGCTGCAGAAGGATCCCTTCAGCCTACGAAACAAACTCACTTCTTGCCTCAAGTCAAAGCGAACGGAATGAAAGCCTTGATACAGCCTGTCTGAAACCTGCGAAATGGCCATTTGGCGCGCGGCTGCGGCTATCCAACTGCAAATGTGCATCTTGTTTTCCGCCAAAACGTGCGGTTGTTTCCCGCGAGACCTCCGTCATTCGTGCAACCGCATTTACCTCCTCCGAGATACACAGACGCACAGGCGTTGCAATCTGAACAGGCTTCCAGCCCCGTAAGTGCCGCTGAGGCTGTGGAGCTAAGCGTTCTCGCGGTTTCCCACGTGCAGCGTGCAAACAGCACTTTTGCGATCCTTTCTGCGTGCGCTGACGCTTGTCCCTAATCGCGCAGGTAAAGGATATTTACCTGCACCCGGACCCGTTCAGCGTGCAAAACAACCTTCTCACCCCTGGTCTCAAGTCAAAGCGACCCGAAATGCGACGATATTTCAAGCCACAGCTGGATGATCTCTACGCAAAACTGGGCTGACGCTCAGTGCTGCCATCTCGTGTGCGTTCGGCGAACATGGGTGGGATGCGTCGCAGCTGTTGATGGCGGTGGCGTCGTTGATACAGATTGTCGGTGGTTGAAAGTGTGTGCGTTTTGGAGTGATGCTAGGCGAGATGGTAGAATCCGTGCATACTCTTTGATGAGATCCCGCTTTGCAACGTGGACTCATCTGCTGGTGTTTCATTGACGCTTGGCATTGAGTTGGCATTCATCAGAATGTTAAGAAAACATGTTCATCGCCCCAGTACTGACTCGCTCATTTCGCGTATCTTCTGAACACGAACTGTTCACATGTGCTGAGTCGTAAAATAAGCGATGATATTCGGTTATTCCCATGTGAAACTTCGCAGAGCTCCCTTTAACTACATATCTCTACGAAAACGGTACTGTGTGGCAACAAAGCGCACGTTAAGGTGCTTCCACCAATGTTTTTGTCCCCAACTGACCGTTCTTTTCAATAAACAAACAGAACTATGACTGAAATGCATTGAAGAAGAAAACGATGATGATGATGATGAAGATGAAGATGATGCAATGAAGTCCGTTCCAGTCGGGTATATGCGTAGCGCCAACGAGTCCAACGGGCGACTTTAAAAAATGCTTCCTAACGAGAGCAACCCTGCGTCCGAATGCCAGCCTTTGCACAACACCACACCCTCAACCCTGTTCTCTACTTGTACTGTATCTGGAACTCGCTTCGAATCTGGATGTGCGACGGGCCTGTGTTAGGCGGCGAACTTTGCGCGGATATTCGCCGCCTTTGGGCCCGCGTACCTGAAGCCCGCATTCAAAGTTGTGAGCCCAAGGCGGGCTCTGTAGACTCGAGTGAGCCGAACTGCTTTGGCTCAAGTGCTGCTGATATTGTCCTGCTGTGTTTTGTGTCCGGAGCACAAGTCTGCACGCCTCCGCAACTGTGTTTCGTGTCCGGAGCACAAGTCTGTATGCCTCCGCTGCTGTGTTTCGTGTCCGGAGCACAAGTCTGCACGCCTCCGCTGCTGTGTTTCGTGTCCGGAGCACAAGTCTGCACGCCTCCGCTGCTGTGTTTCGTGTCCGGAGCACAAGTCTGTATGCCTCCGCTGCCGTGTTTCGTGTCCGGAGCACAAGTCTGTATGCCTCCGCTGCTGTGTTTCGTATCCGGAGCACAAGTCTGCATGTCTCCGCTGCTGTGTTTCGTGTCCGGAGCATGAGTCTGCATACCTCTGATACTGCGTTTCGTGTCCAGAGCACAGGTCTGTCACCTGCCGGCTACATGTCCGCCATTTGCGGCGAGCCTCTGGTTACCCAGACGGCCTGTACCGAACGACTGTCTCGAACAGCCTACGGTGTGATGAACCGGTACCTTACGCGCACGACGACGTAACCGAACGAACGTGTCGACGAGGCGACGAGGTAGAGAGCTGATATTCGCCTACCAAGCGTGGTGACGGCTGGCGATTGAGATGTCGGTGACGGTTGGTGAGTGAGATGTCGGTGACGGTTGGTGAGTGAGATGTCGGCAGTCTGCCTCAATACAAACTGTGCGACGCATCTGTGCGTGCCCGGTGATTGCCAGCGTTTCGGGCGCAGAACATCCGATATTGCATCTTTCGCAGCGGAGGGTGGTTTTGCTGCTGCAAGTCCGTTGCATGCAATACGCTACGCACCGCACAGTCAAAGCACAGCGCACTAGTCACAGCCAAAGCACAGCCAAAGCACAGCGCACTAGTCAACGGCGAATGCATCATATCTGGAAGCGTCACTCAATGACGGGATCTTTTTCGGCGCCACGGGCCCGGGCCGAGAGCCGACGGGGGTGGGGGTGGGGGGTTGGGGTGGGGGAGGTGGATCACATCCATATAGCGATGTGGTGATACAATGCCTCGGCCGTCACCAGTGTCAAAGGTCAAGTAGACCTTTTGTGCCGAAAATGTAGGAAGCCGTGCAGTTTTCCCTCATAATCCTAACCTATTTCACCTCGGCTTTCCTTGCCAGCTGTCAAAAGACCGTTAAATACCGGTCACACAAGCACTGCTTCCGTGGCGCGACCCCACATCTCCGCCAATCACCAGCCGCAGCGCCCGATGCTGTACCGGCGGAGGCCGAGTGGAGCCCCGCCACCCCTGCGGGGGCAGACTGGTCCGCAGCACTCAAGCCGGCGGGCGGCGGCGTGGCGGACAGCCGACCGGCGAACAAGGGCCTGC
Organism: Pollicipes pollicipes; assembly: GCF_011947565.3. Taxonomy (NCBI): domain Eukaryota; kingdom Metazoa; phylum Arthropoda; class Thecostraca; order Pollicipedomorpha; family Pollicipedidae; genus Pollicipes; species Pollicipes pollicipes. Next base: position 985,527 of record NW_023595962.1, read on the forward strand.
CAGCTGTCAGCCCGAAGGAGAGGGGTCAGAGGTCGGGGTGGGGTGGGGTGGGGGGGGGGGGGGGGGGGGCAGTGCTGGGTTATGGGAGAGTAGTGGCTGGTTTGGAGTAGATGCGAATAGGGTTGTGTGGAGTAGATACAGATGCAGATAGTGCACATACGGATATGACTGCTCCAACGTATTTGGAAAGGTGGTCTGGGCAGGTAAATTCGTTAACAGCTGATAGTTCAGGAAGATTGGAGAACAAAGCACCTGGTCCAAAGGCCTGAGAACGAAAGCCTGTGACCTGCGGCCCCGCTCCGCAATTCCATGCGCGGGGCACCACGCGTTCAGCGAAAAGGCATGGCGGCACGAATCATTGTGCAGATGAAACGTGCCCGCATCGTTCAGAGCGAGAACACTGGCACCCTGCCCCTGATGAAAGCAGCCTGGATAAGTGTGCTGGCATTGTGCCGTGTTCGAACGCAGGTCATCACTTCACAAAGGTGAATCAACAGTATTGCTCATTTGTTCAAAGTTTTGATGCCGAGTATACGCCCCATCCATAGCTCAGACCGCTAGATAACATGAGTCCAAAGGACGCGTGAGCGCCTGACGCGCGGGTCGAGCCGCCGGCCCCTGCTTACTTTCGACGGCGCTGTACGGGATCGGCCCGAGACCGGCACCGAAGTCTGTCCACCGAACCGGAGCACACGACCGAGAAGGCTGGGAGACGGGCGGCCCAAGTTTAGGCTTGGCATGCCGAAGTGCTTGAAGAGACGGACGGACGGGATGACGGCTGGGATGACGGACGGACGGACGGAAGGATGGATGAACGGAAGGACGGACGGACGGACGGACGGATGGACAGACGGGTTGACGGACGAACGGATGGACGGACGGAAAGAAGGACGGACGTACGGAAGGAAGGGCGCAAGTACGGACGCACGGGCGAAAGGACGGACGCACGGACGGACGGACCGGCGGGCGGACGCACGGACGGACGGACGGATGGGCGGGCGGACGGACGGACGGACGGACGGACGGACAGACGGACGGACGGACAGAAGGAAGGAAGGAAGGAAGGGACGGATGGACGGACTCAAGCGTTGGCTCAGCGGCTGTCAGCGGAATATTTCGAAATCTGCCACGGTGAAATCTTCGCCAGAGTAGGATCTCTCTATAAAATCTTAATGCGCTTACTGCGTTCAAACCACACATTCACTGTTATGTAAGTTGTCCACTGTATTACCGAAGAACATAATTCACATAGATAAGAAAGTAGTATTAGCGTTATTCCTCCGAAAAACCAGGTGATATCTCTATCTATATTTCCATTCTCCTGTTTTTTTTCCGAGGATAACGCTAATGCTACTGTGGACACACATTCAATACCTCTGATCTGAGCCATACTGTACGTGGGCTTGAACGTGAAATGCTACAAATTGCATTATACGGCTTGGCTTAACATTGTATGCTTTTATATGCAACCCAATGTTCAAAATCTTGCATTCACCCGCCGGTGGAGAATATCCTAAAACTGCGTCTTCAAACGCAGTGAAATCACCACGTTAACGAACGGAAGAAATCGAGTGAATCCGAATGTGTTTAACTGTGACAAAACTCTTATTTGCTTCATGTTTTCCGCTATTGAGTGGGCGCTTCATGTTTTAAAATTGCTTGATCTAACAAACATGGCTTTCGAACAACAACCTTCCCTTTGGGGCCTCAGCCCGACGAAATTCCAAGGAAGGGCTCCTCCGTGGATTTCAAGCGTTATTCACCGCACAGGGCTATGCTAACACGATTCAAGAACACCAGCGGAACGGCATAGATGCGTTTGAGGTTTACCGGCATAGCACTGGAGATTAACACCTTCTTCGTTATCCATCCGCCTTCTCGTTATCCATCCGCCTTTTCGATATCCATCCGCCTTCTCGTTATCCATCCGCCTTCTCGTGCGCGCCGGGACAGGATAACGGTGTCACAGATGATATCATGACTGCATTACATATTAATGAATTGAAGTTTGCGGAACGCGTTTCAGAGTCGTCAGCTTCGACAAATTTTGACACTCAAATCTCATCCGCGATTGTGTAGAATCAAAGAATGCGACCTTTATTTCGGTATTTTCACCGTTTCCCACCAATTTTGATATTGTAAGCATAGGGTGTGTCGCAAACGCTTTGCAGCAAACTCGTCTAACTCCCGTCAGAATGCTGTCATTGTCACTCCTGTCACTCCTGTCACTCCTGTCATTCCTGTCACTCCTGCTACTTCCGTCACTCCTGTTACTCCTGTCACTCCTGTCACTCCTGCTACCCCTGTTACTCCTGTCACTCCTGTCACTCCTGCTACTCCTGTTACTCCTGTCACTCCTGTCATTAACGCTATCGTAACCAGTATCGTAGAAAGTATCGATGGCATGACTTGTTTACCTTCTCGATACTCTTGATATGCGACAACACCCTCATGATAAACGCTTCAAACGCATAGATTGGGTCAACAGAGGCCAGTCCAGGCCACCCTGACCTTTGGCTAGGTCCTATTAGGTTAATTATCCTCTTTGTTCTCTTCTTGAAGTGGCGCTGTAATGTGCAGAAGACGGTGTCTTCATGCAGACTGAAGGTTGTATCTTTAGCAAATGACGAACAGGAGCTCAAACGAACACAAGCTCAAAACGTTCAGCAACGTCGAACGCAGGTGCTTTAACACAGAAAACAAAACGCATTTTTGCGGATACCTGATGTTTCACATCAGGACATGCGCGACATGCCATGCTATCACATGTCATCATTGCCAGCACACATATACGTCTCACACGCAACACTTAATAGTGACGCATGGTAAGATCTACCCCCTCCTAGCACAGGGCGTGTAGGGACCTTAAGTCATAACTTATGCTTAATATGCAGCCAAATTTTTGGCGCACATACGATTTTTGTCTTTCACATACAACTCCGGTGTATGTGAGGTTACCTGCCAGTGTTACCTTCCTCAGCCTCTTTTTGCCGGAACGCATGCCCTCCACCATTGGTAGTCTTGAGGTCACCCAAAACATATTTAGGGATTAAGAAAACTATCAACGTATGTGTGGAGTATCGAGTGCGCTTCAAATCGAGAAATATGATCGATTAGTTCCCAACAAAGGAGGGAAGAGATATCGGAACCATTCCATCGAAGATGGCTAAATGCCCTTCCCTAACTAAATAAATTCACTACCAAATAAACAACACTTTTACTAAACACTGCTAAATGCTAATAAATACACTTCCTAGCCAAATCGAGATCCTGCGTGACGTCACTTTCTCACGGTTTTGGGTGATGGTGATAAGTTCATAGGCCATTCGCGCGTGGCACGGGCTTACCGTCTCCACAAGCTATCTGCAGGCTACATGCAAGCAAACACCCCCATCCGCCGGGGTGAGGATTAATCCAGTGTTTCTAAAACCAATGCGTGAGGAACTGAGGAGAAGAAATGGAGAGGGCAACATACAAGGAATGCGGGTAACAGTTCGCGTCGTCACCCGCATTTCCGTGGCTGGAAAAACACGCTTAGTGCTGAAAAATTTATCCGCGACTCATTTGGGTTGCATAAAACTCGGCCGGACCCATGCTTAGCACATCACTGCTTCTCAAACTTCCCAGCATGCGCTGTTCTCGGAGCTCCTCTGCTGGTAAGTTCCTTCGTGTGTGCACGGTGTCACAGTCGCTGAACTCCCAGGGAGTGTTGGAGTTTTGGCAGCGAGTTTGGGAGTGAATTTCACGGAGCATCGGCCAGGGCTACCGCCCTCATCCAACAATTAAGATGAAAATGCCGCCCTAGGATTGTCTTGTGCGCTAAATCTACATGTGCGATGTTCAACTCTGTCAGCACAGTTATCGAGTTTTTCTACGAGGCGAAGTCATGCTTGCTCAGTCTGCTTCCCCCCCCCCCCCCTCCCCACGTGAACGTGCTCTTAACGTCCAGTGGTGATGAAGCAGCCACGCGCCGGCTTGTAAACGTGTACCTCCGCTGAGAACCATCTTCTGCTGGTCCATTTTCCGCTGGCGACAATCAGAAGCAATGGTGCAGGCTCTCAGCAAGTGTCCAAATCCGAGATCTGCTTTTCAATCTGGGCTACTTCGATGCGATCACTCTTGTCATGCAACTGTCGGATTTTGATTTTGTAATGCCCTTGGCAGGAATGAATAAGTTAGCCTGACTCAAAACGGCATGCCGCTGACCGGGGGTGGCTCTTCGTACCGTTTGGGGGGGGGGGAGGGGGAGGGACCGAGCTCACCCCATGCTGACTTGAGTACCCTGAATGCTCTTTCTACCCCCCTCCCCTCCCCCAAATGCACATCAACAACAAGGGAATACTGGACCACTGAAAAGGAGAAAGGTTCTGAACCGCTGGTATTCTAAGTCTTAAACCCATCACCATCAATATAATCATGCATCATCATTATCAACTTACAACAGCTTCAAATTGGGAAGTCATGCCTCAACATCAATATGATTTTGCAACCCCACCAATTTTTAAAAGTTATGTTCCAGATCTGAGACGCAAACCAAGTGGCGGATTTATGGTACAAATCAGGACTGTGGGGAAGGTTATGTCAAAGTCAAGGTCAGGTCAACTTTATTGGCTCAGCCTCGAACCGATTTTAGAAAGTCACACGCCCGCCAATGCCCTTTTTAGCACGATTTTTGCTTTAAAAGCGTTTTAAGCAACAATGCTCAGAAGCCGTCGAATCTCTGCCGCCTGTATGCCACGTCCGTCACGCTTTTCAACAGCGACATCCTCGTGCTCTTGATATGTGCATCGCAAATCGATGCACAACAGTTTAAAAGGGGCCACCACTCAGATTTTTGAAATCTCGCTATCCAAACCCCCTTCCCCCCATTTCAAGTCCCGGTCGCTACTTTCACACCCCGCCGCCCCTCCCATGACAGAGAGCGAGGCCCGAGGCCGAGCGGGTCGTGACGTCAATTAACCGGAAATTCGGTCCAGATATCGACTTTCAGGTGCCGCGGCGACACGAGATAAACACCGACGGAGGACAAAACTGTTAAATGCACTGGTAAAATTGCGTGCCGGTTTGTGCAGACTATCGCGCGCGATCGTGTCCAAATCACTGATCTGCTCGTTTCCAGGCATTTTTAGGCATGTCAAGCGCAGTGCTGCTCGTTTTCGGGCATGTCAGTGCAGTGGCTTCTCCTTTTCGACCTGTCAGTGCAGTGGTTGCTCGTTTTCGGGCATGTCATTGTAGTGGCTGCTCGTTTTCGGGCATGTCAGTGCAGTGGCTGCTCCTTTTCGGCCATGTCAGCGCAGTGGCTGCTTGTTTTCGGGCATGTCAGCGCAGTGGCTGCTCGTTTTCGGGCAAGCAGTGCAGTGGTTGCTCGTTTTCGGGCATGTCATTGTAGTGGCTTGCTCGTTTTCGGGCATGCCATTGTAGTGGCTGCTCGTTTTCGGGCATGTCAGTGCAGTGGCTGCTCGTTTTCGAGCATGTCAGATGTGGACAGCCAGTCCGCGCGGGTATGGCACTTGATGGGCGATGTAAGCGAACGTATCGTCTACAATTCATTGGGCGGCATTGCTATTGTCGCACCGTGTGTGTGTGTGTCTGGGTGTGTCATACAGCCTCAGCAGCTGAGAGCGTCGTGAAGCCCCAATAACACACACACATACTGCCTCTCACCTGGCAGAAAGGGCGGGCCACCGCGGGGAATTTAACCCCGTACCTCTGGTTTCCCAGACGCGCAGTGGTTAAGACAGTCGCGTTAACCACCGCACTACCGGCGCCCTTTTGTCACGCCCATAGGTGCCTCAGAAAAAGGAGTATGTTCCAATGCATTGATTACCTTTATCCGGATGGATTCCCAAAGTCGTTAAGCTCCACCCGCCTGCACTTTCATCCTGATAACGTAGCTACATGGTGATGAGGCAGCCACGTGGTGATAAATTATCCACGTAGTAAACACTCATCTACGTGGTGATAACGTATATACGTAGTGATAGCGTATCTACGTGATGATAACGTATCGACGTAGTGATGGCGTGTCTGCGTAGTGACAACGTGTCCACGCAGTGATGGCATATCTACGTAGTGATAATGCCCCTACGGGCGTAACAACGGATAAATGTTGCGAGAATGTATACACGAAGTGATAACGCATCTACGTAGTGATAACGTACCTACGGGTGATAATGTATCTACAAGTGGGCCGATAATGTGTCTATAAATGTGGTAATAACGTATCTACGTAGTGATAACGTCTGCTATCGCTTCCATCGTCCCCTGTCGCAAATGTGTCTGACTGGTGGCACATCTGACGAAGGTGCTCTGAAGCTCGCGGCCACTTCAGGTGCTGCTGCTGCTGCTGGTGATGGTGGTGACGATGGCAGCGGCCCGCGCCGGCCAGCGACGGCGATGTCGGCAGTCTGGACTCCTTCGGCCGAGGCCGGGTCAGAGGTCGGGCCCGTCACTCCGGTGGCGGGCGTGATGACGACCTCGATGACGGCTCCCCTGGTAATGACGATCTCTGACGATTGAGGGTTTGCTAGGTTCGACTACCAGCTCCCGTGGTGCTGCGAACGCCGCGGAGGAAGGTTCTGGGGACGACGGAAAGAGATGAGCCAAGAGAGGCATTGCCATAGGGGGGGCGGGGGGGGGGGGGGGCAGAGCCGTTGATGTGAAAAAAAGCATATGCTACCAAGATTCAGCGAAAGAAATTGCGGCGACCAAAAACCAGAACAAGATTAAAACGGGAATGGCATGTTCCGAAACTCGCGCGTTGTTAGGGGGTGATAGCATTTTCGGACGTGTGAAATTTTTAACTTTTGTTGGACAAATACAGGCTTATTTTGATATGTGCCCTTTTGTTCAATTACACACGGGAGTATGTGATTCATGAAAAATAAATAATTTTGGGTACGAGCATTCTAATGTGGTTTTCAATGCACACCAATTGCGGAAAGTTAGTCGAGATAGCTTTGCAGTTCCATGTCTAACAGTGCTGATCTACACTTGTGCTGACCTTGTGTCTGCCTGATTTAAGTGCAAACAACACCCTTGAGGTACCCCCATAGGTAAACGTCTATGGGGGGGGGGACTGGGGCAAGGGTGCACTTGAAAAAGGTTTGGTACCAGGTCATTAGATGAGTTTGCTTGTCTGGACCGAGCTTGGTTTGGCTTATAGCAGAGACTGCATGATGATGCATCCAAAACTTACATGAAGGGATTTTGAGTTGTTCATGTAATGGCGAGGAACATTAGCCGCCCCGATAAGGCAGTAGTATCAGCCTTATTCCTCGGAAAAAACAGGAGAATGAAGACATAGGTTGATATTTCGGCAAACATGCCTTTCTCGAAACAATGACAGCAGTAAGCTCTGTTGTTGTTGAAATTGCAAATTCACTTCTGCTATTGTTTCGAGAAAGGTTATTATTGTTGCAGAAATTGTTATTGTTGCAGAAACATCAACATTACCATATCTCCACTCCTCTGGTTTTTCCGACGAATAAGGGTGGTTCTACTGTATCATCTAATTACTTTTTAACCTGAATTCGAAAATGCAAAAAAATACAACCTCGTAAGGCATTTTAGACATATAATTTTAAACGCAATGCTTTTGGGAGACACCTGGCGTCGAGAGCACCGGAAGCCGATCTTCTATCAGATCTTCTATCATAGGTTACCGAAGTTTGGCTGCTCGATAAGATCTCAGATCGAAACAGCACGTGAATTGCACTATGGGGCTACATGGAAGGCGACATAGCACTACTAGGCTCCATGGAAGGCGGCATAGCAGTACGAGGCTCCATGCAAGGCGACATTGCACCACGAGGCTCCATGCAAGGCGACATAGCAGACGAGGCCCCATGGAGATGACATAGCACTATGAGGCCCCATGGAAATGACATAGCACTATGAGGCCCCATGGAGAGGCATAGCACTATGAGCCCCATGGAAGAGGGCATAGCACTATGAGGCCCCATGGAAGAGGGCATAGCACTATGACTCTATTGCAGACCTTGCCATTGGGTAGATTTATGGGCTGGGAACTGTGTAAGCGAAACATAGCTTATTGGAATGCGGAAGCTGAAAAAGAATGCCAATTTGCAAAAATGAAACTTACTGGAATACAGAGCAGTGTCTTGGTAGTACAACAGGCGTTACTTAATATATCCATGGATAATCCGTCCTCCGCTTATTGCGACTCAATTGAGCCAATGCGAGGTTGCCTGTAGATACGAGGGTGGAAAACCTGCCTCCCACCGCGCAGGTTTCGTCTCTTACGGCAGTTTTCCGCGTGCGCTCCCGCCTGCCACGCCCACCTACGAGCATGGGATCTGAGCACGAGCACTGCCTGGGAAGAACCAGAAACCGACGCCCACAGACACCGAGATGGTTCTAACGATCGGTAATCCCATCGTTCTCAAGAGATAGGGCTTGGATACTGAACGCCTGAGGAGTTCTCCGATGACGTCCGCAAATTTATCGGTATCGACAGTGCTGAAGCAGATATGTCATTCACGACTTTATCTAATAAGATGAAAAGCAGGGACGGCTTCCGACCGTTAGTTTACCGAGACTAGGTACTTGGTTTTGGGTCCGTTAGTTATTGCCACAGAAAGGCTCTGTCACGTATAGCCGCACTACGTTATAGCATCTTTCACTCCCCTCATGTTTTTGTTCCCGGGATTCATTTTGGCGGCCAACGTGCCTATGACATCTTGAAACATCACGAGCGCATCCTACAATGTTCGCAAACATACCCATCGAGCATATGGCGGCCATGTAACCTTTACACACACCGCACCGTACATGTGCGGTGTGTGAAACGTATTATGTCAAACCAATCATGCGACATGCATGATTCTAGAAACTAGAATCATGCATGACGCCCGGATGACTCGACGTCCGCCTTTCCAGCGTTTCGGCCACGCCATGTGCTTCCCGAAGTGTGCGTGCGCGCGTGCGTGCGTGTGAATGTGTGCGCGTATGCGCGCGTGCGCGTGTGCGTGCGTGCGTGCGTGAGTGTGTGTACGTGTGTCTGTGTATGTGTGTTGTGTGCGCGTGGTTGCATGTGCGTGTGCGTGCGTGCATGAGCTTGCGCGTGTGTGTGCGTGTGCGTGCGTGCCTGCGTGCCTGCGTGCGCGCGCGCGCGCGTGCTTTCCGAAGCGTGCGTGTGTGTGTGTGTGTGGTGTGTGTGTGGTGTGTGTGTGTGTGTGTGGGTGTGTGTGTGTGTGTGTGTGTGGTGTGTGTGTGTGTGTGTGTGTGTGTGTGTGTACGTGCGGGTGCAGCTGGCTTACCAGTAGCAGGTTTCCCGTGTCGGTGGCACGCGCAACGTTCGCGGCACCTGCGTCACCGGGGCGCGGCGCGAACTCTGGGGGAAGGTCGTGTGGCGCCGCAGCTGTATAAAACGCCCGGGAAAGAACACCACCGCAGTGCAGCGGCCTCCTTCGGCAGAGCGGGGTCTCAGGAGCGACATCATGCAGGCCAAATTCGCGGTAAGTCCACTGGTCGTCGAACTGAGCCGATTGGAACGATGCGGTTTGCGATAGGAGTTCATGTTTAGGTCGCACTGTCGTGCGGAGGCGATGACGTAAGACTAGAGAACTTGCCTTTTGCAGCGTGTTTGCCCAGGGAAGCAGTTGCTGCTTGAAAGAATGTGCTGTGTGTTCGCGTGGAACACAGACACGCTTAACGTTTTCGTTAGATCGGCTACTATTTCCGGTTCTGTCGACTCCTCCCAGGACCCACCGAGGACATTGTCAGGGTCATTCACATCATATATTAAATTGGAAAGCTGATTTAAAGTTTTTGGAATTACACAAATACAGCAAAAATGAGCCCATTGCAAGCTGACGTATGGCTAAGGCGCCCGAACGAGTATTTAAAACTTCCTTTACAGTCAATATTTGTTGTGGGGGAGGCACACCTTTACAGGTCATTATAAAAACTCTGCATAGGCAACGTTCCGGGCAGGTTATCACGAAACATGCCATTTGAAATTGACCATAGAATCCAAAGCATGCAGTAGAGAGGACATTTTTGAAGCGCTGTCAAACAAATAGAAAAAGCGGGGTCGAAAGACCCACCACCGGTTTTCACGGCGCCTTGCTGCTCTAGCCAATAGCCAGTCACCTTAGCAGGCGCTTACACGTGCGATGCCAACCAATGGGGTGCTTACGCAATGCGACGGCAGCCAGTCGAAATGCGTGCGCCTGCGACGGCAGCCAATGACCGAACTGATGCTCTTGAAGCATGCAAAGGCCAAAGCCTCCGCCGGCCTCAGTGATGTCCCCCAGTGTTGTCTTTCGGACGGCACCATGGAGCTGACCCGGGCGTGAAGACCCTGGTCTGTCCTGGTCTGGTCTGTCATATATCTGTTTGAATGGAATGGTCCCTGCAGCGCATTTTCATCGAAATGGCATATTTAAGATGTGACGTGATTTACTACACCGGAAATTCGTTAACAAAGTCTACAAGTGGAATTACTCTGTTAGCTAAATCTAACGTAACCTAACGTGAACACCCTCTCGCCCTGATAGGAGAGGGGGGGGGGGGGGGGGGGGGTGCAAGCGACCCTCCTCAGGTTTTCATGGTACTTCTCCGGAATGTTTGTGCAATCGTGCCCACATTTTTAATAGATACCCCATGGGATATCTATCGCGCGTGTTTTGACACCAAGAACGTGTTCCTAGCCTTTCTGGTTTCGGAGCAGTGGCGGTTTTTTTTTAGTAGCACCCTCAGCGATCTACGGCCGGTGCGGGCGACTGAGGCAACCGACGGTGCCGCGGAACGCACGCGATGAGTCGACATTGCTATATCGGACCAAGCTATATACCATAAATAGATGGCATTGTGTCGCTATGAGACAAAGTCTCGGATGTGTACGTTTGAAAAGCTGAAAAGTGGCGATTTTCACGAATTATTGGCTTTTCACCTGGCATAATTAGGCTGAACATTGACCTAGACAACATACAAATTTATGAATCTTGAGATCTCGTTCAGACCCAATCCGGGTGTTTCTCTCGTAAGCCAGTAGAGTCCCGCGTTATGAAAAACGGCGGATTTAGGATTCGGGGTCAAAACTGAAACAGAATTTTAAGAAAGAAAACGCACTAGAAAAGAAGACATGGTTTAAAAAAAACGACTGCATGCAACCAATCTTGCAGTGAATTTTTACCCTGACATATCGAATTCAACGAATTAGATGCTGAGTGAGCGTATGTGAATAGCTGATATTTGGGATCCTAGGAACCTCCAAATAACTGTTCCCATCTGAAAGAAGTTTCCCAAACTCAAGCGACTTTGTGTAGCAATCGCAAAATTGTCGCGAACGTAACGGTGAGCATGTCGGGTAACGGTGGGCATGCCGCCGCCAAGAAGGCATAATATTTAACGCTTCTGGTTTCGCCATAGGCCGGCGCAAAAAAAATCAGGACGTGTCCTCCTAGAATGGATGCGGGATCCGCCCCTGGCCTCGCACCCGGAGGTAGTTGAGGACTCTCCCATCCGAGCTACTTCACGCTTGTTTGACGTCGCGTAACTGTGATGTCGTAAGTATTGAAGGCAACTGATCTTCAGCAACATGATGGAACAAGTACTGAAAGCAGCTTTTCTTCAGCACATGGTGAAACAAGTGGTGAACAAGCGATCAATACGACCCATTTTCCTGCACTTGCTTACAGACATAAGCCTGAAATCTTTCATTCGCACGCGGCAGGAAAAGGAGGCGGATCTCTCTGTTACGTGTGTAGCACACAACAGTAATCTCCGTTCTGAGTAGGCATTAGCAGAGAGCGAAGGAAACTCCGCCATCTGGATACCTGTGGGAATAAGGGCTCGTTGTATATGCATCATGAGAATAGTCTGATCGAACCCCTGCTGTAAGGACGCCACACAGAATCAGTGACGTGCCTCAGATGGAATCTTTTGATTCTAGCGATGGCTTTCGCCGACAACTGCTCCGAGTAATTTTATCCCCAGTGTAGACGCATGTAGCCCCGTGTACACCCTAGCTCGTAACGAAGAGAAAATGTACCTTTGTGACATACAGAGAAGTTGATCGTCATGATCTTACTTGCATATCGTCAGGCGTATTCAGCTGCCAGCCACCGAAAAAAGGAGCACGAGCTGTATGCCCGGCCATGAACAAGTCATGATCCGCGCAACATGTTCTGCCAACCAACACTGGGATTTCCATGTGTCGGTTGGCAGACATCTTGGATCTCCACTTTGCCACGCTGATTCCCGGAGCAGGCCCACTCCCGGGGTCAGGTCACAAAAGTGACTTGACTTGACTTGACTTGACTTAAGGTTTGAAGAAAGCTTACAAAGTCGATTCCGAATGTCGTAATGGCACGAAAATGGAGAGCTACCAATCACGTGTCCCTTCGGGCGTTCGCGCCACCAAAAGCTCTCGTCGCGTCCAAAAAGCCTGCCGTCGTAAGCGGTGCCTCGCCAACACATGAGCGACCCCCGGGCACGAGCCGGGGTCAGAGGTCGTGACACGGTGCTGCGCCTGTGATCAATGGTTTTCTAAGGTTCTGTGTGTTGCGCCAAGGTCTATGACTGATGTGTTGGTCTTGGCCAATGTTGTGATGGCCCTTTGCATTATGTCGGACACACACACACACACGCGCACACAGAAACACAACGACGCATATATATATATATATATATATATATATATATATATATATATATATACTATATATATACGCAGTCGTGTGATTTTTCAAACGCTTGCATTATCAGTACAGACGCGCTGCGTTAACGGCAGCTATCGGAGTTAAAACGCCCATTTTAATGTAAACGTGACCAACCTAGTTTTTGTAGATCTCAAACAAAGGCTGTGAACTAGGGGTCATGAAGCCGTTCACTGCGATGCTTCGCACTTGTGTGCTGTTCTGTTCTCATAAGGTGGCCGCTTCTGTTGAGGCGCCAAAGTCTAAATTGAAAAGGAATGGAAAGGAAGCTTAATCGGACATTATTGTCGCCGTTAGAAAACCTGTCCAGTCCCGTTCTTTTGTCGGTCTTCGCCAACTTTGGACTCTGACGGTTGCCAGCGAGGACAAACAAGACCTAGCGCACGTGAATCGCGCCTGACGGAAGATTAGGCCCGTCTCTCGACTGAGGTGGTACTCCCCCTCCCCCCCCCCCCCAACAACGCTTGGCCATGCCGACCTGTTCAGCCTCGGCATGCGACGCTGACACTCGGCTCTTTATGTTACAGCTGCTGCTGCTGGCAGTGCTGGCAGGCGGCTGCAATGCCAGGATCCCCTTCGGCTTCGGCTTCGGCTTCGGCGACGACGACGGCCCTTTCGGCGACGACGACTTCTTCGATGATGACTTCTTCGATGATGACTTCTTCGGTGATGACGACTTCTTCGATGACGACTTCTTCGATGACGACTTCTTCGACGATGACGACTTTTTCGACGATGATTTCTTCGACGACGATAACTGGTTTACCCGCTTGCTCCTGCTGAGACGTCTCGGTCTCCTGGGAGGCCTCGGAAGATCTGGGGGTCTCGGCGGATTATTGGGCCTCGGCGGATCTGGCGGCGTTGGCGGAGGGTAGCAGCCTCGGCGGATCTAGCGGCCTGAGTCTGCTGGGAGGCCGGAATGGAGGCCTGGGTTTCTCCGGACGCCTCTCTGGTCGGCTTGGTCTTCTGGGCAGGCTTGGCCGACTCCGGCGAGGCCGGCTTAACAGGTTTGGCCGCCTCTTTGGTGGCTTTAGACGCCGCTCACGTTTCGGCTCATTCCTCCCCCGCCGCGGTGGCTTGGCAGGTGCCGCTGACTTCATTTACTAGCAACGGGAAGAAAGAAAGCACTGAAGCCCCCGGCGCGGCCCAGAGGAAGAAAAGCCGCTAGACCCTGGTGGCTAGCCTCCAAGCAACATACGCAAAAAGGCAGCCACAGCAGGTGCAGCCGGGACGTAGTAGTTCTACCACGCGACTACGGCCGTTGCCACTGACAACGCCGATCTACGATCACCAGACAATACATGCAGCTGTTGCTATAGCAACAGAGGAGACGTTGCCGCTGGTGCCTGCCACGTCGTGCGAAGGTTCTGCGCGCCCGGAATGTCGCTGGCTTGGCGTTAGTGATAAGTGACTATGGATGCGAATGTTTCGAAATTAGCGCACATATATCGCAAATAAACTTCAAATCATCAGGGTGTTTGCCTCCATCTCACTCACTTCCTGTCTTGTGTTTTCCATTCATGTGCATTATGACCTTCCAAGGGCGACAATATAAAACATGCCCAGCACTGCCTTTTCTTGTACCCTCATGAGTTCCAGAGATACTCTGGCGATGATGCTGACGCGACATTTCAAGTAGCATTTGGCACTCAGCCTGCAGGGCGGAGTTTCAGGAATCCACTTCAGCACTCTTCAGTGAGATTGCACTTTGCCCAGCTGCGTACTTTCAAGACGGGGCATCTATTGAACATCAGCAATTATCGACTTAACTATTTAAATTGTAGTATAAATCACAGTTAACTGATATCGTGTGTGTCTGGTGTGTGCGTCACTTGGCATCAAGCGCTGTCTTCCCAGCACTCGTTTTTTAGGGTTGCAGCAAAAAAAGCAATTTAACAGCTAACATCGGCCGCCGACAGCGAAAGCTTGCTGCTGGTGCCAACTGAAGGAAAGCACCAACTGGTGGCAAATACAAACGCAAAACGCGCAGGGAACAGCATCTACATATTTCTTGTTTGACCCTCGGCCAGAGGAGTTCGAAAAACCTTGCCGTCCCACAGCAGGTACTGCTTTTCACGCATGTGCTGCAAATTTCTGCGTCTGTTCAAAGTTTGCGAATGCGAATAGGAGAAAAAATGTTCTTCTATGGTTCCATGTGTTTGCAGGGCAAATCCACTCCAAGTCAAGGCATGCCATTTCCTACTTAAAGGGATACTTTTCCAAGCATGACGTCATCTGAAGTCCATCCCATAGGGCCATCAGTACCACTACCAATGCTCTCGACGAGCTTGACTTTGCAGCCTGCATGTTGGATGATGACGGCGGTGCCATGATAAAGGTCTGCAACCCTTCGTTGTACCACTTTCTCTAGGCTTACGCTGTCGGGACCTCCATCTTCAGCACACGTAGCGGCACAACCAATGCGCTGCATTTGTTTGATTCACGGCATGACGACTTACGCGGGCTAATTTGGCGCCGAATTTCAGTGTTCGTCCGCTGTAGCCTTAATATCATACGCCACCCGGAAATTCCACCGACATAAGTGACTCTCGTCACAGAAGAGCAGCGGCCACCGCGGAACAGTCGTATTTTGCTGCGAGGTTAGTGACCTCGGTTCCCACCTGGGAGACCCAGGTTCGAGCCCCGGTTGCGCCGTGAACCATGAAGCGCTAATATGGGCGCCACAATCACTGGCACAACAAAATGGCTGCGTGTCGACGCGCGACGCGTTCCTTTGTTACGGAGTCCTCTCCACCAGCCCGCCAATCAGCCGTTTCAGGCCATCTGTAACTGAAACTCTGGACGTCAGAACCAGCCAGCGCAGTGGCGGATCCAGGGCGGGTCCGCGCATTGGCGGCTCCAGGGGCCTGCCCGGTCCATTGGTGCACAAATGCCAATTTTGTCGAGAAACACTAATCCACATTTTTGCATTGGAAGTGACGTCCCTTATGAGTCAAGACCATAAGCGTTTGCTCCCAAAGAAATGGTGGGTTGTCCTTCGAAGTTGTGTCGTGTAATACTAATGTGCACTAGTTTCGCAGTGCACGTATTTCCGGATACAAGCTTTCGAAGCACACATTTCATCGTGCGGCGCAGTTGTGTATAAGGTTTCGTTTTGGAAGCGATGCCGCATGCCTAGTAACGTCTGTGGGACTTGTTTAAGCAGAAGTAATACCGCGGAAGGTCTAACGCTGTAGCGCTCCAGTCGGCAGGATCTCTTGCCGTAGCAATAATGAAACACCGCGAGGGAGCCGTCCGCACGAGCCCATTCCAAAGGCGGCACCTGCAAGACACATCCATTGAACAAGTGCCTAACGAACAGGCCGCTTCAATGTGGCCGGCCCGACGTCAGCTGACGCCCGAGCGCAGCGGGCTGCCGCGCCGGTTGGCCGGCCAGCATGATGAAGCCGTAGACGCACCGGCCGGCAGCACAGGAACGAAAAAAACCCGGCCAAATGCGCCCTCTAACGCTCATCCAACGAGGGCGTGCTGAGGAGACCCGTCCTGTTGACGTTCCAGTTGTTACGTTGGGAAGCACTTGTTTAAAGCCTCGCAGATATTATCACGATCGCTTTTTGGCAAACGTCACGCGGCATCCCGAACAAATGACTGAATTCCACCCGACGCAGATGGCGGAATCCGGCTACAGCCGTCTCGGATTGACACATCAACCCACACTACGGCCCCAGTCACGGTTCGGTCTCTCGTGAAATCGCCTCGACGCATCCGTCACCGGCCCGCTGACCCGCACCGGTCCGGCCGTCCGGCCTGGCCTCCGGGTCTGCTCGTCGGCGCACCAGGCGCTCGTCCGCGCTGGCAACGCGGCGAGCGGTCAGGACGGCTGGACCGCACCAGGCGTGGCGCGAGCCGGCACGCCCCGGGGGAGTGCGCTGGACGAGCTCGTGCGACGCCGATGATCACGTCAGTGGTGAGGAGCACCTGATGGCCGACGACGCGCGCTGTAGTCGCGGTGGCGCGAGCGACGGCGGCCACCAGCGCCAACGCACACCGCGGTGGGGTTACCCGCGTCACAGGCACGTCATGCAAATACTGACGATTGCATTACTTCAAGCGGGATAGGGTACCTTCGTTTGGTGGGATTTATGATTTTCAATGCTGCCAACCGGCACAGCATGACGCACGTAATGGTCCATGCACTCCGCTGGCGACGAGACAGAAAACGCCGTTGCACAAACACAAGAATATAAAACCACTTTCCCAATTAATATAACACAAAGCCGGCTCCACCAGACTCAGCTACACTGCCGACTCCAGCGCAAACAGCCCGATCCAAACCACGCCACCAACAGCCGAACACGCGCCGACTGCACATGCGACACGGCTCGCCACCGTCCTGCGACGAGCGGCGGCACCTCACCAGCGGACGACCCGCCGGCGACCGCCCCTCCCCCTCAGAGGCCACAGCGGAAGTCGTCGTTCGTCCTCGTGCACCGATTGCGCGTGCTTGTCCGAGTCCCTCCTGGCGCTGGAGCACCTTGCCGCACACGACGCAGGCGAACCGCGGCGGCCACTCCGCCGGCTCGCCGCAGCGGGGCGCGTGCGCCGTCAGCGACGCCCGCATACGGAACGTCCTGCCGCACGCGCCGCACGCGAACGGCCGCGCTCGGCCGAGTGCGTGCGCACGTGCGCCACCAGCGTGCCCTTGATGCCGGAACGGGAGACCGCAAACGTCGCACGCGTGGGGCCTCCTCGTCCGGTGTGGATACGCACAGTGCGCGGCCAGAACGCCGCCCGCCGCTGAAGCGCGCCCCGCACACGTCGCACGCGTGCGGGCTCTCGTCCGAGTGCACGAGCGCGTGCGAGTGAGGTTGCGCCGCCAGCGGAAGCGCTTGCCGCACGTCGCGCACGCGAACGGCCGCTCGTCGCCGTGCATGCGCTCGCACTGGTTGCGCGCGTCCGCCTGCGCGAAGCCGCGACCGCACACGCGGCACAGTTCGGGCCGCGCGCCCGTGTGCGTGTGGCTGTGGCGCCGCAGCTCCCAGGCACAGCGGCACACTCTACCGCAGGTGCCGCACGCAGCCGCTGCTGGCGCGCGGCGGCCGGCGCGAGACGGCGTCCTCGTCCGCGTCGTAGTCCGTGTCGCTGCCGCCGTCGGCGTCGTCGTCGTCGCCGGGTCGTCCCGTCCACTCTCGCGTGTCGCTGTCGGAGTGGGAGGCGTTCCCCGATGCCTGGCGTCCCAGCCTGCTCGCCTGGTCTGTTCGTCCGCTTGCGGGTGCGTCTCGTCTCACCGGGCTGTCCGCTTCTGAAAGAAACCGTGAGACCCTGATTGGCATCATAATAGCCAACTATTATAATACTGCAGATAACCGAACACTCAATTGACAAAGTGGGAGTGTTCGGGACGGGTCACGTTTTCGTGCATTATTTCGGATAGTCTCGCGCTACGGGCGAGAGTGATAGCTGTCCAATACGTGCAGGACCAGTTTGCTTGCTCACGCCAGTTGTTTGCTGCTTGGTAGCTTCTTAATTGCGAGATAAACGCCGATGCAATCGCGCCCACCTGGCCCGAAAATATTAAATAAATAGAAATGGCCTATTGCCCACTAGCAACATCGCTACGACATTCACGAAGCAATCTGCAAATATTCATGCAATTCCGTTGACAAGTTAAAAATATTTACAGCACCTGTACCAGCCAGCATTGACAGTCATTAACACAGGGGTAGATTAATACTAGAGGAAGAGTAGCACTCGCTTTCAGAGACCGACCGATGGTCAGCCCGGTGGCTAAGTTTGGTTAGAGCGTCTGCCTTCCAATTCATTCACCGGTGGCGGGTTGGGTTCGAGTCTCTTCAGGTGCTCACTGCTTGCTGACTGGGGTGGCCTACGGCCGCGCTAAGGTCAGGTGACGTCAGAGGGCAGAGCGGACCTTGCCGAACATTACGGCTCGTTAAACTTTCGCTACCAAACTCTGTCGCTGACCTAGAATTTCACGATCGGATGGTAGGCGCCAGGGATCCACGCAACAAGCCACTGCTTAACGAGCTCCCAGACTCCAAGGATCAGTGCATTCGAATCTTCAGACTACTGTTTTATCAAACAGCAAACAGAAAAGGAATACTGGGATCACTGATAGTTTTACGCTACCAAGGTCCGACAGAACCTAGTACGGTGAAAACATGCGCAATGATAAAACATACCTGACAGCCCCACAAATGCAGATGCAAAATTGGTCACATGAGACAGAGCGGGAGACAGCAACAAAAGACGCTTTGCAGATTTAAAAAAATAGCACACGCACCATTTGCGTCAGACAAATGACACGTACCAAGCACCACCGCGTTTCTTGCCAACTGCATCATCTTTAGGGTAGGCTTCACGTCCGGTGGATCACCCAGAACCGCCTGCAGCACCTGTGGGTTGGGCTTCACGTCCGGAGAAACATCTAAAAAATGGAGCTTGGCATCACATCGAGATTTCACGGCAACCAATGCAAGCAGCGGCGTGTCAGGATGACACACACATCCTGACACAACCGGTGTGCCAGGATGACAGCTTCTGAAGGGTCAGCCGGGGACCGGCCGCAGGCGGCAGCTGCTGGCGGAGGTGCGCACGGCATCATCAGCACCTGCAAGCCCAGCGAAATTTCCGCTGAGCCGTTCAAAACAGAGGCTCATCAGCTCCTCTGTGAGTGCATTTTGTGAGGAGCATTATGCATGCACGCATCTATATCTCCATTCTCCTGTTCTTCTCCGAGAGATAAGGCTATTGCTACCGTCTTATATATGTTCACCAGCTCTTCCTCACGTTGACAATAGTAGACAGCAACAGAAGCGGACACCAACAGCACGATACAACTTACTTACAACACAATACAACTGCGAATACCAACAGCAACAGCAACTTCCAGCGGATACCCAGGAAGGATCACAGCTTTCGGGGATCTGCAATGCCTTATCCTGCCACATCCAGCTTCACAGGGTGTTACGATAACTGAAGCATGCAACTGGTAATCGAGATCGAGACCACATCAAGGACAAGCTTTTGATCAACTCACCAAAAAACATTCCGGACAACTCGGCACGAACCCAACCCCGGCCACCGCAACGCCCAGTCACATACAGGGAAGTTCACAGGCGACGTGGTGTAGAGGAGAGGAAACGGAACTTTCCCACGTGCTCCGTAGTCCCCAGACCTGATGGCATAGGATCTATGGCCTTGTGCGCATGAAAGGACGCGCTGCCGGTCGCGACTATCATTAGGGACTGCGATTACTACAAGAAAAACGATGCCCCTCCTTGTTTGTTTGTTTGTTTGTCGCGTATGTGTTACCAGGGCTGGATGGGGTGGTAGTATACATACATCAAGAGGCATGGGGGACTGGGCTGCAAACAAGTGTCGGTATGAAGGAGATCTGTTAGCAAATACAATTCCAAACAAAGGCAGACATCGCTTTTGTGCTGCAACACGCACATCATGGGCAAAACGTCCAACCCTTGCAGGGAGAGCACAATAAAATGCAGCATTTTATGTGCCCTTTATGATAAAAAGGCATGCATGCCAGACGTCTCAGACGTGTGATGGTCGCCATCTTGTTCGCTCCTCATGGGATGGCCAGAGCAATCCCCTGTTTGCCCATCATCACCACATGCCAGTGCACTTCCTGCCGCCGGCAACGCCGCGACGGCAGGCTTGACGTCGGACGAACCATCTGAGGGCAGTTACTGTACGTCGAGAACGGCGCCACGTTCGCGCAGCCAGATGGCGATGCTGTCTCACTGAGGGCCAGCAGAGAGGTTTGGGGAAGACACCCTGGGTTTGACATGCACCATCCAACAGATGGCTCATAAACTGAGGCTCTTAAGGAGTGTTGCAATAGGGCCACCTGTCTCAAAACTGTATTAACAGCCACAATAACACTGCAATAAGACCATCAACCACTTAAAGTCACACTTGTAGATACAAGAATGCTACACAAAAGCCGCATATTTGAACAGGTGGTATAGGTACCCTGGCAGTGAGGTGACAACTCATTCCCATACAGTGATGAGACATGAACAAAGAGGATGCCACACACAGGGCTGTCATGGGACTGACATCAATTTCAGAATTTGTTGTAACAGAACATATGCATTGCAACATGACAAGCCAAGCATTGACAAGCATATGTTACTACACTGAAAGATGCCACAATCTGTGTGCAGCTCAAGTCAAGAGATGGATCTCACCACTTCTCTGTTAGACCAATGACGTCATCTTGATCCCTGTGCTGACTCCAGATGAGTTGGGGACCACACAGACTGAATCACACATGGGATGCAAAGCATGAAGTTCAAGACTCTACCCCAGGTGGTGTCACTGACTGTCTCCACCAACATATGGCTCACTGACAGCAGCATTTGTGGCGGAGGAAAAAACATACCTAGTGAAAGTGATGTATGACAATCCCTGCACACCAGTACATTCCTCCTCAATTCCAGTTCATCTCGATAGGCTTGAGATCACATGCAACACCTGGCAAGAGCACCTTTGCATCAGTTGAGTTGCTGTGCTCTTTTGGTAATGTGGGGACACCACTCAGGGGCACAGGACATGGTAAATCCCAGACAACATGAGCCTGGGAGTCATGAACTGTGTGTGTGTGTGTGTGTGTGTGTGTGTGTGTGTGTGTGTGTGTGTGTGTGTGTGTGTGTGTGTGTGTGTGTGTGTGTGTGTGTGTGTGTGTGTGTGTGCGTGCGTGCGTGCGTGCGTGCGTGCGTGCGTGCGTGCGTGCGTGCGTGGTGGTGCGTGCGTGCGTGCGTGCGTGCGTGCGTGCGTGCGTGCGTGCGTGGTGCGTGCGTGCGTGCGTGCGTGCGTGGTGTGTGGTGTGTGTGTGTGTGTGTGTGTGTGTGTGTGATTATAACAAATTTTCTGGAAATGCAGCACTCTACTAAAAACAACTTACTATCAGCACCTGATGCTACTGGTGCTGTCCCACTGGGTCCCCTCTCTCTGCACGAACCCTGCTGTTCATCATAACGCCCGAGGGGACCTCACCCTCAGTAAAACGGTTTGGATCAGCTAAATCGAGCAGGCAAACCTTACAATATTGCTGCCAGTACGGTCAGGGTGTACTTTCCTACCTAACGTTAGAAAAAATCATTGTACACCATTCGTCGTGTTTAAGGCAGGACATATCGTAAATAATCACAAAACAGGTAGATTCATGCTCTTACCTTCGAATTTTTTACAATCACGATGGCGAGCTCCCGAGCGCCGCAGACACACAGCACCCGCGACACCAGCGTAATTACTGCGCGCGGTCACAGCATTACTGCGCATCAAGCAGCGTCAAGAACAATACAAATGTACCGTTGACCAACCCAGCGCCGAAATCAGCGCCGTCTCCACCACTCGCGGCCTTGCGGCGGAAGCCCCGCACGTGCTCCGCCTTGCCCCCGGGGGGGGGGGGGGGGCGGGGAAGCCCGCTCTGGGCGGCTGATTGGATCAGCGGTCTGAGTCGGCCGGGTTCCGAGCGCCGGCCGCGCGCGCCCTGTGCTCCGTCCAGCTGGAGGATCTCAGTGGTGCCCTGGGCGTTCAGCTGGAGGATCTCAGCAGTGTTCTGGGCGTCCAGCTGGAGGATCTCGGCAGTGCTCTGGGCGTCCAGCTGGAGGATCTCAGCGGTGCTTTGGGCGTCCAGTTGGGGGATCTCGGCGGTGCTTTCGGCGTCCAGTTGGGGGATCTCAGCGGTGCTCTGGGCGTCCAGCTGGAGGATCTCGGCGGTGCTCTGGGCGTCCATGGGGGATCTCAGCGGTGCTCCGGGCGTCCAGTCATCCTGCGTGAACATCGCCAGTTGGTGGAGAACCCAGTGATGTCCAGAAACGGCGCATAAGACGGCACCTGTTCAAGTGAGGCGACTGATAGGCGTGTGGGGCCGGGTGCCAAGAGATTCCGCTGCTGTGCACACGTTGAGCGGTGTTCCGGGCCCGCGTAACTCAGCAGCGGTCCCGTCCAGAAGTGGAGCACCCGATTGGTGATCCTGACGCCGGCGGATCCAGACGGTGTCCGGATCCGGACGTCAGACCGGCGGATCCCTCGCGGCCGCCCTCGCCGCAACCGCACCCCGTTGCGCCGCCGCCACCAACTCGGTTAGTCAGCGACGCCGCGACTCGCGGCGTCGCCGGCGGGAGCTGAGCACCGCCCGGCAGCCGAGGGACGTCATCCACGCGCCGCCGCGACCTCCGGCGCATCGGGAACGGGTCGGACGTCGGCGGCGGTCATCATCAGTATCCCCTTGGCTCCAAGCTAACTCGGCGACAAAGTTGTCAGTATCGGGGATCCAAGCTCCTGGGCGCGAACAGGCGGATTTTCAAATCGGTCCCGCGCTCTACAGCTCAACCCAGCTCAGCTCAGCTCAGTGCAAGCTCAGTGCAAGCTCAGTTCAGCTCCAGCTCCAGCTCAGGTCCCGTTCAGCCCCTGCCGACCGCGCACGATGAAGCGGCGTCGGGGACCGCCGCCGGCAGCGGCTCCGGTCCCAGTGACGTCAGCGGTGACGTCACCGGGACAGGAGGAGGCGGGCGGCGGCTTCGCCGGCTGGTTCGCGCGCCACTACGTCACGATCCAGATCGTGCTGACGATCAACACTGCATTCCTCTGGTGGCTGGGCAGCACGGAGGCGGTCAGCAGCAGCCTGAACTACATCCTGGACAGCGTCAGGGGCACCTTCGCCGGAAACTGATGCCGCTTGCTGGCGAAGATGCGCACCAAGACGACGGCGACGTTCATGCGCGGGACTCCCGTGAAAGGGCAAACGTAGGTAACAGTTACCCATAAACCATAGCATGAGAACGTGACAGAAGACTGAACTCCAAGGTGAGAGCAGAGAACATGTATGGATTAAGCGTGCCTGTGCAATCCGGAGGCAGCGATAGTGTGACGTCATAGTGCCACAAGCAGTCTCCAGCAGAGAAAAATGGCCTCCCGTGGCATGATGCTGACCGTATGTTGCAATTATGTCAATTTGTATTGTGTGGAGCTACCGCAGGACCATGCGGCGTGGGTGGATCGTGTGGCGGGATATAGTCGCTGCAGCTGGGATGTGAGGGATGACCCGGCACCGTACTCTCATGGCGAAGAGCTAGATTTGTGTTTGATTTACTGCGCAAAGCGTGCAGACCTAAGCATGTAGTCCTGTAGTCCATGTAGACCTAAGCACATGTAGTCAATGGTTCCTCATCACCCTGCATGAATTCACACCAATAGATTCGATATTGTATCGCAAACATGTCAAAATAGCAAATGCAGGAGTATAATATTGCACCACTTACCTAAACGTCAACAATAAATAACGACTGATCTTTCTTTTGATATTCAATGCCATTATAGAGAGTACAGTGGAAAGCGTCTCGTCAGACAAGTAAAACTGAAATGTAACGTTTACTGTGGTGTTTGGCGCTATTCCCTGCTTGAAATGGGGTAAAACAGTCCTTTGTTTTGTATTTAGTATTGGGGAATATGTTGAGATTTGGAGTAAAACGAAATAAAAGAACGTGCCTTGCTTTCTGAAGTCATCAGTCTTTATCTCACCCTACATTTCACCATGCTCTTAGTCAAGGGACGCCACGCTTCATCACCGTTGGGGCGGCGATCATCTGCAGACACCTAGCGGCGCGTGGTTACAGCGTAGCCTGCGTCTATCTACCGCTAGGTGGCCGTAATGCATTTAACCGAAGCCGTGGTTTTACGCTTCGCGGGGGACACCACGCTGGGGCCTAGGCCGATAAAGTCACGACGTACCGTACGACGTACGAATGTGACACGCAGGGTGATAACGGAGGTGAATGTTATCATTCTGTAGATGATGTCGATGCCTGTCACAGAAGGAG
>NW_023595962.1:1010692-1042797 GCF_011947565.3 Pollicipes pollicipes
GGTCAGTGGCGCGGCGCGGGTCGGGGTCAGGGGTGAAGCAGACGCCGGGATGGGGGTCAAAGGCCAGGAATGGGGTTGGATGTGAGTGTTTGAACGCAGGCCGAGGTCACGAAGCGAATGGCATGATGCTGGCCCGGGTGAAAGGTGAATGGTCAGATACGAAGCAGAGTCAGGAAGGTGAAGTCATCAAATGTATGTAGTACAAGGGCCACGGCCAAGGGCCGAAGATTGCCGTTCCCTCTGCATCTGTCTAACTGGAGATGAGCCTAGTGTCTGCAGGAAATCCCATCAACTGCCGTCGCGCGCAGTTCTGTATGCTTAGTGCCTTCGTGCACGCCGGCAGATAGGTAACATGATGCAACAACATCCCACGGCTGACCACGACCTACGACAGATGCAACAACATCCCACGGCTGACATGACCGTACGACAGATGCAATAACATCCCACGGCTGACCATGACCTTACGACAGCGACCCTACGACCCACGGGTTCCCGGGCACTCCTTGTGACCTGCTCCGACCCACCACAACCTCCACGCCGCGCTCCAACCACACTGAGACAGCTTGTGATCCGTACGCTTCTTTAGGCCCTGCGATGATCTGCCATGGCCTGGGACCCCGGAATGACCCCTTACAGCTATCTTTAGGCTCTCTGGAGCCCGCTTTGACCCACCATGGCACGCGCAGTCCTTCATGCACCCGTTAGGACCCACAGTGACCGGCGCACTCGTGCTCCGCCACCATGACCTCTCGTGACCTGTTGTGACCTTTTTGGCCTGACCTGACCTGTCGTTTACTGTCGGGACTTGCCATAGTCTGTGGCGAGATGCCGCGACCGTTTGTGACCTGCCGTGGCCTGTCCTGACATTTCATGACCTATCCATGACTGTCACATGTCCTTTCGTGACCTTCTGTGGCATTTCCTGACCAGTCATGACTTATTGTGACCTATCATGGCCGCCTGCGCCGCCGCAGATCAGTGGTGCGGCATGACTCGGTGTGGGACCGGTTTGTGTTCCGGCGCGCGCGGGCCTTATTGTGACCTATCATGACCGCGTGCGCCGCCGCAGGTCAGTGGTGCGGCATGACTCGGTGGGACCGGTTTGTGTTCCGGCGCACGCGGGCCTCGCGGCGGGCAGGGTGAGGCTGGTGGTGGTGGGATCTGCGCCTACCGCCTCCGCCGTGCTCACCTTCGGCACGCTGCGCCCTCGCTGCCACGGTCAGTCACATGTCTTTTTTTCGTTTCTTTCATGTTGGCTTCGGCTGCACTGTCAATCACGTGTATGTTTTTTTTCGTTTTTTCAGCCACGTGTCTTTGTCGTTTATGCATGTAAGGCCCCGGTTGCATGTCAGTCACGTGTGTTTTTTTTCTCGTTTTTTTCATGTTAGGCTTTGGCTTGCACCGCCAGTCACGTGCCTTTTGTCGTTTTCATGTAAGGCCCGGTTGCACTGTCAGTCACGTGTATTTTGTCGTTTTCATGTTTAGGCGTCGGCTCCCCCTCCCTCCTTTCCTTCGTTTTCTATTACATTCCTCCTTTGCACTGCCAGTCGCCACGTGGTCTTTTTCGTTTCTCATGTTAGGTTTCGTCTACACAGTCGGTCACGTGTATTTTTCGGTTTTTCATGTCAGGCTTTGGCTGCGCTGTCAGTAACGAGTTTATGGTTCTTGTATTTTAAGCCTCTACGTTTTGAAGCGATAAAGTTTTGTGTGAAGGGGCACTCGGCGCGCGTTACCGGGTTCAACGTTATTTAGCGGTGGAGGCTGCATGGATACTGCGAACACCGAGAGACCACAATGCTAGATTAAGATCTCACCCGTGTCTCTTGGACGCATTCTTCGACGGTGAGTCTGAGACCTGGATCCTGGTTCATAAAATGTATGCCTCCTAAAAGACATATCTGTAAGACTCAGCGTTTAAGACTTCCACAGGACTTAAGCACCGTAACCAGCAAGCATTTCCGGGGCCCAGTCCTAGTTAAAGCACCCGACAAGAGCGCCTTCCGGCAGTACGCAAAGCAACATCCACCGTGTCTTTCGACGCTCGAATTACCCTCTCGCGCAACACCCGCTACTGCTGACGGCCGTGGGGCCCGACCCCTCCTGCCGGCAGGTGCTGGAGGGGTACGGACAGACCGAGTGCGCGGCCGCCTGCACGCTGACGCTGCCGGGAGAGGCGCGGCCCGAGCACGTGGGGCCGCCACTGCCCTGCTGCGATGTCAAGCTGGTGGATGTGCCGGAGCTGGGCTACTTCGCCGTATCCGGCCAGGGCGAAGTCTGCGTGCGGCAGCAACGTCTTCAGGGTGAGGCGGAGAGCTTCAAGGGGGGGGAGGGGGGAGGGGGGGGGGGGTGCGGACGATGGTTACAGTGTCGGAAAGACGACGTCTTCAGGGTGAGGAGGGCCGCTGGCGATGACTAAGTGTCGAAGGACGATGTCTTCAGCATGGGACAGAGAGCTTCATGGCGAGGAAGGGCCCTGGCGATGACTTGAGTGTGAAACGGATGTCTTCAGGGTGAGGAGGGACGCGGGCGAGTGGCTGTCGAAGAAGCAATCTTCAGAGTGACAGGCGGCACAGGGAGCGAGATGAGCATGGTCCTTCAACGTGATCTTCGCCAGGTGGACGTGGATGTACAGGGAGTCAGCACTAGCACAGGGGATGGGGATGCACAAACAATATCTTCAAGGCAGTCTCGAACACGATCTCGGCCTTCAAGGTGGGAATGGTGCACTAGAGGTATGAGGTACATCTTCAGGGTTACTCAGGAAGACGAGGAGGAGGCGGTTGTTCATGATGAGCAGTATCACGTGATGCGTAAGAAGAACTTCGTGTTTCTGGGGTTTGTATGGGAGGTACAAGAGCGTTTCAGCACAAACGTAGGTACTGTGGATAATGCATGAGAACCAGCCGGAAAGTCAGGATGCGGAACGGAACCGAACCGCTCCACCGTCTCTTCCACCCCGCTGACTTCATCCGGGACATGTCACTGAGCTGGAACCTCGGCCGCGCCGTCACAGGGCTACCACCGTGACCCGGAGCGCACGCGGGAGGCGCTGGACGAGCAGGGCTGGCTTCACACCGGCGACGTGGGACAGTGGACGCCAGCCGGCACCCTCAGCATCATCGACCGCAGGAAACCCATCTTCAAACTGGCGCAGGTCGGCGGCTCGCTTCTGGTCAACCCCGCGGCGTCGGGCGACTGCGGGCGGTGGACCAATGTGCCAATGTGCCACGCGTTCATCGTTGGCTTGCTTACTGCGTTCGTATTTTCGGCCAATGCGTGGAGAGAGGTTGTGACTGGATGACCTCTTTACCCATGCGTATTAGCGATGAGACCGGTAGTTGGCGCCAGTCGACATGATGTAGCACAGCGCGTCGTTAAGTAATGCTACTGATGTACTTTCAACTGGGTATAGGGTCTGCATGACCCGTGGGCTTAGGATTCATAGACGTAGAGTTCATGGGTGTGTGATTCATGGACGTAGGCCGTTGGGCGGGATGCTTGATTCTACCCAAATTTGGGAAGAATTTAATATTACCGGATCATGCAGGCGGTCATTATTATTTCCCACTACCCCTCCCCCTTCATGTCTCTCAGGGCGAGTACGTCGCGCCGGAGAAAGTGGAGGCCGTCTACCTGGGCTCCCGCTTCGTCGCGCAGCTCTTCGTGCACGGAGACAGCCTCAAGTCGTACGTGGTGGCGGTGGTGGTGCCGGCCGTGGTCGCGCTGAAGGCCTGGGCCGCCTCCGCCGGCATCCCGGGCACGCTGTCGGTGCTGTGCCAGTCGCAGGCGGTGCGGGAGATGGTGCTAGAGGACATGGCGCGCCTGGCCGAAAAAGCTGCGCTCAAGGGCTATGAGCAGGTGAGGCGGGTGGCGAGGGGACAGGGGGCGGGTAGCAGGGGAGATGGGGGACAGATGGGCGGTGACAGGGGAGGGGGGGGGATGGAGGCGCGGGTGACAGGGGAGATGGGGCATGGAGATGCGGGTGACAGGGGAGATGGGGGATGGAGTTGCGGGTGACAGAGGAGATGGGGGATGGAGTTGCGGGTGACAGGGGAGACGGGGCATAGAGGTGCGGGTGACAGGGGAGATGGGATGGAGGTGTGGGTGAGGAAGCGAGGGGGCAGGTGGTATGGCATTAGCAAGGAGAAGTGAGAGAAAGGGAAGCAATTGAGACGTCGAAGAAAGGGCGTGCGAAATGAGCTGAGATATGTATGGGACGTGAAGCAAATATGAAGAGGTGATCAAAAAGAGAAAAGGGTTGAAATGGTAGGAAGGATGAACAGATGCGCGGCATTTTAGTGAACATATATATGGCAAGAAAGAATGTAAGGTCAATAGAAAGCAGGACAGGAAACGGAAAAAGCCAACCAGACTCGGCAACTCTTATGAAGTTCGCATAAGCTGGGTAAACAGCCGGATCCGACATCACGGCCTAAAAGAAATATTGAAGACATAGATGCGGTTGGATAATGTCAATTACGCATACTCTAGTGCCCTCCCGATTAATTGCACGTTTCGTGACAGATAGACCGGTATTTTGAAATCCGATTGTTCGACTACATGCAGGACCTCGCGCGCGTAGTTGAGCTTCTGTGTAGCCATTGAGTGGCCAGATACTGCGCTGCGATGTTGCACTGCGGCCAGTGGCTACTTGCTTTGTAGCCTGTGAGTGGCCAGGTATTGCGCTGCGATGTTGCAATGCAGTTCAGTGGCTACTTGCTTTGGTAGCCAGTGAGTGGCCAGATATTGCGCTGCGATGTTGCAATGCAGCCCAGTGGCTACTTGCCTGACTTACCCTCATGACACTGGGCTCCCAGATCTCTTTCAGGTTTTGATACGCAGGGCTTTGCATTTGGGACTCGCGTGAATGTTTTCCAAGGATGGCAACTGATTGTACATACTACAAAGCGATATTCCAAGTGATCATTTCAAACCCGAATTCGAATGTGAACTTGGGAACAACCTTGCCGTGATTCCTAAATGCCATGCTGCTGCAGAAGGATCCCTTCAGCCTACAAAACAAACTCACTTCTTGCCTCAAGTCAAAGCGAACGGAATGAAAGCCTTGATACAGCCTGTCTGAAACCTGCGAAATGGCCATTTGGCGCGCGGCTGCGGCTATCCAACTGCAAATGTGCATCTTGTTTTCCGCCAAAACGTGCGGTTGTTTCCCGCGAGACCTCCGTCATTCGTGCAACCGCATTTACCTCCTCCGAGATACACAGACGCACAGGCGTTGCAATCTGAACAGGCTTCCAGCCCCGTAAGTGCCGGCTGAGGCTGTGGAGCTAAGCGTTCTCGCGGTTTCCCACGTGCAGCGTGCAAACAGCACTTTGCGATCCTTTCTGCGTGCGCTGACGCTTGTCCCTAATCGCGCAGGTAAAGGATATTTACCTGCACCCGGACCCGTTTCAGCGTGCAAAACAACCTTCTCACCCCTGGTCTCAAGTCAAAGCGACCCGAAATGCGACGATATTTTCAAGCCACAGCTGGGATGATCTCTACGCAAAACTGGGCTGACGCTCAGTGCTGCCATCTCGTGTGCGTCGGCGAACATGGGTGGGATGCCGTCGCAGCTGTTGATGGCGGTGGCGTCGTTGATACAGATTGTCGGTGGTTGAAAGTGTGTGCGTTTTGGAGTGATGCTAGGCGAGATGGTAGAATCCGTGCATACTCTTTGATGAGATCCCGCTTTGCAACGTGGACTCATCTGCTGGTGTTTTCATTGACGCTTGGCATTGAGTTGGCATTCATCAGAATGTTAAGAAAACATGTTCATCGCCCCAGTACTGACTCGCTCATTTCGCGTATCTTCTGAACACGAACTGTTCACATGTGCTGAGTCGTAAAATAAGCGATGATATTTGGTTACTCCCATGTGAAACTTCGCAAAGCTCCCTTTAACTACATATCTCTACGAAAACGGTACTGTGTGGCAACAAAGCGCACGTTAAGGTGCTTCCACCAATGTTTTTGCCCCCAACTGACCGTTCTTTTTCAATAAACAAACAGAACTATGACTGAAATGCATTGAAGAAGAAAACGATAATGATGATGATGAAGATGAAGATGATGCAATGAAGTCCGTTCCAGTCGGGTATATGCGTAGCGCCAACGAGTCCAACGGGCGACTTTAAAAAATGCTTCCTAACGAGAGCAACCCTGCGTCCGAATGCCAGCCTTTGCACAACACCACACCCTCTACCCTGTTCTCTACTTGTACTGTATCTGGAATTCACCTCGAATCTGGATGTGCGACGGGCCTGTGTTAGGCGGCGAACTTTGCGCGGATATTCGCCGCCTTTGGGCCCGCGTACCTGAACCCCGCATTCGACATTGTGAGCCCAAGGCGGGCTCTGTAGACCCGAGTGAGCCGAACTGTTTTGGCTCAAGTGCTGCTGATATTGTCCTGCTGTGTTTCGTGTCTGGAGCACAAGTCTGCACGCCTCCGCTGCCGTGTTTCGTGTCCGGGGCACAAGTCTGCACACCTCCGCTGCCGTGTTTCTTGTCCGGAGCACAAGTCTGTACACCTCCGCTGCTGTGTTTCGTGTCTGGGGCACAAGTCTGTATGCCTCCGCTGCTGTGTTTCGTGTCCGGAGCACAAGTCTGTATGCCTCCGCTGCCGTGTTTCGTGTCCGGAGCACAAGTCTGTATGCCTCCGCTGCCGTGTTTCGTGTCTGGAGCACAAGTCTGCACGCCTCCGCTGCTGTGTTTCGTGTCTGGAGCACAAGTCTGCACGCCTCCGCTGCTGTGTTTCGTGTCTGGAGCACAAGTCTGCACGCCTCCGCTGCTGTGTTTCGTGTCCGGAACATGAGTCTGTAGACCTCTGACGCTTTGTTTCGTGTCCGGAGCACAGGTCTGTCACCTGCCGGCTACATGTCCGCCATTTGCGGCGAGCCTCTGGTTACCTGGTTACCCAGACGGCCTGTACCGAACGACTGTCTCGAACAGCCTACGGTGTGATGAACCGGTACCTTACGCGCACGACGACGTAACCGAACGAACGTGTCGACGAGGCGACGAGGTAGAGAGCTGACATTCGCCTACCAGGCGTGGTGACGGCTGGCGATTGAGATGTCGGCGACGGTTGGTGAGTGAGATGTCGGTGACGGTTGGTGAGTGAGATGTCGGCAGTCTGCCTCAATACAGACTGTGCGACGCATCTGTGCGTGCCCGGTGATTGCCAGCGTTTCGGGCGCAGAACATCCGATATTGCATCTTTCACAGCGGAGGGTGGTTTTGCTGCTGCAAGTCCGTTGCATGCAATACGCTACGCACCGCACAGTCAAAGCACAGCGCACTAGTCACAGCCAAAGCACAGCCAAAGCACAGCGCACTATTCAACGGCGAATGCATCATATCTGGAAGCGTCACTCAATGACGGGATCTTTTTCGGCGCCACGGGCCCGGGCCGAGAGCCGACGGGGGTGGGGGTGGGGGGTTGGGGTGGGGGAGGTGAATCACATCCATATAGCGATGTGGTGATACAATGCCTCGGCCGTCACCAGTGTCAAAGGTCAAGTAGACCTTTTGTGCCGAAAATGCAGGAAGCCGTGCAGTTTTCCCTCATTATCCTAACCTATTTCACCTCGGCTTTCCTTGCCAGCTGTCAAAAGACCGTTAAATACCGGTCACACAAGCACAGCTTCCGTGGCGCGACCCCACATCTCCGCCAATCACCAGCCGCAGCGCCCGATGCTGTACCGGCGGAGGCCGAGTGGAGCCCCGCCACCCCTGCGGGGGCAGACTGGTCCGCAGCACTCAAGCCGGCGGGCGGCGGCGTGGCGGACAGCCGACCGGCGAACAAGGGCCTGCCAGCTGTCAGCCCGAAGGAGAGGGGTCAGAGGTCGGGGTGGGGTGGGGTGGGGGGGGGGGGGGGCAGTGCTGGGTTATGGGAAAGTAGTGGCTGGTTTGGAGTAGATGCGAATAGGGTTGTGTGGAGTAGATACAGATGCAGATAGTGCACATACGGATATGACTGCTCCAACGTATTTGGAAAGGTGATCTGGGCAGGCAAATTCGTTAACAGCTGATAGTTCAGGAAGATTGGAGAACAAAGCACCTAGTCCAAAGGCCTGAGAACGAAAGCCTGTGACCTGCGGCCCCGCTCCGCAATTCCATGCGCGGGGCACCACGCGTTCAGCGAAAAGGCATGGCGGCACGAATCATTGTGCAGATGAAACGTGCCCGCATCGTTCAGAGCGAGAACACTGGCACCCTGCCCCTGATGAAAGCAGCCTGGATAAGTGTGCTGGCATTGTGCCGTGTTCGAACGAAGGTCATCACTTCACAAAGGTGAATCAACAGTATTGCTCATTTGTTCAAAGTTTTGATGCCGAGTATACGCTCATCCATAGCTCAGACCGCTAGATAACATGAGTCCAAAGGACGCGTGAGCGCCTGACGCGCGGGTCGAGCCGCCGGCCCCTGCTTACTTTCGACGGCGCTGTACGGGATCGGCCCGAGACCGGCACCGAAGTTTGTCCACCGAACCGGAGCACACGACCGAGAAGGCTGGGAGACGGGCGGCCCAAGTTTAGGCTTGGCATGCCGAAGTGCTTGAAGCGACGGACGG
The DNA here is from genome assembly GCF_011947565.3 of Pollicipes pollicipes. NCBI lineage: Eukaryota > Metazoa > Arthropoda > Thecostraca > Pollicipedomorpha > Pollicipedidae > Pollicipes > Pollicipes pollicipes. The sequence continues at coordinate 1,019,271 of NW_023595962.1, forward strand.
ACGGGATGACGGCTGGGATGACGGACGGACGGACGGAAGGATGGATGAACGGAAGGACGGACGGACGGACGGACGGACAGACGGGTTGACGGACGAACGGATGGACGGACGGAAAGAAGGACGGACGGACGGAAGGAAGGGCGCAAGTACGGACGCACGGGCGAAAGGACGGACGCACGGACGGACGGACCGGCGGGCGGACGCACGGACGGACGGACGGATGGGCGGGCGGACGGACGGACGGACGGACGGACGGACGGACGGACGGATGGACGGGCGGACGGACGGACGGACGGACGGACGGACGGACGGACGGACGGACGGACAGAAGGAAGGAAGGAAGGAAGGGACGGATGGACGGACTCAAGCGTTGGCTCAGCGGCTTTCAGCGGGATATTTCGAAATCTGCCGTGGTGAAATCTTCGCCAGAGTAGGATCACTCTATAAAATCTTAATGCGCTTACTGCGTTCAAACCACACATTCACTGTTATGTAAGTTGTCCATTGTATTACCGAAGGACATATTCACATAGATAAGAAAGTAGTATAAGCCTTATTCCTCCGAAAAATCAGGTGATATCTCTATCTATATTTCCATTCTCCTGTTTTTTTCCGAGGATAACGCTAATGCTACTGTGGACACACATTCAATACCTCTGATCTGAGCCATACTGTACGTGGGTTTGAACGTGAAATGCTACAAATTGCATTATACGGCTTGGCTTAACATTATATGCTTTTATATGCACCCAATGTTCAAAATCTTGCATTCACCGCCGGTGGAGAATACCCTAAAACTGCGTCTTCAAACGCAGTGAAATCACCACGTTAACGAACGGAAGAAATCGAGTGAATCCGAATGTGTTTAACTGTGACAAAACTCTTATTTGCTTCATGTTTTCCGCTATTGAGTGGGCACTTCATGTTTTAAAATTGCTTGATCTAACAAACATGGCTTTCGAACAACAACCTTCCCTTTGGGGCCTCGCCCGACGAAATTCCAAGGAAGGGCTCCTCCGTGGATTTCAAGCGTTATTCACCGCACAGGGCTATGTTAACACGATTCAAGAACACCAGCGGAACGGCATAGATGCGTTTGAGTTTACCGGCATAGCACTGGAGATTAACACCTTCTTGTTATCCATCCGCCTTCTCGTTATCCATCCGCCCTTTCGATATCCATCCGCCTTCTCGTTATCCATCCGCCTTCTCGTGCGCGCCGGGACAGGATAACGGTGTCACAGATGATATGATGCATTACATATTAATGAATTGAAGTTTGCGGAACGCGTTTCAGAGTCGCCAGCTTCGACAAATTTTGACACTCAAATCTCATCCGCGATTGTGTAGAATCAAAGAATGCGACCTTTATTTCGGTATTTTCACCGTTTCCACCAATTTTGATATTGTAAGCATAGGGTGTGTCGCAAACGCTTTGCAGCAAACTCGTCTAACTCCCGTCAGAATGCTGTCATTGTCACTCCTGTCACTCCTGTCACTCCTGTCATTCCTGTCATTCCTGCTACTTCTGTCACTCCTGTTACTCCTGTCACTCCTGTCACTCCTGCTACCCCTGTTACTCCTGTACTCCTGTCACTCCTGTCACTCCTGCTACTCCTGTTACTCCTGTCACTCTTGTCATTAACGCTATCGTAACCAGTATCGTAGAAAGTATCGCTGGATGACTTGTTTACCTTCTCGATACTCTTGATATGCGACAACACCCTCATGATAAACGCTTGAAACGCATAGATTGGGTCAACAGAGGCCAGTCCAGGCCACCCTGACCTTTGGCTAGGTCCTATTAGGTTAATTATCCTCTTTGTTCTCTTCTTGAAGTGGCGCTGTAATGTGCAGAAGACGGTGTCTTCATGCAGACTGAAGGTTGTATCTTTAGCAAATGACGAACAGGAGCTCAAACGAACACAAGCTCAAAACGTTCAGCAACGTCGAACGCAGGTGCTTTAACACAGAAACAAAACGCATTTTTGCGGATACCTGATGTTTCACATCAGGACATGCGCGACATGCCATGCTATCACATGTCATCATTCCCAGCACACATATACGTCTCACACGCAACACTTAATAGTGACGCATGGTAAGATCCACCCCCTCCTAGCACAGGGCTGTAAGGACCTTAAGTCATAACTTATGCTTCATATGCAGCCAAATTTTTGGCGCACATACGATTTTTGTCTTTCACATACAACTCCGGTGTATGTGAGGCTACCTGCCAGTGTTACCTTCCTCAGCCTCTTTTTGCCGGAACGCATGCCCTCCACCATTGGTAGTCTTGAGGTCACCCAAAACATATTTAGGGATTAAGAAAACTATCAACGTATGTGTGGAGTATCGAGTGCGCTTCAAATCGAGAAATCTGATCGATTAGTTCCCAACAAAGGAGGGAAGAGATATCGGAAACATTCCATCGAAGATGGCTAAATGCCCTCCCCTAACTAAATAAATTCACTACCAAATAAACAACACTTCTACTAAACACTGCTAAATACTAAATAAATACACTTCCTAGCCAAATCGAGATCCTGCGTGACGTCATTTCTCACGGTTTTGGGTGATGGTGATAAGTTCATAGGCCATTCGCGCGTGGCACGGGCTTACCGTCTCCACAAGCTATCTGCAGGCTACATGCAAGCAAACACCCCATCCGCCGGGTGAGGATTAATCCAGTGTTTCTAAAGCCAATGCGTGAGGAACTGAGGGGAAGAAATGGAGAGGCAACATACAAGGAATGCGGGTAGCAGTTCGCGTCGTCACCCGCATTTCCGTGGCTGGAAAACACGCTTAGTGCTGAAAAATTTATCCGCGACTCATTTGGGTTGCATAAAACTCGGCCGGACCCATGCTTAGCACATCACTGCTTCTCAAACTTCCCAGCATGCGCTGTCTCGGAGCTCCTCTGCTGGTAAGTTCCTTCGTGTGTGCACGGTGTCACAGTCGCTGAACTCCCAGGGAGTGTTGGAGTTTTGGCAGCGAGTTTGGGAGTGAAATTCACGAAGCATCGGCCAGGGCTACCGCCCTCATCCAACAAATTGAGATGAAATTGCCGCCCTAGGATTGTCTTGTGCGCTAAATCTACATGTGCGATGTTCAACTCTGTCAGCACAGTTATCGAGTTTTTCTACGAGGCGAAGTCATGCTTGCTCAGTCTGCTTCCCCCCCCCCCTCCCCACGTGAACGTGCTCTTAACGTCCAGTGGTGATGAAGCAGCCACGCGCCGGCTTGTAAACGTGTACCTCCGCTGAGAACCTCTTCTGCTGGTCCATTCTCCGCTGGCGACAATCAGAAGCAATGGTGCAGGCTCTCAGCAAGTGTCCAAATCCGAGATCTGCTTTTCAATCTGGGCTACTTCGATGCGAGCACTCTTGTCATGCAACTATCGGATTTTGATTTTGTAATGCCCTTGGCAGGAATGAATAAGTTAGCCTGACTCAAAACGGCATGTCGCTGACCGGGGGTGACTCTTCGTACCGTTTTGGGGGGGGGGGGGGGGGGGGGGGAGGGACCGAGCTCACCCCATGCTGACTTGAGTACCCTGAATGCTCTTCTACCCCCTCCCCTCCCCCAAATGCACATTAACAACAAGGAAATACTGGACCACTGAAAAGGAGAAAGGTTCTGAACCGCTGGTATTCTAAGTCTTAAACCCATCACCATCAATATAATCATGCATCATCATTATCAACTTACAACAGCTTCAGCTTCAAATTGGGAAGTCATGCCTCAACATCAAAATGATTTTGCAACCCAGCAATTTTTAAAAGTTATATTCCAGATCTGGGACGCAAACCAAAGTGGTGGATTTATGGGTACGAATCAGGACTGTGGGGAAGGTTATGTCAAAGTCAAGGTCAGGTCAACTTTATTGGCTCAGCCTCGAACCGATTTTAGAAAGTCACACGCCCGCCAATGCCCTTTTTAGCACGATTTTTGCTTTAAAAGCGTTTTAAGCAACAATGCTCAGAAGCCGTCGAATCTCTGCCGCCTGTATGCCACGTCCGTCACGCTTTTCAACAGCGACATCCTCGTGCTCTTGATATGTGCATCGCAAATCGATGCACAACAGTTTAAAAGGGGCCACCACTCAGATTTTGAAATCTCGCTATCCAAACCCCCTTCCCCCATTTCAAGTTCCGGTCGCTACTTTCACCCCGCCGCCCTCCCATGACAGAGAGCGAGGCCCGAGGCCGAGCGGGTCGTGACGTCAATGAACCGGAAATTCGGTCCAGATATCGACATTCAGGTGCCGCGGCGACACGAGATAAACACCAACGGAGGACAAACGGTTAAATGCACTGGTAAAATTGCGTGCCGGTTTGTGCAGACTGTCGCGCGCGATCGTGTCCAAATCACTGATCTGCTCGCTTCCAGGCATTTTTAGGCATGTCAGCGCAGTGGCTGCTTGTTTTCGGGCATGTCAGTGCAGTGGCTGCTCCTTTTCGGCCATGTCAGCGCAGTGGCTGCTTGTTTTCGGGCATGTCAGCGCAGTGGCTGCTCGTTTTCGGGCATGTCAGTGCAGTGGTTGCTCGTTTTCGGGCATGTCATTGTAGTGGTTGCTCGTTCTCGGGCATGTCAGCGCAATGGCTGCTCGTTTTCGGGCATGTCACCGCAGTGGTTGCTCGTTTTCGGGCATGTCGGTGCAGTGGCTGCTCCTTTTCGGCCATGTCAGCGCGGTGGCTGCTCGTTTTCGGGCATGTCAGTGCAGTGGCTGCTCGTTTTCGGGCAAGCAGTGCAGTGGTTGCTCATTTTCGGGCATGTCGTTGTAGTGGCTGCTCGTTTTCGGGCATGCCATTGTAGTGGCTGCTCGTTTTCGGCCATGTCAGTGCAGTGGCTGCTCGTTTTCGAGCATGTCAGATGTGGACAGCCAGTCCGCGCGGGTATGACACTTGATGGGCGATGTAAGCGAACGTATCGTCTACAATTCATTGGGCGGCATTGCTATTGTCGCACCGTGTGTGTGTGTGTCTGGGTGTGTCATACAGCCTCAGCAGCTGAGAGCGTCGTGAAGCCCCAATAACACACACACATACTGCCTCTCACCTGGCAGAAAGGGCGGGCACCGCGGGGAATTTAACCCCGTACCTCTGGTTTCCCAGACGCGCAGTGGTTAAGACAGTCGCGTTAACCACCGCACTACCGGCGCCCTTTTGTCACGCCCATAGGTGCCTCAGAAAAAGGAGTATGTTCCAATGCATTGATTACCTTTATCCGGATGGATTCCCAAAGTCGTTAAGCTCCACCCGCCTGCACTTTCATCCTGATAACGTAGCTACATGGTGATGATGCAGCCACGTGGTGATAAATTATCCACGTAGTAAACACTCATCTACGTGGTGATAACGTATATACGTAGTGATAGCGTATCTACGTGATGATAACGTATCGACGTAGTGATGGCGTGTCTGCGTAGTGACAACGTGTCCACGCAGTGATGGCATATCTACGTAGTGATAATGCCCCTACGGCGTAACAACGGATAAATGTTGCGAGAATGTATACACGAAGTGATAACGCATCTACGTAGTGATAACGTACCTACGGGTGATAATGTATCTACAAGTGGGCCGATAATGTGTCTATAAATGTGGTAATAACGTATCTACGTAGTGATAACGTCTGCTATCGCTTCCATCGTCCCCTGTCGCAAATGCGTCTGACTGGTGGCACATCTGACGAAGGTGCTCTGAAGCTCGCGGCCACTTCAGGTGCTGCTGCTGCTGCTGGTGATGGTGGTGACGATGGCAGCGGCCGCGCCGGCCAGCGACGGCGATGTCGGCAGTCTCGACTTCTTCGGCCGAGGCCGGGTCAGAGGTCGGGCCCGTCACTCCGGTGGCGGGCGTGATGACGACCTCGATGACGGCTCCCCTGGTAATGACGATTTCTGACGATTGAGGGTTTGCTAGTTTCGATTACCAGCTCCCGTGGTGCTGCGAACGCTGCGGAGGAAGGTTCTGGGGACGAGGGGAAGAGATGAGCCAAGAGAGGCATTGCCATAGGGGGCGGGGGGGGGGGGGGCAGAGCCGTTGATGTGAAAAAAGCATATGCTACCAAGATTCAGCGAAAGAAATTGCGGCGACTAAAACCAGAACAAGATTACAACGGGAATGGCATGTTCCGAAACTCGCGCGTTGTTAGGGGGTGATAGAATTTTCGGACGTGTGAAATTTTTAACTTTTGTTGGACAAATACAGGCTTATTTTGATGTGCCCTTTGTTCAATTATACACGGGAGTATGTGATCCATGAAAAATAAATAATTTCGGGTACAGCATTTTAATGTGGTTTTCATGCACACCAACTGCGGAAAGTTAGTCGAGATAGCTTTGCAGTTCCATGTATAACAGTGCTGATCTACACTTGTGCTGACCTTGTGTCTGCCTGATTTAAGCGCAAACAACACTCTTGAGGTACCCCCATAGGTAAACGTCTAGGGGGGGGGGACTGGGGCAAGGGTGCACTTGAAAAAGGTTGGTACCAGGTCATTGGATGAGTTTGCTTGTCTGGGCCGAGCTTAGTTGGTTTATAGCAGAGACTGCATGATGATGCATCCAAAACCTGCATGAATGGATTTTTAAGTTGTTCAGTGCAATGGCGAGAAACATTAGCCGCCCAGATAAGACAGTAGTATCAAGCCTTATTCCTCGGAAAGAAAACAGGAGAATGGAGACATAGTTAGGTTGATATTTCGGCAACATGCCTTTCTCGAAATAATGATAGCAGTAAGTTCTGTTGTTGTTGAAGTTGCAAATTCACCTCTGCTATTGTTTCGAGAAAGGCATGTTGCAGAAACATCAACCTAACTATATCTCCACTGTCCTGGTTTTTCCGACGAACAAGGCTGGTACTACTGTATTATCTAGCTACTTTTTAACCTGAATTCGAAATGCAAAAAAAAAATACAACCGCTTAAGGCATTTTCAGGCATATAATTTTAAACGCGATGTTTTTGGGAGACACCTGGCGTTGAGAGCACCGGAGCAGATCTTCTATCACAGGTTACCGATAGTTTGGCTGCTCGATAAGATCTCGGATCGAAGTAACACGTGAATTGCACTATGGGGCTACATGGAAGGCGACATAGCACTACAAGGCTCCATGGAAGGCGGCATAGCAGTGCGAGGCTCCATGCAACGCGACATTGCACCACGAGGCTCCATGCAAGGCGACATAGCAGTACGAGGCCCCATGGAAGATGACATAGCACTATGAGCTCCATTGCAGACCTCGCTTCTAGCCATTGCGTAGACGTAGGGCTGGGAAACTGGTGTAAGCGAAATAAAGCTTATTGGGATTGCGGAAGCTGAAAAAGAAATGCCAAATCGGCAAAAATGAAACTCACTGGAAGTACAGAGCAGTGTCTCGGTAGTACAACAGGCGTTACTTAATATATCCATGGATAATCCGTCCATCCGCTTATTGCGACTCAATTGAGCCAATGCGAGGTTGCCTGTAGATAAGAGGGGTGGAAAACCTGCCTCCCACGCGCAGGTTTCGTCTCTTACGGCAGGTTTTCCGCGTGCTCCCCACCTGCCACGCCCACCTACAAGGCAGGGGATCTGAGCACGAGTGCTGCCTGGGAAGAATCAGAACCGACGCCCACAGACACCGAGATGGTTCTAACGATCGGTAACTCCGCATCGTTCTCAAGAGATAGGGCTTGGATACTGAAACGCCTTGAGGAGTTCTCCGATGACGTCCGCAAATTTATCGGTATCGACAGTGCTGAAACAGATTGTCATTCACGACTTTATCTAATAAGATGAAAAGCAGGGATGGCTTCCGACCGTTAGGTTACCGAGACTAAGGCACTTGGTTTTGTCCGTTAGTTATTGCACACAGAAAGGCTCTGTCACGTTATAGCCGCACTAGCGTTATAGCAGCTTTCACTCCCCTCATGTTTTTGTTCCCGGGATTCATTTTGCGGCCAACGTGCATATGACATCTTGAAACATCACGAGCGCATCTCTACAATGTTCGCAAACAATACCCATATCGAGCATATGGCGGCCATGTCAACCTTTACACACACCGCACCGTACATGTGCGGTGTGTGAAACGTATTATGTCAAACCAATCATGCGACATGCATGATTCTAGAAACTAGAATCATGCATGACGCCCGGATGACTCGACGTCCGCCTTTCCAGCGTTTCGGCCACGCCATGTGCTTCCCGAAGTGTGCGTGCGCGCGTGCGTGCGTGTGAATGTGTGCGCGTATGCGCGCGTGCGCGTGTGCGTGCGTGCGTGCGTGAGTGTGTGTACGTGTGTCTGTGTATGTGTGTATGTGTGCGCGTGGTTGCGTGTGCGTGTGCGTGCGTGCATGTATGCTTGCGCGTGTGTGTGCGTGTGCGTGCGTGCCTGCGTGCCTGCGTGCGCGCGCGCGCGCGTGCTTTCCGAAGCGTGCGTGTGTGTGTGTGTGTGTGTGTGTGTGTGTGTGTGTGTGTGTGTGTGTGTGTGTGTGTGTGTGTGTGTGTGTGTGTGTGTGTGTGTGTGTGTGTGTGTGTGTGTGTGTACGTGTGCGGGTGCCACTGACTTACCCAGTAGCAGGTTTCCCGTGTCGGTGGCACGCGCAACGTTCGCGGCACCTGCGTCACCGGGGCGCGGCGCGAACTCTGGGGGAAGGTCGTGTGGCGCCGCAGCTGTATAAAACGCCCGGGAAAGAACACCACCGCAGTGCAGCGGCCTCCTTCGGCAGAGCGGGGTCTCAGGAGGCGACATCATGCAGGCCAAATTCGCGGTAAGTCCACTGGTCGTCGAACTGAGCCGATTGGAACGATGCGGTTTGCGATAGGAGTTCATGTTTAGGTCGCACTGTCGTGCGGAGGCGATGACGTAAGACTAGAGAACTTGCCTTTTATGCAGCGTGTTTGCCCAGGGAAGCAGTTGCTGCTTGAAAGAATGTGCTGTGTTTCGCGTGGAACACAGACACGCTTAACGTTTTCGTTAGATCGGCTACTATTTCCGGTTCTGTCGACTCCTCCCAGGACCCACCGAGGACATTGTCAGGGTCATATATGTCAAGGACATGTCACAATCATATACCAAATTGGAAAGCTGATTTAAAGTTTTTGGAATTACACAAATACAGCAAAAAATGAGCCCATTGCAAGCTGACGTATGGCTAAGGCGCCCGAACGAGTATTTAAAACTTCCTTTACAGTCAATATTTGTTGTGGGGGAGGCACACCTTTACAGGTCATTATAAAAACTCTGCATAGGCAACGTTCCGGGCAGGTTATCACGAAACATGCCATTTGAAATTGCACCATAGAAATCCAAAGCATGCAATAGAGAGATATTTTTTGCATCTCTGCCAAAAAGAGAAAAGCGGGGTCGAAAGACCACCACCGGTTTTCACGACGCCTTGCTGCTCTAGCCAATAGCCAGCCACCTTAGCAGGCGCTTACACGTGCGATGCCAACCGATGGGGTGCGTACGCGTGCGACGGCAGCCAATCGAATGCGTGCGCCTGCGACGGCAGCCAATGACCGAACTGATGCTTGGAGCATGCAAAAGCCCAAGCCTCCACCGGCCTCAGTGATGTCCCCTGAACGTTGTCTTTCGGACGGCACCATGGAGCTGACCCGGGCGTGAAGACCCTGGTCTGGCCTGGTCTGGTCTGTCACATATCCGTTTGAATGGAATGGTCCCTGCAGCGCATTTTCATAGAAATTACATATTTAAGATGTGACGTGATTTGCTACACCGGAAATGCGTTGACAAAGTCTACAAGTGAACTACTCTGTTAGCTAAATCTAACGTAACCTAACGTGAACCCTCTCGCCCTGATAGGAGAGGGGGAGGGGGGGGGGGGGTGCAAGCGACCCTCCTCAGGTTTTCATGGTACTTCTCCGGAATGTTGTGTAATCGTGCCCACATTTTTAATAGATACCCCATGGCATTTCTATTGCGCGTGTTTTGACACCAAGAACGTGTTCCTAGCCTTTCTGGTTTCGGAGCAGTGGCGGTTTTTTAGTAGCACCCTCAGCGATCTACGGCCGGTGCGGGCGACTGAGGCAACCGACGGTGCCGCGGAACGCACGCGATGGGTCAACGTTGCTATATTGACCGAGCTATACACCATAAATAGATGTCATTGTGTCACTATGAGACAAAGTCTCGTGTGTATAATGTTGAAAAGCTGAAAAGTGGGATTTTCACGAATATTTGGCCTTTCACCTGGCATAATTAGGCTGAACATTGACCAAACAAACAACATACAAATTTATGAATCTTGAGATCTCGTTCAGACCAATCCGGGTGTTTTCTCGTAAGCCGTATAGTCCGCGTTATGAAAAACGGCGGATTAGGATTCGGGTCAAAACTGAACAGAATTTTAGAGAAAGAAAACTCACTAGAAAAGAAGACATGGTTTAAAAAAACGACTGCATGCAACCAAATCTTGCAGTGAGTTTTTACCCTGACATATCGAATTCAACGAATTAGATGCTAAGTGAGCGTATGTGAATAGCTGAGATTTGGGATCCTAGGAACCTCCAAATAACTGTTCCCATCTGAAAGAAGTTTCCCAAACTCAAGCGCTTTGTGTAGCATTCGCAAAATTGTCGCGAACGTAACGGTGAGCATGTCGGTAACGGTGGGCATGCCCCCGCCAAGAAGGCATAAATTATTTAACGCTTCTGGTTTCGCCATAGGCCGGCGCAAAAAAAAATCAGGACGTGTCCTCCTAGAATGGATGCGGGATCCGCCCCTGGTGTCGCACTCGGAGGTAGTTGAGGACTCTACCATCCGAACTACTTCACGCTTGTTTCACGTCGCGTAACTGTGATGTCGTAAGTATTGAAAGCAACTGATCTTCAGCAACATGATGGAACAAATACTGAAAGCAGCTCTTCTTCAGCAACATGGTGAAACAAATGGTGAAACAAGCGATTTATACGACCCATTTTCCTGCACGTGCTTACAGACATAAGCCTGAAATCTTTCATCTGCACGCGGCAGGAAAAGGATGGCGGATCTCTCTGTTACGTGTGTAGCACACAGCATAATCTCCGTTCTGAGTAGGCATTAGCAGAGAGCGAAGGAAACTCCGTCATCTGGATACCTGTGGGAATAAGAGCTCGTTGTTTATGCATCATGAGAATAGTCCGATCGAACCCTTGCTGTAAGGACGCCACACAGAATCAGTGACGTGCCTCAGATGGAATGTTTTGATTCTAGCGATGGCTTTCGCCGACACTGCTCAGAGTAATTTCATCCCAGTGTAGACGCACGTAGCCCGCGTACACCCTAGCTCGTAACGAAGAGAAAATGTACCTTTGTGACATACAGAGAAGTTGATCGTCATGATCTACTTGCATATTCGTCAGGCGTATTCAGCTGCCAGCCACCGAAAAAGGAGCACGAGCTGTATGCCCGGCCATGAATAAGTCATGATCCGCGTAACATGTCTGCCAACCGACACTGGATTTCCATGTGTCGGTTGGCAGACATCTTGGATCTCCACATTGCCACGCTGATTCCCGGAGCAGGCCCACTCCCGGGGTCAAGTCACAAAAAGTGACTTGACTTGACTTGACTTGACTTGACTTGACTTGACTTGACTTGACTTGACTTAAGGTTTGAAGAAAGCTTACAAAGTCGATTCCGAATGTCGTGATGGCACGAAAATGGAGAGCTACCAATCACGTGTCCCTTCGGGCGTTCGCGCCACCAAAAGCTCTCGTCGCGTCCAAAAGCCTGCCGTCGTAAGCGGTGCCTCGCCAACACATCAGCGACCCCCGGGCACGAGCCGGGGTCAGAGGTCGTGACACGGTGCTGCGCCTGTGATCGATAGTTTTCTAAGGTTCTGTGTGTTGCGCCAAGGTCTATGACTGATGTGTTGGTCTTGGCCAGTGTTGTGATGGCCCTTTGCATTATGTCGGACACACACACACACGCGCACACAGAAACACACGCGCATATATATATATATATATATATATATATATATATACGCAGTCGTGTGATTTTTCAAACGCTTGCATCTCAGTACAGACGCGCTGCGTTAACGGCGCTATCGGAGTTAAAACGCCCATTTTAATGTAAACGTGACCAACCTAGTTTTTGTAGATCTCAAACAAAGGCTGTGAACTAGGGTCATGAAGCCGTTCACTGCGATGCTTCGCACTTGTGTGCTGTTCTGTTCTCATAAGGTGGCCGCTTTGTTGAGGCGCCAAAGTCTAAATTGAAAAGGAATGGAAAGGAAGCTTAATCGGACATTATTGTCGCCGTTAGAAAGCCTGTCCAGTCCCGTTCTTTTGTCGGTCTTCGCCAACTTTGGACTCTGACGGTTGTCAGCGAGGACAAACAAGACCTAGCGCACGTGAATCGCACCTGACGGAAGATTAGGCCCGTCTCTCGACTGAGGTGGTACTCCCCCCCCCCCCCCCCCCACAACGCTTGGCCATGCCGACCTGTTCAGCCTCGGCATGCGACGCTGACACTCGCTCTTTATGTTACAGCTGCTGCTGCTGGCAGTGCTGGCAGGCGGCTGCAATGCCAGGATCCCCTTCGGCTTCGGCTTCGGCTTCGGCGACGACGACGGCCCTTTCGGCGACGACGACTTCTTCGATGATGACTTCTTCGATGATGACTTCTTCGGTGATGACGACTTCTTCGATGACGACTTCTTCGATGACGACTTCTTCGACGATGACGACTTTTTCGACGATGATTTCTTCGACGACGATAACTGGTTTACCCGCTTGCTCCTGCTGAGACGTCTCGGTCTCCTGGGAGGCCTCGGAAGATCTGGGGGTCTCGGCGGATTATTGGGCCTCGGCGGATCTGGCGGCGTTGGCGGAGGTAGCAGCCTCGGCGGATCTAGCGGCCTGAGTCTGCTGGGAGGCCGGAATGGAGGCTTGGGTTTCTCCGGACGCCTCTCTGGTCGGCTTGGTCTTCTGGGCAGGCTTGGCCGACTCCGGCGAGGCCGGCTTAACAGGTTTGGCCGCCTCTTTGGTGGCTTTAGACGCCGCTCACGTTTCGGCTCATTCCTCCCCCGCCGCGGTGGCTTCGCAGGTGCCGCTGACTTCATTTACTAGCAACGGGAAGAAAGAAAGCACTGAAGCCCCCGGCGCGGCCCAGAGGAAGAAAAGCCGCTAGACCCTGGTGGCTAGCCTCCAAGCAACATACGCAAAAAGGCAGCCACAGCAGGTGCAGCCGGGACGTAGTAGTTCTACCACGCGACTACGGCCGTTGCCATGACAACGCCGATCTACGATCACAAGACAATACATGCAGCTGTTGCTATAGCAACAGAGACGTTGCCGCTGGTGCCTGCCACGTCGTGCGAAGGTTCTGCACGCCCGGAATGTCGCTGGCTTGGCGTTAGTGATAAGTGACTATGGATGCGAATGTTTCGAAATTAGCGCACATATATCGCAAATAAACTTCAAATCATCAGGGTGTTTGCCTCCATCTCACTCACTTCCTGTCTTGTGTTTTCCATTTCATGTGCATTATGACCTTCCAAGGGCCACAATATAAAACATGCCCAGCACTGCCTTTTCTTGTACCCTCATGAGTTCCAGAGATACTCTGGCGATGATGCTGACGCGACATTTCAAGTAGCATTTGGCACTCAGCCTGCAGGGCGGAGTTTAGGAATCCACTTCAGCACTCTTCAGTGAGATTGCACTTTGCCCAGCTGCCCTTTGCCCATCATCTATTGAACATCAGCAATTATCGACTTAACTATTTAAATTGTAGTATAAATCACAGTTAACTGATATCGTGTGTGTCTGGTGTTTGCGTCACTTGGCATCAAGCGCTGTCTTCCCAGCGCTCGTTTTTTTGGGTGCAGCAAAAAAAGCAATTTAACAGCTAACATCGGCCGCCGACAGCGAAAGCTTGCTGCTGGTGCCAACTGAAGGAAAGCACCAACTGGTGGTAAATACAAACGCAAAACGTGCAGGGAACAGCATCTACATATTTCTTGTTTGACCCTCGGCCAGAGGAGTTCGAAAAACCTTACCGTCCCACAGCAGGTACTGCTTTTCACGCATGTGCTGCAAATTTCTGCGTCTGTTCAAAGTTTGCGAATGCGAATAGGAGAAAAAATGCTTCTTCTATGGTTCCATGTGTTTGCAGGGCAAATCCACTCCAAGTCAAGGCATGCCATTTCCTACTTAAAGGGATACTTTTCCAAGCATGACGTCATCTGAAGCCATCCCATAGGCCATCAGTACCACTACCAATGCTCTCGACGAGCTTGACTTTGCAGCCTGCATGTTGGATGATGACGGCGGTGCCATGACAAAGGTCTGCAAACCCTTCGTTGTACCATTTTCTCTAGGCTTACGCTGTCGGGACCTCCATCTTCAGCACACGTAGCGGCACAACCAATGCGCTGCATTTGTTTGATTCACGGCATGACGACTTACGCGGGCTAATTTGGCGCCGAATTTCAGTGTTCGTCCGCTGTAGCCTTAATATCATGCGCCACCAGGAAATTCCACCGACATAAGTGACTCTCGTCACAGAAGAGCAGCGGCCACCGCGGAACAGTCGTATTTTGCTGCGAGGTTAGTGACCTCGGTTCCCACCTGGGAGACCCAGGTTCGAGCCCCGGTTGCGCCGTGAACCATGAGCGCTAATATGGGCGCCACTGGCACAACAAAATGGCTGCGTGTCGACGCGCGACGCGTTCCTTTGTTACGGAGTCCTCTCCACCAGCCCGCCAATCAGCCTTTTCAGGTCATCTGCAACTGAAACTCTGGACGACGTCAGAACCAACCAGCTCAGCGGCGGATCCAGGGCGGGTCCGCGCATTGGCGGCTCCAGGGGCCTGCCCGGTCCATTGGTGCGCAAATGCCAATTTTGTCGAGTAACACTAATCCACATTTTTGCATTGGAAGTGACGTCCCTTATGAGTCAAGACCATAAGCGTTTGCTCCCAAAGAAATGGCGGGTTGCCTTCGAAGTTGTGTCGTGTGATACTAATGTGCACTAGTTTCGCAGTGCACGTATTTACGGACACAAGCCTTCGAAGCACACATTCCATTATGCGGCGCAGTTGTGTATAAGGTTTCATTTTAGAATCGATGCCGCATGCCTATAAGAAACGTCTGTGGGACTTGTTTAAGCAGAAGTAATACCACGGAGGTCCAACGCTTCGGCAGGATCTCTTGCCGTAGCAATAATGAAACACCGCGAGGGAGCCGTCCGCACGAGCCCATTCCAAAGGCGGCTCCTGCAAGACACATCCATTGAACAAGTGCCTAACAAACAAGCGCTTCAATGTGGCCGGCCCGACGTCAGCTGACGCCCGAGCGCAGCAGGCTGCCGCGCCGTTGGCCGGCCAGCATGATGAAGCCGTAGACGCACCGGCCGGCAGCACAGGAACGAAAAAAAAACGGCCAAATGCGCCGCCTCCACCGCTCGTCCAACGAGGGCGTGCTGAGGAGCCCGCCTTGTTGATGCTCCAGTGTCACGTCGGGAAGCGCTTGTTTAAAGCCTCGCAGGTATTATCACGATCGCCTTTTGGCAAACGCCACGTGCATCCTGAACAAATGACTGAATTCCACCCGACGCGGATGGCGGAATCCGGCTACAGCCGTTTCGGATTGACACATCAACCCAAGCTACCCCCCCCCCCCCCAATCACGGTTCGGTCGCTCGTGAAATCGCCTCGACGCATCCGTCACCGGTCCGCTGACCCGCACCGGTCAGGCCGTCCGGCCTGGCTCCGGGTCTGCTCGTCGGCGCACCAGGCGCTCGTCCACGCTGGCACGCGGGCGAGCGGTCAGGACGGCTGGACCGCACCAGGCGTGGCGCGCGCCGGCACGCCCTGGGAGAGTGCGCTGGACGAGCTCGTGCGACGAGCTCGTGCGACGAGCTCGTGCGACGTCGATGATCACGTCAGTGGTGAGGAGCACTGATGCCGACGACGCGCGCTGTAGTCGGCGGTGGCGCGAGCGACGGCGGCCACCAGCGCCAACGCACACGCGGTGGGGTTCACGCGTCACGGGCACATCATGCAAATACTGACGAGTGCATTGCTTCAAAGCGGGATAGGGTACCTTCGTTTGGTGGGATTTATGATTTCAATGCTGCCAACCGGCACAGCATAACGCGCGCAATGGTCCATGCACTCGCTACTGACGAGACAGAAAGCGCCGTTGCACAAACCACACCAATATAAAACACGTTCCCAATAAAGATAACACAAAGCCGGCTCCACCAGACTCAGCTACACTGCCGACTCCAGCGTAACAGCCCGATACAAACCACGCCACCAACAGCCGAACACGCGCCGACTGCACATGCGACACGGCTCGCCACCGTCCTGCGACGAGCGGCGGTGCCTCACCAGCGACGACCCGCCGGCGACCGCCCCTCCCGCCTCAGACGCCGCAGCGGAAGTCGTCGTCCTCGTGCACGTACGCGTGCTTGTCCAAGTCTCTCTGGCGCTGGAGCACCTTGTCGCACACGACGCAGGCGAACCGCGGCGGCCGCTCCGCCGGCTCGCCGCAGCGGGGCGCGTGCGCCGTCAGCGACGCCCGCATACGGAACGTCCTGCCGCACGCGCCGCACGCGAACGGCCGCTCGGCCGAGTGCGTGCGCACGTGCGCCTTCAGCGTGCCTCGATGACGGAACGGGCGACCGCAAACGTCGCACGCGTGGGGCTTCTCGCCGGTGGGGATGCGCACGTACGCGGCCAGAACGCCGCCGCCGCTGAAGCGCGCCCCGCACACGTCGCACACGTGCGGGCTCTCATCCGAGTGCACGAGCGCGTGCGAGGTGAGGTTGCGCCGCCAGCGGAAGCGCTTGCCGCACGTCGCACACGCGAACGGCCGCTCGTCGCCGTGCGCGCGCTCGCGCTGGTTGCGCGCGCCCGCCTGCGCGAAGCCGCGACCGCACACGCGGCACAGTTCGGGCCGCGCGCCCGTGTGCGCGTGACTGTGGCGCCGCAGCTCCCAGGCGCAGCGGCACACTCTGCCGCAGGTGCCGCACGACAGCCGCTGCTGGCCGTGCGGCGGCCGGCGCGAGACGGCGTCCTCGTCCGCGTCGTAGTCCGCGTCGCTGCCGCCGCCGTCGTCGTCGTCGTCGCCGGGTCGTTCCGTTCACTCTCGCGTGTCGCTGTCGGAGTGGGAGGCGTTCCCCGATGCCTGGCGTCCCAGCCTGCTCGCCTGGTCTGTTCGTCCGCTTGCGGGTGCGTCTCGTCTCATCGGGCTGTCCGCTTCTGAAAGAAACCGTGAGACCCCGATTGGCATCATGACAGCCAACTATTATAATACTGCAGATAACCGAACACTCAATTGACAAAGTGGGAGTTTCGTGACGGTCACGTTTTTCGTGCATTATTTCGGATAGTTCTCATGCTACGGGCGAGAGTGATAGCTGTCCAAATACGTGGCAGACCAGTTGCTTGCTCACGCCAGTTGTTTGCTGCTTGGTAGCTTCTTAATTGCGAAATAAACGCTGAGGCAACTCGCGCCCACCTGGCCCAGAAAATAAAATAAAAAGAAATGGTCTATTTGCCACTAGCAACATTGCTACGACATTCACGAAGCATCTGCAAATATTCATGCCAATCCGTTGACAAGTAAAAATATTTACAGCACATATACCAGCCAGCATGACAGGCATAACAGGGGTAGACTATACTTGAGGAAGAGTAACACTCGTTTGAGAGACACGACCGATGGTCAGCCCGGTGGCTCAGTTGGTTAGAGCGTCTGCCTTCCAATTCATTCACCGGTGGCGGGTTGGGTTCGAGTCGCTTCAGGTGCTCACTGCTTGCTGACTGGGGTGGCCTACGGCCGCGCTAAAGGTCAGGTGACGTCAGAGGGCAGAGCGGACCTTGCCGAACATTACGGCTCGTTAGAGGGCAGAGCGGTACATACGGTGACGTCAGAGGGCAGAGCGGACCTTGCCGAACATTACGGCTCGTTAAACTTTCGCTACCAAACTCTGCCGCTGACCTAGAATTTCGCGATCGGATGGTAGGCGTCAGGGATCACGCAACAAGCACTGCTTAACGAGCCCCCAGACTCCAAGGATCAGCGCATTCGAAATCTTCAGACTACTGTTTTATCAAACAGCAAACAGAAAAGGAATACTGGGATCACTGATAGTTGTACGCTACCAAAGGTCCGACGGAACCTAGTACGACGAAAACATGCGCAATGTTAAAACAGATCTGACAGCCCCACAAATGCAGATGCCAAACTGGTAACATCAGACCGAGCGGGAGATAGCAGCAAAACACGTTATACAGATTTTGAAAAAAGCACACGCACCAGTTGCGTCAGACAAATGACACGTACCAAGCACCACCGCGTTTCTTGCCAACTGCATCATCTTTAGGGTAGGCTTCACGTCCGGTGGATCACCCAGAACCGCCTGCAGCACCTCTGGGTTGGGTTTCACGTCCGGAGAAACATCTAAAAAATGGAGCTTGGCATCACGTCGAGATTTCACGGCAACCAATGCAAGCAGCGGCGTGTCAGGATGACACACATATCCTGACACACACCGGTGTGCCAGGATGACAGCTTCTGAAGGGTCAGCCGGGGACCGGCCGCAGGCGGCAGCTGCTGGCGGAGGTGCGCACGGCATCATCAGCACCTGCAAGCCCAGCGAAATTTCCGCTGAGCCGTTCAAAACAGAAGCTCATCAGCTCCTCTGTGAGTGCATTTTGTGAGGAGCATTATGCATGCACGCATCTATATCTCCATTCTCCTGTTCTTCTCCGAGAGATAAGGCTATTGCTACCGTCTAATATATGTTCACCAGCTCTTCCTCACGCTGACAATAGTAGACAGCAACAGAAGCGGGTACCAACAGCACGATACAACTTACAACACAATACAACTGCGGATACCGACAGCAATAGCGACTTCCAGCGGATACCCAGGAAGGATCACAGCTTTCGGGGATCTGCAATGCCTTATCCTGCCACATCCAGCTTCACAGGGTGTTACGATAACTGAAGCATGTAACTGGTAATCGAGATCGAGACCACATCAAGGACAGGCTTTTGATGAACTCACCAAAAAACATTCCGGACAATTCGGCACGAACCCAACCCCGGCCACGGCAACGCCCAGTCACATACAGGGAAGTTCACAGGCGACGTGGTGTAGAGGAAAGGAAACGGAACTTTCCCACGTGCTCCGTAATCCCAAGACCTGACAGCATAGGATCTATGGCCGTGTGCGCACGAAAGGACGCGCTGCCGGTCGTGACTATCAATAGGGACTGTGATTACTACAAGAAAAACGATGTCCCTCCTCGTTTGTTTGTTTGTTTGTCGCGTATGTGTTACCAGGGCTGGATGGGGTGGTGGTATGCATACATCAAGAGGCATGGGGGACTGGGCTGCAAACAGGTGTCGGTATGAAGGAGATCTGTTAGCAAATACAATTCCAAACAAAGGCAGACATCGCTTTTGTGCTGCAACACGCACATCATGGGCAAAACGTCCAACCCTTGCAGGGAGAGCACAATAAAATGCAGCATTTTATGTGCCCTTATACGATAAAAAGGCATGCATGCCAGACGTCTCAGACGTGTGATGGTCGCCATCTTGTTCGCTCCTCATCGGATGGCCAGAGCAATCCCTTGTTTGCCCATCATCACCACATGCCAGTGCACTTCCTGCCGCCGGCAGCGCCGCGACGGCAGGCTTGATGTCGGGCGAACCATCTGAGGGCAGTTACTGTACGTCGAGAACGGCGCCACGTTCGCGCAGCTAGATGGCGATGCTGTCTCACTGAGGGCCAGCAGAGAGCTTTGGGGAAGACACCCTGGGTTTGACATGCACCATCCAACAGATTGCTCATGAACTGAGGCTCTTAAGGAGTGTTGCAATAGGGCCACCTGTCTCAAAACTGTATTAACAGCCACAGTAACACTGCAATAAGACCATAAACTACTCAAAGTCACACTTGTAGATACAATGAATATTATGCTATGCTACACAAAAGCCGCATATTTGAACAGGTGGTATAGGTACCCTGGCAATGAGATGACAACTCATTCCCATACAGTGATGAGACATGAACACAAAGGATGCCACACGCAGGGCTGTCATGGGACTGACATCAATTCCAGAATTTGTTGTAACAGGACATATACATTGCAACATGACAAGCCAAGCATTGACAAGCATATGTTACTACACTGAAAGATGCCACAATCTGTGTGCAGCTCAAGTCAAGAGATGGATCTCACCACTTCTCTGTTAGACCAATGACGTCATCTTGATTCCTGTGCTGACTCCAGATGAGTAGGGGACCACACAGACTGAACCACACATGGGATGCAAAGCATTAAGTTCGAGACTCTACCCCAGGAGGTGCCACTGACTGTCTCCACCACCATATGGCTCACTGACAGCAGCATTTGTGGCGGAGGAAAATACATACCTAGCGAAAGTCATGCATGACAATCCCTACACACCAACACATTCCTCCTCAATTCCAGTTCATCTCGATAGGCTTGACATCACATGCAACACCTGGCAAGAGCACCTTTGCATCAGTTGAGTTGCTGTGCTCTTTTGGTAATGTGGGGACACCACTCAGGGGCACAGGACATGGTAAATCCCAGACAACATGAGCCTGGGAGTCATGAACTGTGTGTGTGTGTGTGTGTGTGTGTGTGTGTGTGTGTGTGTGTGTGTGTGCGTGCGTGCGTGCGTGCGTGCGTGCGTGCGTGCGTGCGTGCGTGCGTGTGTGTGTGTGTGTGTGTGTGTGTGTGTGTGTGTGTGTGATTATAACAAATTTTCTGGAAATGCAGTACTCTACTAAAAACAACTTACTATCAGCACCTGATGCTACTGGTGCTGTCCCACTGGGTCCCCTCTCTCTGCACGAACCTGCTGTTCATCATAACGCCCGAGGGGACCTCACCCTCAGTAAAACGGTTTGGATCAGCTAAATCGAGCAGGCAAACCTTACAATATTGCTGCCAGTACGGTCAGGGTGTACTTTCCTACCTAACGTTAGAAAAAATCATTGTACACCATTCGTCGTGTTTAAGGCAGGACATATCGTAAATAATCACAAAACAGGTAGATTCATGCTCTTACCTTCGAATTTTTTACAATCACGATGGCGAGCTCCCGAGCGCCGCAGACACACAGCACCCGCGACACCAGCGCAATTACTGCGCGCGGTCACAGGCATTACTGCGCATCAAGCAGCATCAAGAACAATACAAATGTACCGTTGACCAACCCAGTGCCGAAATCAGCGCCGTCTCCACCACTCGCGGCTTGCGGCGGAAGCCCCGCACGTGCTCCGCCTTGCCCCCGGGGGGGGGGGGGGAGGGGAAGCCCGCTCTGGGCGGCTGATTGGATCAGCGGTCTGAGTCGGCCGGGTTCCGAGCGCCGGCCGCGCGCGCCCTGTGCTCCGTCCAGCTGGAGGATCTCAGTGGTGCCCTGGGCGTTCAGCTGGAGGATCTCAGCAGTGTTCTGGGCGTCCAGCTGGAGGATCTCGGCAGTGCTCTGGGCGTCAGCTGGAGGATCTCAGCAGTGCTTTGGGCGTCCAGTTGGGGGATCTCGGCGGTGCTTTCGGCGTCCAGTTGGGGATCTCAGCGGTGCTCTGGGCGTCCAGCTGGAGGATCTCGGCGGTGCTCTGGGCGTCCAGCTGGAGGATCTCAGCGGTGCTCTGGGCGTCCAGTCATCCTGCGTGAACATCGCCAGTTGGTGGAGAACCCAGTGATGTCCAGAAACGGCGCATAAGACGGCACCTGTTCAAGTGAGGCGACTGATAGGCGTGTGGGGCCGGGTGCCAAGAGATTCCGCTGCTGTGCACACGTTGAGCGGTGTTCCGGGCCCGCGTAACTCAGCAGCGGTCCCGTCCAGAAGTGGAGCACCCGATCGGTGATCCTGACGCCGGCGGATCCAGACGGTGTCCGGATCCGGACGTCAGACCGGCGGATCCCTCGCGGCCGCCCTCGCCGCAACCGCACCCCGTTGCGCCCGGCCGCCGCCAACTCGGTTTAGTCAGCGACGGCCGCGACTCGCGGCGTCGCCGGCGGGAGCTGAGCACCGCCCGGCAGCCGAGGGACGTCATCCACGCGCCGCCGCCGACCCTCCGGCGCATCGGGAACGGATCGGACGGTCGGCGGCGGTCATTATCAGTATCCCCTTGGCTCCAAGCTAACTCGGCGACAAAGTTGTCAGTATCGGGGATCCAAGCTCCTGGGCGCGAACAGGCGGATTTTCAAATCGGTCCCGCGCTCTACAGCTCAACCCAGCTCAGCTCAGCTCAGTGCAAGCTCAGTGCAAGCTCAGTTCAGCTCCAGCTCCAGCTCAGGTCCCGTTCAGCCCCTGCCGACCGCGCACGATGAAGCGGCGTCGGGGACCGCCGCCGGCAGCGGCTCCGGTCCCAGTGACGTCAGCGGTGACGTCACCGGGACAGGAGGAGGCGGGCGGCGCTTCGCCGGCTGGTTCGCGCGCCACTACGTCACGATCCAGATCGTGCTGACGATCAACACTACTGCATTCCTCTGGTGGCTGGGCAGCACAGAGGCGGTCAGCAGCAGCCTGAAACTACATCCTGGGACAGCGTCAGGGCACCTTCGCCGGAAACTGATGCCGCTTGGCTGGCGAAGATGCGCACCAAGACGACGGCGACGTTCATGCGCGGGACTCCCCGTGAAAGGGCAAACGTAGGTAACAGTTTACCCATAAGCCATAGCGTGAGAACGTGACAGAAGACTGAACTCCAAGGTGAGAGCAGAGAACATGCATGGATAAAGCGTGCCTGTGCAATCCGGAGACGGCGATATTGTGACGTCATAATGCCACGAGCTATCTGTGGTGAAGTCGGCGCCCACCAGCTCTCAGAAGCAGTCTCCAGCAAAGAAAAATGGCCTCCCGTGGCATGATGCTGACCGTATGTTGTAATTATGTCAATTTGTATTGTGTGAAGCTACCGCAGGACCATGCGGCGTGGGTGGATCGTGTGGCGGGATATAGTCGCTGCAGCTGGGATGTGAGGGATGACCCGGCACCGTAGCTCTCATGGCGAAGAACTAGATTTGTGTTTGATTTACTACGCAAAGCGTGCAGACCTAAGCATGTAGTCCTGTGGTCCATGTAGACCTAAGCACATGTAGTCAATGGTTCCTCATCACCTCTGCATGAATTCACACAAATATATTCAATATTGTACCGCAAACATGTCAAAATAGCAAATGCAGGAGCATAATATTGCACCACTTATCTAAACGTCAACAATAAATAACGACTGATCTTTCTTTTGATATCCAATGCCATTATAGAGGGTACAGTGGAAAGTGTCTCGTTAGACAAGTCAAACTGAAACGTAAGGTTTACTGTGGTGTTTGGCGCTATTCCCTGCTTGAAAACGGGGTAAACAGTCCTTTGTTTGTATTTCGTGTTTGGGGAATGTTTGAGATTTGGAGTAAAACGAAATAAAAGAACGTGCCTTGCTTTCTGAAGTCATCAGTTTTTATCCACACCACATTTCACCATGCTTTTAGTCAGGGGTCGCCACGCTTCATCACCATTGGGGCGGCGATCATCT